>NC_074697.1:47611102-47916102 GCF_029448725.1 Salvelinus fontinalis | reverse complement strand
CCTGCAAACACATTTCATTTTCATAGCAGCCACATAGCATGATCACTTTGCTCGTTGTATAATTCCTTCCCCCATCTAAGCATCTAAGCGCTCTCCTCCTCCCACCTTTTCCCTTCCCTTGTGGACTTCATTGCACAACACAACAGCTTTCTGTGACCAGGCAAAAAAAACTTTCCAAGCCAAACCTTCATACCAAAACTGCTAACCGCTACACACAGAATACATTGTTGTCACCATATTAGCTAACGTCATAGTCAAAATAGCTACTAGAACTAACTTCTTAGTACACCAGCTACAATCATGCAGTACAGCAAGCAGTTTAGCAGTTACAGAGGCGTGCCCCAGTGGCCATAAACTAATTAAACCTTACCTTGACAACACTGGAAGAGTTCCAGTGTTGAATAGCCATAGCCAGCTAGCTAACATAGCATCTCTCTCTGTTTGCGCCAGGTGTTTGAGTAAGCTAAACTAGCTAGCTGCATTCGCTAGCAAAGAAAGTGAGAGAAAAAAATATACTTCTTTCTCACTCTTGCTTCTCCTTCATTAAATTTAAAAAAAAAATCATTCATCTATTGTCTCTTTGATACAACTACTCACCACATTTTATGCATTACAATACTAGCTAGCTGTAGCTTATGCTTTCAGTACTACTGTAGATTCATTCTCTGATCCTTTGATTGGGTGGACAACATGTCAGTTCATGCTGCAAGAGCTCTGATAGGTTTGAGAAGTTGTCATAATTACTGTGTTAGTCTATGAAAGGGGGTGAGAACCATGATCCTCCTAGGTTATGTATTGAAGTCAATGTACCCCGACTACACCACGGTGCTTCCCCATAGAGTGCTTTTGAGGCTACTCTAGATCATTGCAAAACAGTGTGTTTTAATAAGTTATTTTGGTGAGGTGAATATTTTTAGTATAGTTTTATCTAAAAAAGGTAAACTTTTTTAAATGTTTCACTTAAAAACAAAAACAATTAACTGAGGAGGATGGTCCTGCCGTTTCTCCTCTGAAGAGCCTCCACTGATAAGTAGCCTTCGTCATTCTTCGGAGGAGGAACCTAAATGTGCATTTCCTCTCTAGGACAGGAAATTGCATCTAAATAGTGGCAGAAACTTCCTCTGGGGGGGTCCTTTAAGAGTGAAGGAGGACAAATGATCTGAATGTGAAAGGCAATAGCACATTGTGAGATATTACATGTGGCAGTGCAATTTCCATTTCAGAATCAAGAGCGCCCATCCAGTCCGGCATTTAATTTTCACTCATGATTGAAAAATATTTCTCTGTGTGCAGCAGGCAGGGCCATTGCTGTCAGATTAGCTTAGTGAAATTGGCACCTCTTCCCAGCAAACTGGTAAATATAGAACAGTTCATATGATCACACTATAGCTCGACAGATGCAGAAAGACAAAGGCTTTTGTCATTTAAGCTGAGACAACGTCTGACATGTCGTCGCCCCCCCCCCCCCCCCCCCCGTCTTTGGCATGACGCTAGCGTCTAGATTTCCAATATGCTCAGCTATTGTAAAGAAGTCTGGTAAGAGAGAGCGACATGAGACTGACAAACAGGGGAAAACTGTCAAGTAAATAGGCTAAGAAGCCCATCTGGTCAGGCATGGCTTGAGGCTTCTTCTGACTTATCCCCAGGCACCTTCAATTCACTTCAGACACAGGGAAAATAGGAAAATTGTTGAAAAATTGTAGCTAGCCACACACACAAAAACGACACAACAGCATCTCATTATCCACTAAATAGCAGCCGATTAATTACAATGACAGTGACAGATGGCTCGCTACTGGATCATTGATGCAGGAGCTCGGGTGAGAGAAACACACAGGTACACAAGTGTTTCTGCAGTAACCACATAGGTGCACAGTAGTAGTGCAGTTAGTATGAGGCAGTTCGTATCCAATTTGGTGAGTGACCTCATGCTGTTAGCCATATAGCAGCTCTGTCATTGTGTGGAGGTGTTGCTTCTTGTCTGTTATTGGTAGTGTTGCTCTTCACTGGTTGTTTCTGTCGTGTTTTCATTAAACACTTTTCCCCCCATTTAAATCTTTTCTTCAGTTTTACTCTTGGTGTGAAAATGATTTGGCAGCTTCTTTTGTTTCACCAGAAACACTTGTGTAACATTTCACTGCAAAGGCTGTAGAATATAAAAACATGTTCAGGACTGAGGCAGGTATGCAAGTGTTTTTATCACCTCGGGAAACGCAGACCTACAAAGTTCAGTTCAGGCCACACAGTGGCGTATTAGTAGTTTCCCATTTCAATTCACAGAGCTACCATGCTTTTTTATGTTCTCCGCCCCACAACTGTGTTAATCTGTCATTGCGGACTACCCAACAACACAAGGGATTCTTTCTGGTATTTATTTGTCAGTAAAAAAAAATTTGCTCTACAAAGTCGCATATTTTAGCAATCTTTTTAACCACCTGTTGTTAACTTGCCAATCATCTGGTATGATCATCAAAAGGAGTGAGATAGGTGTGTGTACGTTTACCTGGTAGAGCATTGGGCCAGAACCTGAAACGTTGCCGGTTCAAATACCTGAGCCAACAAGGTGAAAAAACTGTTGATGTGCCCTTGAACAAGGCACTTAACCATTATTTTCTCCTGGGGTGCCGTACTACTATGGCTGACCGTGTAAAACATTTCATTGCACCTATTTGACAATAAATCATAATTAAAAAAAATTGTTTTACAGGATACCCAGAAAGCAGTGTTTGTGGATGTGCTTTGAAGCAGGTCTGTTCTGACCTATCTAATGGGAACAGGCTTAACCGTACACAAACAAGATGTTGCCCAGTCTTTCAGCAGAAATCACTGGGCCAACACAGTTCTCACCTTATCCCTGCCAAGATAACTGTGCACACAAAATATTTCACATGCTATTGAAATACTCAAGTCAACTGAATGAGTGGGAGGACCGAGGGTAGATTTTTCATTGACTGAGGCTAGCACTGCTTCTTTATATTTTCTAAACAGGTGTTGCTAATTTTTGTATTGAATGTGTGTTGTTATGATATGGTGGGAAGGTTAGTGTCAGGACATAGACAAACACACTCTCTATGATGCACTTCCACACTCAATCCCCCAGGTGGCAGCAACCAGGTCTAGTTGCTGAGCCAAGTCTGTGGCGATCGTCAGTCATTGTCTGAGCTTGCAAGCCGTGAGGATAGGGATTTTGTTTTAATGATCATGAGGCCTTTCATTTGATTTTGAGTTGAGGTTTGCATATGCCTTTGGTATTTTTTTTCCCTTTTTGTGCATATTTATGTTTCGCCACCATCTGAGCAGATAATACGCTGATTTGTCACATACATGCACACGTTCTTTCATGTTTACAGACCATGTAACCAGGCCTAGACAAAGCGGGTGCAACAATTATTTTGAATTATTCATTTTAAGGAGTTCTTAACCTCTTTCTCATTCAGTATGCTCCATGTAAGTGTTCCCCAATCTACTCCTGTAATGCAAATCAAATGGCAAATGACATGAATGCCAAGTAAAAACTATATACATCTGTCAGGCTGGTGACAAAATGTTATGCTGTGTATGTTACATTCAATTACAGTACTTCCCTAATTACACTACAGAGTTCAGGCGGTTAATTATTGTTAATATGTCCTGAAGCATTTTAAGTTCTGTGGTATAACCTGCTGTGGTATTTTTGCACAGTAAGTAATGCTATTATAGAGAAACTAACTCACAAGTACATTACTTCTCATTTCTCAAAATAGAAGCGCTAAGGTGAGGTGATTTACCCCTGAGAGGCAACTTATTGGGTAGCCGGTAGACCCGACCTGCTTGCTTACAACTGCACTAGGGTCGGACAGACTTCCTGTGTAGATTAAGACACTGCAGAGCTGTCCAAGATGTGTCTCGGAAAACGTACCTCAATGGGAAGTGTCGCTGCACAGCTTTTTTCAGTTCTCTCAGAGATTGTTAGATCGGTTTCATGTCCGGACTCTGGCTGGGCCACTCAAGGACATTCAGAGACTTGTCCCAAAGCCACTCCATTGTCTTGGCTGTGTGCTTAGGGTCGTTGTCCTATTGGAAGGTGAACCTTCGCCCCCAGTCCGAGGTCCTGAGCACTCTGGAGCAGGTTTTCATCAAGGATCTCTCTGTACTTTGCTCCGTTCATCTTTCCCTTGATCTTGACAAGTCTCCCAGTCCCTGCCACTGAAAAACATCCCCACAGCACGATGCTGCCGCCACCATGCTTCACCGTAGGGATGGTATTGGCCAGGTAATGAGCAGTGCCTGGTTTGGCATTCAGGCCAAAGAGTTCATTCTTGGTTTCATCAGACCAGATAATCTTGTTTCTCATGGTCTGAGAGTCTTTAGGGGCCTTTTGGCAAACTCCAAGCGGGCGGTCATGTGCCTTTTACTGAGGAGTGGCTTCCATCTGGACACTCTACCATAAAGGCCTGGTGGAGTGCTGCAGAGATGGTTGTCCTTCTGTAAGGTTCTCCCATCTCCACAAAGGAACTCTGGAGCTCTGTCAGAGTAACCATCGGGTTCTTGGTCACCTCCCTGACCAGGGCCCTTTTCCCCTGATTGCTCAGTTTGAAACTTGTTTTCATTTAATAATGATGGAGGCCACTGTGTTCTTGGGGACCTTCAATGCGGCAGAATTTTTTTGGTACCCTTCCCCAGATCTGTGCCTCGACACAATCCTGTCTCAGAGCTCTACAGACAATTCCTTTGACCTCATGGCATGGTTTTTGTTCTGACAACTCTCAACTGGGGGACCTTATTTAGACAGGTGTGAGCCTTTCCAAATCATGTCCAATCAATTGAATTTAGCACAGGTGGATTCCAAGTTGTAGAAATATCTCAAGGATGATCAATGGAAACAGGATGTAACTGATCTCAATTTCAAGTCTCATAGCAAAGGGTCTGAATGCTTTTGTAAATAAGGTATTTCTGTTTGTTTTTTCTACATCTGCAAACATTTTCTAAAAATATGTGTTCACTTCGTCATTATGGGGTATTGATGTGTGTAGATTGATGAGGATTTTTTTTTTTTTTATGTTATTAATTTTAGAATAAGGCTGTAATGTAACAAAATGTGGAAAAAGTGAATGGGTCTGAATACTTTCCAAATGTGCTGTATATGCAGTGAGTCTCTTTTGTTTTACAGAGTACATATTATTATGTTAAGTAGCCTACTGAACATCACTAAAAACGTACATTATTGCAGTGTAAGACCAATGTTGTTTTAACTGGTTCTTGAACCCTGCTTATCAGACTTGATTTAATAGCACCCTCTGTATTTATTTTATTCAGTTTTAAAATTCTAATGGATAAACATGGTTAGTGGAATGACTTTGTTGATTGATTACTTTGAAGGGAAACATAACAGTATGATATCCTAACTCCTTCACACTTCATTGGCGCCTGTGTTTGGTAAATGAAAAATAAAAACAATATGAATGCAAAAAGAGATTAAGGATACGGAGAATGGGTGTTTGAAGGCATATTTGTCTATAATGTCTTTGCAATGCTGTGCCCACCTGGTCGGCTGTAATGTATTTTATATCCTTTTTTTCTTCCCACATACCGTTTGCTTTTGGGGTGGAAAGCAAAGCAAGTTGATGAAAGCATTTATTGACTTTGATCAATTCGAGCAGTAATAGTGCTTTAATCCTTTCTCTCTGGTGGTGAGAATGGTTTACATATGATATAATGTGTGAATCTCCCAACATGGATTTCTGCTCTCACAGACTATCCTCTCAGATGTGTAGATTCTGATTAATCTGCAGGGTACCAACTTGCTCAGCGTCAGAGTCTTGGCCTCAGCCTTATCCACTATCCAAGTATTTTGTTCGCCTGGCATGCCAGGCATCTAGACTCTCCTATGTAGTGTTGAACCAAACTAGTCTAATTAACTAGGTTGTCTCTGATCAATAGGGCAAGGTCGTGAGGAAAACTAACAATGGTATTCTTTCACGTGTCTCTGTATACTACCCTACCATCCCAAAAATGTACTCCCCTGCGTGGACACAGTCAGCCCTTACGACATGCCAGCCTGCACTAAACCTGGGTCATGTTCAGTAGGCAAACTGTAGAAAAAGTTTTGCAACAAATACCAACATTTTTGTTCAATATTAGAGAAGTTCAGGTAGCACCTCCCCGTTTCAAAACGTTTTCCCCCTACTGAACACCACCCAGTTGTGATGGTGATGGACAGGTATGTGGAAACAGCTAAGGACTGTTGGGACCCTCCAGCTAGCCAAAGCTGGAGGTATCTGCTCCTCATCCAACTCTGCCAGCAGTCACATAGCATTAGAGGGATCTACAGCTGTGCCAGACAAGCCCTGTAGTAAGTCAAAGGTTGCACCTTGTCATTTCTGTGTCTTTTAGTCCCAGAGGGAGGATATAGCAAAGAAAACGTTGAGGATATGGCTCGACAAGCCTTTTACTTTGGCACACTGGGATCTCTCCCAAGGTCAGGAAGCTTTTTACTCTTTCCGACATGATGTACTTTACCGTCGTCTCTCCTCCTCAGAAGTCTTTCCTCTCTTTCAAAAGGCAAGCATTGTTGCCTGTCAACAGAGGTCGAGAAAAATGCGAGCGAGGCAAGGACGTTGTGAAAGAGCACACACGACTCAAATAGAAATCAGTTTAGAGTGGTTGGCAGTCAAGATGGGGAGCTATGAGAAATGGATAGCATGGTTCTCTTATGAGGCTTTTATTGTAAGATGATGTTATAGCCTTGATTAATGACTTGCCAACCATAATAGCATTGATTATATCTCACTAAAAACTCAACCAGTAACCCAACCATGGGTCATTGCATATCTGGTTAGATAACCCATCTATATTATTATTGAAATATATGTATTTAATTATTTTTTTAAATTATTATCATTAATTGACCGTTAGGTAATTTACATGTAAAAGGACCCATGAGGACCAACATGTAAAGTTCATAGGAGCATGTACAGTTGAAGTCAGAAGTTTACATACACTTAGGTTGGAGTCATTAAAACTCGTTTTTCAACCACTCCACAAATTTCTTGTTAACAAATTATAGTTTTGGCAAGTCGGTTAAGACATCTACTTTGTGCAAGTAAATTTTCCAACAATTGTTTACAGACAGATTATTTCACTTATAATTCACTGTATCACAATTCCAGTGGGTCAGAAGTTTCCATAAACTACGTTGACTGTGCCTTTAAACAGCTTGGAAAATTCCAGAAAATTATGTCATGGCTTTAGAAGCTTCTGATAGGCTAATTGACATCATTTGAGTCAATTGGAGGTGTACCTGTGGATGTATTTCAAGGCCTACCTTCAAACGCATTGCCTCTTTGCTTGACATCATGGGAAAATCAAAAGAAATCAGCGAAGACCTCAGGAAAAAAATTGTGGACCTCCACAAGTCTGGTCCATCCTGGGGAGCAATTTCCAAACACCTGAAGGTACCACGTTCATCTGTACAAACAATAGTACGCAAGTATAAACACCATGGGACCACGTAGCTGTCATACCGCTCAGGAAGGAGGCGCGTTTTGTCTCCTAGAGATTAACGTACTTTGGTGCGAAAAGTGCGAATCAATCCCAGAACAACAGCAAAGGACCTTGTGAAGATGCTGGAGGAAACCGGTACAAAAGTATATATATCCACAGTAAAACGAGTCCTATATCGACATAACCTGAAAGGCCACTCAGCAAGGAAGAAGCCACTGCTGCAAAACCGCCATAAAAAGGTCAGACTACAGTTTGCAACTGCATATGGAGACAAAGTTCGTACTTTTTTGAGAAATGTCCTCTGGTCTGATTAAATAAAAATAGAACTGTTTGATCATAATGACCATTATTATGTTTGGAGGAAGAAGGGGGAGGCTTGCAAGCCGAAGAACACCATCCCAACCGTGAAGCACGGGGGTGGCAGCATCATGTTGTGGGGGTGCTTTGCTGCACTTGTGCACTTCACAAAATAAATGGAAGCATGAGGATTGATAATTATGTCGATATATTGAAGCAACATCTCAAGACGTCCGTCAGGAAGTTAAAGCTTGGTCGCAAAAGCATACTTCCAAAGTTGTGGCAAAATGTTTTAAGGACAACAAAGTCCAGGTATTGGAGTTGCCATCACAAAGCCCTGACCTCAATCCCATAGAAAATTTGTGGGCATAACTGAAAAAGCGTGTGTGAGCAAGGAGGCCTACTAACCTGACACAGTTACACCAGCTCTGTCAGGAAGAATGGGCCAAAATTCACCCAACTTATTGTGGAAAGCTTGTGGAAGGCTACCCGAAACATTTGACCCAAGTAAAACAATTAAAAGGCAATGCTACCAAATACTAATTGAGTGTATGTAAACTTCTGACCCACTGGGAATGTGATGAAAGAAATAAAAGCTGAAATAAATCATTCTCTCTTCTATTTTTCTGACATTTCACATTATTAAAATAAAGTGGTGATCCTGACTGACCTAAGACAGGGAATTCTTACTAGGATTAAGTGTCAAGAATTGTGAAAAACTGAGTTTAAATGTATTTGTTTAAGGTGTATGTAAACTTCCGACTTCAGTTGTGTATATATATAAAAATAACATTCTATTGGTTGCAAGAATTTTGTTTAATAATTGTAATTGAAAAACTAAGTTTTGAATCCGGCGTCATGTTGTGTATCAGTTCATAAACCAGGTGCCATGGAATCGGTACATCGAAAATCTCTTCAACTATTTTGCAACCTGTAAGGCGCAGCTGTACATTTTGGGGTCCTTAAATGAAACTGGTATACTTCTTTATTTTCCACAATTTTTTAAAACCTATTTTGGACTTTAATGCAGGGCCGACAGACAAGTTCCTTACCTTCTCCCCCTTCCACTTGCCTCCTCCATTTTTGCGGCAAGTCTGCAATCAGTTGGTTGTAATTTTGGATTGAGCAGACATATCCATATATTTTTGTCAACTGCATGTGTGACATAATGCCGCCAGTCTTATATCATTTACAAATATTATACCATTTTTAAACTATTTTTTTTTTTTATCAATTAGTATATTTGAGTTTAACTGTAATATTTAATCTATCTTTTCTGGTGGATTAAACTGAAATTGTAACCAGATTTCTATGGCTTGTTTTAAAAAATTATGTTATTTTGAGAGGTTGTAATCTGAATAGACCAAGCATGACTCCAACACCATCATTAAGTTTGCTGATGACACAACAGTTGTAGGCCTGATTACCGACAACGATTAAACAGCTTATAGGGAGGTCAGAGACCTGACCATGTGGTGCAAGGACAATAACCTCTCCCTCAACGTGATGAGGACAAAGGAGATGATTGTGGACTACAGGAAAAGGAGGATCAAGCACGCCCCCCTTCTCATCAACAGGGCTGTAGTGGAGCAGGTTGAGAGCTTCAAGTTCCTTGTCGACCACATCACCAACAAACTAACATGGTCCAAGCACAGCAAGACAGTCATGAAGAGGCCACGACAAAACCTATTCCCCCTCAAGAGACTGAAAATATTTGGCATGGGTCCTCAGATCCTCAAAAGGTTCTACAGCTGCACCATCGAGAGCATCCTAACGGGTTGCATCACTGCCTGGTTTGGCAACTGCTCAGCCTCTGACCGCAAGACACTACAGAGACACTACAGAAGCTTCCTGCCATCCAGGACATCTATACCAGGCGGTGTCAGAGGAAGGCCCTAAAAATTGTTGGTAAGCGGTACCGGAGCACCAAGTCTAGGTCCAAGAGACTTCTAAACAGCTTCTACCCCCAAGCCATAAGACTCCTGAACAGCTAATCAAATTGCAACCCGGACTATTTGCATTGCCCCCCCCTTCTACGCTGCTGCTACTCTCTGTTATTATCTGTGCATAGTCACTTCAATAACTTTACTTACATGTACATATTATTTCAATTACCTCGACACCGGTTCCCCCGCACATTGATTCTGTAACGGTACCCCCTGTATATAGCCCCGCTATTGTTATTTACTGCTACTCTTTCATTATTTGTCATTCTTATCTCTTACTTTTTTGGGGGGGTATTTTCTTAAAACTGTATTGTTGGTTAAGGGCTGTAAATAAGCATTTCACTGTAAGGTCTAAACCTGTTGTATTCGGCGCATATGACAAATCAAATTTGATTTGAATAAAGGGAAAAAGCCCATTCTTGAACACGGCGTGAGCCATTCTTACTAATCTGCTAGAGGAGCAGTTTGGATTTAAGTATAGTTTTTGTATGACCGAAGCCTTTAGTGAGAGGTCCAATTCTTTAATATTTAATCATTTTTTCCCCCCTGAATTCATATTCATTATATAAATAGGCCCTTTTAATTTTGTCTGGCTTGCCATTCTAAATAAAGTGGACTATATGTTGCTCATATAATTACAAAAAACAAGTAGTTATGTGTAGGCAGTGCCATAAGTAAATAGGTCAACTGGGATATGACTAAAGAGTTAATCAGGGGGATTTTTCCACAAATAGACAGGTATCGTCCTTTCCATGACAGCAAGATCTTATCTATTTGGTTTAACTTTCATCATTTCTTTCGGTCTTTCTTTCTTTCAGAATATGATTACAGAGGATGTCCACTTCACCGTCAGACCATTTTATTGGTAAACTAGATGGTAATGGAAAAGTGTAATTTTTTTTGCGATCCAATACGTAATACAGTACACTTATCATAAATCGGTTGTAATCCAGAGATGTTAGAAAATGTATAAAGATCCTCTATGAGGCTGTGGAGGGATCCAAATTGCAGATTTAAAACAAAACATCAATCTTTAGCGTGCAATGACAACTTTGTTTTTAGGCCTGGATTTTTAACCCCCTCGATATTATTGTTGGATCTGAGTTTAATAGCTAACATTTCGATGGCCATATTAAATAATACATTCACAATGTCTTACCATAAGAAGGTTTCAGCATCCTCTGCCAGGTCACTTGCCCTCTTCTCCCCCTATGACACTTTGTCACTTATACCCCTGTATTTAATAAAACAGGAGGAGTAAAAAAAAATATTATTATTTACGAGTGAAGTGATAGATAGATAAATGGATGGATCGAAAGATAGATGCTCAATGACAAGAAGTTTAAACCCTAACGTTTATCAAAATTCTGTCTGTTCTAACCTGTCGGCAATGTCAGCAGTCAGTGAAGCAGTCTGGGGATGAAGGCAGAGGAGGACATTTCAAGCACTTGGGTTTGTGGGGACAACTTAGGGGCTCAGTGCTTTCCTAGGCTACCTGGAGAGCTTAATAACAGAGATAAGAAAGAGTCAAGGCAACAGAAGTATCAGTGCAGTAACAACCAATGCAAACAAGTTATTCATGCATTTCAATGCAATAACATCCAATGGAATGCAATTCATACATTTCAAAATGTATAGAGCTAGCTAGCTAGTATAGCTATCTAAGTTAGCTGGCTGGTTTCTGAGCCAGACTCACCTTCAATAAAGTGCCTTGCAAAAAGTATTCAGAAGTCTTTTTTCATATTTTATTGTCTTACAAAGTGGAATTAAAATTCATTTCATTGTCATTTTTTTTGTTATTAACAATCTACACAAAATACTCATGTCAACGTGGAAGACATTTTTGGAAAATGTATACAAATTAAATAACAAAAAATATCGTCATTGCATACGTATTCTGAAAAAACATGAGAGAATACACACAGGGAGTTTTAACCAGAAAGGACACCTGATCCAACATGAGAGAATACACCCAGCTGTGAAGCCATACCGCTGCTCACAGTGTGCAAAGAGTTTTACAAGGTTAGGGGGCCTGAAGATTCATGAGACAATACATACAGGAGAAAAGCCGTACCACTGCTCCCAGTGTGGAGAGGGTTGTAACCACTTAAGTGGCTTAAGTGGTCCCGTGTGGCTCAGTTGGTAGAGCATGGCGCTTGCAACGCCAGGGTTGTGGGTTCATTCCCCACGGGGGGACCAGGATGAATATGTATGAACTTTCCAATTTGTAAGTCGCTCTGGATAAGAGCGTCTGCTAAATGACTTAAATGTAGATGTAAATGTATTCAGCTCCCTGAGTCAATACATGACAGAAACATATTTGAAAACAATTACAGCTTTGAGTCTTTTTGGATAAGTCTATAAGAGCTTTGCACATCTGGGTTGTGCAATATTTGCCCATTATTCTTTCTTAAACTATTTTGCTGTCTTCTATGTAAGCAACTACAGTGTAGATTTGGCCTTTTTGTCTGCTGCCACCACCATGCTTGAAAAGAAGGAGGCAGTTACTCAGTGACGTGTTGTGTTGGATTTGCCCCAAACAGAACGCTTTGCATTTAGGCCAAAAAGTGTATTCTTTTGCTGTGTTCTTTGCAGTATTACTTTTGTGTCTTGTTGCATACAAGATGTATGTTTTGGAATATTTGTATTCTCTATATTTGTATTCTTCTTTTCACTCTGTCACTTAGGTCATTATTGTGGACTCACTACGTTGTTGATCCAGCCTCAGTTTTCTCTCATCACAGCCATTGAACACTGTAGCGGTTAAAAAAAATATATATATATATAACCTTTATTTATCTAGGCAAGTCAGTTAAGAACAAATTCTTATTTTCAATGACGGCCTAGGAACAGCGGCTTAACTGCCTTGTTCAGCGGCAGAACGACAGATTTTTACCATGTCGGCTCAGGGATTCGATCGTGCAACCTTTCGGTTACTAGTCCAACGCTCTAACCACTAATCAACAATGGCCTCATGATAATATCCATGAGGAGTGTCATTCATGTCCTGCAGCTCAGTTCATAAGGACCACTGTATCTTTGATGTGTCTGGGTGATTTAATGCATAATCCACAGCATAATTATTAACTTGACCATGCTTAAAGAGATATTTAATGTCTGATTTGTTATTGTTTCCCATCTACCAATCCCTGCCCTTAATTATGAGGCTATATAAAAGCTCCCTGGTCTTTGTAGTTGAATCTGTGCTTCAAATTCAATACTTGACTGAGGGACCTTACAGATATTGTATGTACAGGGGACAGAGGAAGGGTTAGTCATTCAAAAATGATGTTAACCCCTATTATTTCACACAGAGTGAGTCCTTGTAACTAATGTGATTTGTTAAGCAACATTTTACTCCTGAACTAATTTAGGCTTGCCTAAACAAAGGGGCTGAATACTTAAGCAACAATTTACACTAGATATATAAAAGTGTTTGTACATCCCTTAAAATGATTGGATTTGGCTATTTCAGCCACATCCGTTGCTGACAAGTGTAAAACATCGAGCACACAGCAATGCAATCTCCATAGACAAACATTGGCAGTAGAATGGCCTTACTGAAGAGCTCAGTAACTTTTAAACATGGCACCGTCATAGGATGCCATCTTTTCAACAAGTCAGTTCGTCAAATTTCTGCACTGCTAGAGCTGCCCCAATCAACTGTAAGTGCTGTTATTGTGAAGTGGAAACATCTAGGAGCAACAACGGCTCAGCCGCGAAGTGGTAGGCCACACAAGCTCACACAATGGGACGGCTAAGTTGCTGAAGCGCTTAATGTGTAAAAATTGTCTGTCCTCGGTTGCAACACTCATTACCAAGTTCCAAACAGCACAAACATGGCCGAGCAGCCGCATTCAAGCCTAAGATTACAATGTGCAATGCCAAGCGTCGTCTGGAGTGGTGTAAAGTTCGCTGCCATTGGACTCTGGAGCAGTGGAAACGCGTTCTCTGGAGGAATGAATCACGCTTCACCATCTGGCAGTCCGACGGACTAATCTGGGTTTGGCGGATGCCAGGAGAACGCTTCCTGCCCCAATGCATAGTGCCGACTGTAAAGTTTGGTGGAGGAGGAATAATGGTTTCTGGCTATTTTTCATGGTTCGGGCTAGGCCCCTTAGTTCCAGTGAAGGGAATTCTTAACGCTACAGCATACGATGACATTCTAGACGATTCTGTGCTTCCAACTTTGTGGCAACAGTTTGGGGAAGGCCCTTTCCTGTTTCAGCAAGACAATTCCCCCGTGCATAAAGTGAGGTCCATACAGAAATGTTTTGTCGAGATCAGTGTGGAAGAACGTGACTGGCCTGCACAGAGCCTTGGCCTCAAACCCAATTGAACACCTTTGGGATGAATTGGAACACTGACTGCGAGCCAGGCTTAATCGCCCAAAATCAGTGCCCGAACTCACTAATGCTCTTGTGGCTAAATGGAAGCAAGTCCCTGCAGCAATGTTCCAACATCTAGTGGAAAGCCTTCCCAGAAGAGTGGAGGCTGTTACAGCAGAAAAGGGGGGACAATGATTTTGCCCATGATTTTGGAATGAGATGTTCTATGAGCAGGTGTCTACATACTTTTGGTCATGTAGTGTATTTAAAAAAAGAGGTGTAATTTTTCTTTCACTTTGACATTACAAAGTATTTTGTGTATGATTATTGAAAAAAAAAGACAAATTAATTTTAATCTCAATTTGTAACAAAATAAAATGTGAAGAAATCCAAGTGGTCTTTTGCAAGGCACTGTATCTTATATGAAATAACACTGAGGTAGATATGTAATGTAGCTAATCAATTATCTCATTTAAATTACAAGAAATAAAGCTTAACTTGCTCGTCTATCATGGTTTATGCTGGTAACATCATATTGTAGGAGAGAAAACACTCAATTTCCTCCAGCCGTCCATCATTATATTTCCCCATGTTTGAAATGTATGTTGACTATCTAGTCGAGACCAGAGCCACCTGAATACATGGCTCTGATCTAGTGCTTCCTGTTTAACATTCTCCTCCTCCCCCCATCCTTGTTTCTCCAATGTCAAATTGTTGTTCAGAGTATCACTATGCTCCACGCATTTTGACACGCACGCATGCACGCACGCACAGTTTATTTTCTAAAACAGACTTTAGTATGTGAATATGTTGAACATCGACAGGTTGGTATTTTCTGCACTTTTATTTTGTGGTTGGTACGGTGGGGCGTGGTCGACTTGTGGCGTAAGCTAGTTGTAGGTGGTGGGTGTGCTGAGCTGTCCGTCTGTCTACAAGCTTGTGTGTGTGTGTGTGTGTGTGTGTCTGCATGCGTGTGCACGTACAGTACTGGAAATACATACAGAGTGTACAAATCATTAGGAACACATTTTCTTATTTTGACTTGCACCCCCTTAAGCCCTCAGAACAGCCTCAATTCGTCAGGGCATGAACTCTACAAGGTGTCAAAAGTGTTCCACAGGGATGCTGGCTCATGTTGACTCCAATGCTTCCCACGGTTGTGTCAAGTTGGCTGGATGTCCTTTGGCTGGCGGACCATTCATGACGGGAAACTGTTGAGCGTGAAAAAACCCAAAGCATTACAGTTCTTGACACAAACCGGTGCGCCTGGCACCTACTACCATACCCCGTTCAAAGGCACTTGAATCTTTTGTCTTGCCCATTCACCCTCTGAATGACACACATACACAATCCATGTCTCAAATATCTCAAGGCTTAAAAATCTTTAACCTGTCTCCTACCCTTCATCTACACTGATTTGAAGTGGATTTAACAAGTGACAGCAATAAGGGTTCATAGCTTTCATCTGGATTCACCTGGTCAGTCAATGTCTTCATGTCATGGAAAAAGCAGGTGTTCCTAATGTTTTTAACACTCAGTGTGGGGTGCGTGTGTGCGCGCTTGCACACTTGCAGGTGTTTGTTCGGAGGTACGGTGTCCTCTCAGTGACAGATTGTGCCACAGGCTACTCACTTACCCACCCCTTAATCAGCTTGTCGCTCTCTCTCTTTTTCATTAACATCTGGTTTCTACACTGTCATCCTCATCCGTCTCCAGCTTTATATCTTATCAGACGTGGTCATCAACTTATTGGCACTCTCCTGACTTAATTGACATATTTTGGGATTTTCCCAGAAATGAATTGGCATGGGATGAATTGGTTTCAAGAGTCTCGAAGATGTTTCTTACTGGACTATTTTGAGTGAAAGGTGAGTGACCTCGTCATCATTGATAGGCTACAAATGGGTTATTCTGTGTGAAATTGATTGATGATAATATTCACATATGTTTGGCGATATTGGCTAGTTAAATGATTAAAGTCGGGATATCCAGGCCTCCTTTAAGACGCTATAATTTTTAATCTGTAAATGACACAGAGGAAGTCATTGTGTGACTCAAAACCTGACGTTGTGCCCTGAAATATGAGCAGCCTTATCCACTTCAATCCAATCCGATGGTCATACAGAGGATTGGATGTTGTCCAACTTCTATTATTAATGGAGGGGCAAGAATGACATTTTCAAAGGCATGGTAGTCATAAGAGTAGAGAGAGAGAGCACTCCTGTGACCATCTTGTCCCACTTTTTAAAATGAACCCTTTTAATGTTCAGACTTGATGCAAATACCGTCATAAAAGATGTCAAATTACCCCAGCAGTCAAGTCCAACTACGTACTATCTACACTCTCTCTGTATTTATTTAAACAGTGAAGCTAAAACATTAGTAGTATTTGGTCCCATATTCCGGGCACGCAATGACTACATCAACGCTCTATAAACTTGTTGGATGCGTTTGCAGTTTGTTTTGTTTCGGATTATGTTTTGCCCAATAGGAACTCTACCATAAAGGCCTAATTGGTGGAGTGCTGCAGAGTTGGTTGTCCTTCTGGAAGGTTCTCCCATCTCCACAGAGGAATTCTAGAGCTCTGTCAGAGTGATCATTGGCTTCTTGGTCACCTCCCTGACCAAGGCCCTTCTCCCCCGATTGCTCAGTTTAGCCGGGTGGCCAGCTCTAAGAAGAGTCTTTGTGGTTCCAAATGTCTTCCATTTAAGAATGATGGAGGCCACTGTGTTCTTGGGGACCTTCAATGCTGCAGACATTTTTTGGTACCCTTCCCCAGATCTGTGTCTCGACACAATCCTGTCTTGGAGCTGTACGGACAATTCCTTCGACCTCATGGCTTAGACTGGTGTGTGCCTTTCCAAATCATGTTCAATCAATTGAAATTACCACAGGTCGACTCCAATCAAGTTGTAGAAACATCTCAAGGATGATCAACGGAAACAGGATGCACCTGAGCTCAATTTCAAGTCTCATAGCAAAGGGTCTGAAATCATATGTAAAGTGATTTCTGTTTTGTATTTTTAATAAATTAGCAAAAATGCCTAAACCTGTTTTCGCTTTGTCATTATGGGGTATTGTGTGTAGATTACTGAGGATTTTTAATTATTTAATCAATTTTAGAATAAGCCTAACGTAACAAAATTTGAAAAAGCGAAGGGGTCTAAATACTTTCCAAAGGCACTGTTTAACTTCTTATGGCTGCAAGGGGCAGTATTGAGTAGCCAGTTAAATCGTGCCCATTTCAAATGGCCTCGTACTCAATTCTTGCTCGTACAATATGCATATTATTATTACTAATGGATAGAAAACACTCTCTAGTTTCTAAAACCGTTTCAATTATTTCTCTGAGTGAAACAGAACTCCTTCTGCAGCACATTTCCTGACCAGGAAGTGGAATGTCAGAAATCGATGCTCTGTTCAACTTCATGCCTATACATGGGCAATGAACGTAAGAGTCTACGTACACTTCATACACCTTCCCCTGGTTGTCAAGAGGCGGTGAGAGAAGACATTTTGTGTCTATCTTGGTCTGAGGTGGAATTAAAGCTCTTTGTATGACGTGACCGTCCATTTCCTGTTTCTGGAGCGCGCAAAAGAGGACATGGATTTGCCTTCTGTTTAGCTGTCGTTATGGACGACTAACATCTCCGGTTTAGATTTTATTTGATACATGTGACCATATCATCGTAAAATATGTTTTTTCAATATAGTTTAATCAGATTATTGATATTTTTTCGGGAGTTTTGCCGTGTTCCGTTCTCTGACTTTGTTGACGTTGGAGAGATCCGTGCCACTTGGCAAGTGCCCATGCTAAATCAAGAGGGAAATTTGCCATTCCAGATCCAAACAACGACTGTTCTGGACAAAGGACACCTTGTCCAACATTCTGACGGAAGATAACCAAAAGTAAGAAACATTTTACGATGCTTTTTCTAATATCTTTCGTGCATGTGGTCTTTGGTCTTTGGCGCCCAAGTGTTTCTGGCTATTGTGGCTACGCTAATATAACGCTATATTGTGTTTTCGCTGTAAAACACTTGATAAATCGGAAATATTGTCTGGAATCACAAGATGCCTGTCTTTCAATTGCTGTACACTATGTATTTTTCAGAAATGTTTTATGATGAGTATTTAGTTATTTGGCGTTGGTGTCTGTAATTTTTCTGTCTGCTTTCGGTGCAATTTCTGACTAGCTGCAATGTAAACTATGATTCATACCTGAAATATGCACATTTTTCGAACAAAACATATGCTATACAATAAATATGTTATCAGACTGTCATCTGATGAGGTTGTTTCTTGGCTAGTGGCTATTTATATCTTTATTTGGCTGAATTTGTGATAGCTACTGATGGAGTCAAAAACTGATGGCGGAATAAAAGTGGAGTCTTTTGCTAACGTGGTTAGCTAATAGATTTACATATTTTGTCTTCCCTGTAAAACATTAAAAAAATCGGACATGTTGGCTGGATTCACAAGATCTGTACCTTTCATATGCTGTATTGGACTTCTTAATGTGTGAAAGTTAAATATTAAAAAAAATATATCTTTTGAATTTCGCGCCCTGCACTTGAAGTGGCTGTTGTCATAAGTGTACCGACGTCGGGCTTGCACGCCAAACAGGATATCTTGGCTTCTCTGGTAGTGGAGAAAGGGGCTGAGATATTTATCCTCAAATAGATATATCATATTGTATGTAGCTTTGGACTGAGGCAGAAGTCTCAATCTATTCAGTAGTCTGTATTGATCAAGAACTTTGAAACTATTGATACAGTGCCTTCAGAGTATTCATACCCCTTGACTTTTTCCACATTTTGTTGTTAAATGATTTTATATGGACAATAAAACACTTATCGAATCAAGATAAGTATTCAACTCCCTGAATCAATACATGATTGAATCACCGTTGGCAGCGATTACAGCTGTGAGTCTCTAAGAGCTTTGCACACTTTGATTGTACAATATTTGCCCGTTATACTTAAACAAATTAATCAAGCTCTGTGAAGTCGGTTGTTTATAATTGATAGTCAGCCATTTTCAAGTCTTTCTATAGATTTTCAAGACGATCTTAAGTCTATAACTAGGCCACTCAGGAACATACGATGTTGTCTTGGTAAGCAACTCCCGTGTATATCTGGCCTTGTCATTTAGGTCATTTTTTTGCTGAAATGTGAAATTGTCTACCAGTGTCTGTTTCAGAGCAGACTGTTTTTTTACATCTATTGCGTTTATTTTTATACAAAAAAAAAAACTACCTGGTCCTTGCCGATGACAAGCATACTCATAACGTGATACAGGCACAACCATGCAGGCACCTTGAAAATATGAAGAGTGGTACTCAGTGGTGTGGTGTTGGATTTGCCCTAAACATAACACTTTGCCACATGTTTTGTAGTATTACTTTACTGCCTTATTGCAAATGATATGCATGTTTTGTAATATTTTTTTAACTCTGTACAGGCTTTTTTCTTTTCACTCTGTTCTTTTCACAAATTTGTATTTTATTTAACCTTTATTTAACTAGGCAAGTCAGTTAAGAACAAATTCTTATTTACAATGACGGCCTACCAAAAGGCAAAAGGCCTCCTGCGGGGATGGGGGCTGGGATAATTTTTTTTTTTTTTTTAAATAGGACAAAACACACATCACGACAAGAGAGACAACACAAAATAAAGAGAGATCTAAGACAACAACATAGCAAGGCAGCGACACATGACAACACAGCATAGTAGCAACACAACATGGCAGCTGCAAAACATGGTACAAACATTATTGGGCACAGACAACAGCACAAAGGGCAAGAAGGTAGAGACAACACATTACGCAAAGCAGCCACAACTGTCAGTAAGAGTGTCCATGATTGAGTCTTTGAATGAAGTGATTGAGATAAAACTACCAACTTTGAGTGTTTGTTGTAGCTCGTTCCAGTCGCTAGCTGCAGCAGGCTGAAAAGACAAGCGACACAGGGATGTGTGTGCATTGGGGAACTTTAACAGAATGTGACAGTACATATCTCAGATAGGGGGGAGTGAGGCCTAAGAGGGTTTTATAAATAAGTCTCAATTATTTTAGTTTAGTGGAGTAACTACAATGTTGTTGATCCTCCCTAAATTTTCTCCTATCGCAGCCATTAAACTCGGTAACTGTTTTAAAATCACCATTGGCCTCATGGTGAAATCCCTGAGCGGTTTCCTTCCACTCCGGCAACAGAGGTAGGAAGGGCACCTGTATTTGTTAGGGCCTGGGTGTATTGATACACCATCCAAAGTGTAATTAATAACCGCACTGTGCTCAAAGGGATATTCAATGTCGTATTTTTACCAATAGGTGCCCTTCTTTGCGATCCATTGTTTAACTTCTCTAGTCTGTGTGGTTGAATCGGTTACTCCTGAACTTATTTAGACTTGCCATAACAAAAGGTTTGAATATTTATTGACTCAAGACATTTCAGCTTTTCATTTGTAAACATATTTAGATTTTTTTACTTTTACCCCTTTTTCTCCTCAATTTTGTGGTATCCAATTGGTAGTTAGTCTTGTCTCATTGCTGCATCTTCCCTACGGAAGGTCGAGAGCCATGTGTCCTCCGAAACACTACCCTGCCAAGCGTCACTGCTTCTTCACACACTGCTGCATTATGGGTTATGGTGTGTAGATCAGTGACACAAAATCGTCCACTTTCATCCATTTTTAAGTTCAGGCTGTAACACAGCAAAGTGTGTGAATACTTTCTAGAGGCACTGTGCATGCGTCACCCCAAGATAGAGGCACGTTTCCTCAGACAGGGGACATTATTTCATTATCTTCTCTCACTTTGAGAGTTTTCTGAAAAGACTGGCACTCTTATTCATTATGAATCCCATTAAGCTAAGACAAGCGCAGACATTGCACAGAGGAAGGATTAAATGGAGGATGTATACAAATGACCTTTACTAAGATTGTCCCAAACAAGCCTCTCATTTGCCTGTATTTTACAATCACTTTTTATTGCTTACCACCACTCACATTTTAACTATGTCGTTCCAAGCTGTCTTGAACTTTTAATACAGGCGGTAGTGTCCCGATATAGTATTTCTGATTATATCATGAATTATATTCTTTATTTTTAACTGTACATTTAACGGGACATTAAAAACTGTAATATCTTATGTTTCACCGAGTCATGGCTGAACGACAACATGAATAACATACAGCTGGCGGATTTTACGCTGTATCGGCAGGATAGAACAGCTGCCTCTGGTAAGACAAGGGGTGGCGGTCTATGTATATTTTGTAAACAACAGTTGGTGAACAAAATCTAATCGTAAGGAAGGAAGGTTTTGCTCGCCTGAAGTAGAGTATCTCATGATAAGCTGTAGACCACACTATTTACCAAGAGAGTTTTCATCTATCTTCTTCGTAGCTGTCTATTTACCACCACAAACTGATGCTGGTACTAAGATCACACTCAATGAGCTGTATACGCCCATAAGCAAGCAGGAAAACGTTCATCCAGAGGCGGCGCTCCTAGTGGCCGGGGACTTTAATGCAGGAAAACTTAAATCTGTTTTACCTCATTTCTACCAGCATGTGCAACCAGAGGGGAAAACCATTATAGACCACTCCACAGACTCCATTTGGCAAATCTGACCATAATTCTATCCTCCTGATTCCTGCTTACAAGCTAAAGCCTGAAGCACCAGTGACTCGGTCAATAAAAGTGGTCAGATGAAGCAGATGCGAAGCTACAGGACTGTTTTGCTAGCACAGACTGGAATATGTTCCGGGATTCTTCTGATGGCATTGAGGAGTACACCACATCAGTCACTGGCTTCATCAATAAGTGCATTGATGACGTCGTCCACACAGTGACTGTACGTACATACCCCAAGTATTCAACCCCTTTGTTATGGCAAGCCTAAATAAGTTCAGGCTTAAACATTTGCTTAACAAGTCACATAATAAGTTACATGGACTCTGTGTGCAATAATAGTGTTTAACATGATTTTTGAATGACTACCTCATCTCTTTGCTCCACACATACACACATCTGTAAGGTCCCTCAGTTGAGCATTGAGGCCATTGGTGACTTTAAAACAGTTACAGGGTTTAATGGCTGTGATAGGAGAGAACTGAGGAAGGTTCTACAACAATTTAGATACTCCAAAATACTAACCTAATTGACAAAGGGAAACAAAGGATGCCTGTACAGAATAAAAATATGGATCCTGTTTGCAACAAGGCACTAAAGTAATACTGCAAAGCAATTACATTTTTGTCCTGAATACAAAGTGTTATGTTTGGGCCAAATCCAATACAACACATTACTGAGTACCACTCTTCATATTTTCAAGCATAGTAGTAGCTACATCAAGTTATGGGTATGCTTGTTATCGTTAAGGTCTGGGAAGTTTTTCAGGATAAAAGAAACGGAATGGGTGTTCCAAGTGGTGCAGCGGTCAAAGGCACTATATCACAGTGCTAGAGGTGTCACTACAGACCCGGGTTCGATCCCAGGCTGTATCACAACCAGCCGTGATTGGGAGTCCCATTCGGCAGGCTGACACCGGTCGTCAGTTCCGGGTTAAGCGGGCGGGTGTTAAGAAGCTTTGTTTGGCGGGTCATGTTTCAGAGGACGCATGACTCGACCTTCGCTTCCCGAGCCCATTGGGGAGTTGCAGCGATGAGACAAGATTGAAATTGGGGAGAAATAAATGGTGTAAAATACAAAATATATATATAAAACACTGAATGAAGCGAAGCACAGGCAAAATTGTAGAGGAAAACCTGGTTCAGTCTGCTTTCCACCAGACACTGGGAGATGAATTCCCCTTTCAGCAGGACAATAACCTAAACAATAGCTGAATCTACACTGGAGTTGCTTACTGGAGTTGCTTACCAAGAAGACTGTGAATGTTAGTTAGTTAGTTTTTACATTTAAAATACTTGAAAATCTTTGACAATACCTGAAAATGTATAGTTTTTTTGCAATGATCAACGACCAATTTGACAGAGCTTGAAGAATTTTTAGAGGAATAATGTGCAAATGTTGAACACTCCACACCACAGTAGTCTCTTAGAGACTACCCAGAAAGACCCACAGCTGTAATCGCTGCTAAAGGTGCTTTACAAAGTATTGCCTCAGGGGCGTGAATACTTATGTACATGACATTTCTCTATTCTATTTTCAATAAATTTGCTACAATTTCTAAAAACATGTTGTCACTTTGTCATTATGAGGTATTGTGTGTAGATGGCTGAGAGAAAATATATATTTAATCCATTTTGAATTCAGGCTGTAACACAACAAAATGTGGAATAAGTCAAGAGGTATGAATCACAGGAGCTTGATGGTATCTTAATTGGGGAGGACGGGATAGTGGTAATGGCTGGAGCTGAGTAAGTGGAATGGTATCAAATACATCAAACAAATGGTTTCCATGCGTTTGATGCCATTTCATTCCTGTGTGTGTGTGTGTTGGGGTGTCAGTACAGTACCAGCAAAAAGTTTGGACACACCTACTCATTCAAGGGTTTTTCTTTATTTTTACTATTTTCTACATTGTAGAATAATAGTGAAGACATCAAAACTATGAAATAACACATATGAAATCATGTAGTAAGTAATCATGTAGCCACCCTTTGCCTTGATGACAGCTTTGCACCCTCTTGGCATGCTCTCAACCAGCTTCATGAGGTAGTCACCTGGAATTATTTTTGTGTGGTTCCCACCGTGAAGCATGGAGGAGAAGGTGTGATAGTGTGGGGGTGCTTTGCTGGTGACACTGTCTGTGATTTATTTAGAATTCACGGCACACTTAACCAGCATGGTTACCACAGAATTATGCGGTGATACGCCATCCCATCTGGTTTGCGCTTAGTGGGACTCTCATTTGTTTTTCAACAGGGCTATAGGGGCTATTTGACCAAGAAGGAGAGTGATGGTATGCTCAGCATATGTGGGAACTCCTTCAAGACTATTGGAATAGTATTCCAGGAGAAGCTGGTTGAAAGAATGTGCCAAGAGTGTGCAAAGCTGTCATCAAGGCAAGGGGTGGCTATTTTGAAGAATCTAAAATATATTTAGATTTGTTTAACATTTTTTAGCTTACTATATGATTCAATATGTGTTATCTCGTAGTTTTGATTTCTTCACTATTATTCTACAATGAGGAAAATAGTAAAAATAAAGAAAAACCCTTGAATGAGTAGGTGTGTCCAAACTTTTGACTTTTGGTACAAAAAACACTGAAAAATCAAATTTTTGACTGCACTGTGCCTTTAAATTAAGACATATTATTGTAGCCAATTTTGACGTTGTACCTGTGGATTATGACTTTGTTCCCTATAGAAGCTAATGAAAACCCATAATGGGTGGACTGGCAGCCTTTGCGAGTGTACCAATAAGAGCAATGCAGGAAGTAGAAGCAGGAAGTGTACCCATCAATATGTGCTGTGATTTGTTGATTCAACTCAACTGACTTGACAAAAAATACATTCCATTGCATGAGCCACATCAGTTAACATCATTTGAATGAACATTTTACATTTGAGCAAGGAGCAATAAAGTTTCACCACATTTACCGCAGAAACGGACTCGACATCAAGAATGCACCGCCATCCCGTTTGTCAGCTGTTTGTTCCACACAAACATATCACAAAGAAAATAAATATATGGTTATTTTATTTTCATTCGAGTGGAGGAAAATCAATTACTGTCAGGCAATATGCAATTGAGACAATCAAATTAGTCCATTAGCAGGTAGACATTTTTCTCCTATCACCGGAGGAGCAAGGGGGCACAAGGTCAAATGGAGATCACAGATAGCTCACACTTCTTCATCCACACAACTGCAGGGGGGGCAGGCTGAGATACTAGACATAAGAACAAAATAAATTAGGATTGCATTGAGGGAACACTTTAATAATGAACATTTATTCCATTTAAGATTGACATAAGCTCACTAGAGCCTGTAAAATTGAAAATAATTGTTATTATAACATTAATCAAAAAGCAATTTTACCAGAAATGTGTTGAACATGGAAACAAGAGCTTTCAAGAGGCCACACTGCCCTTTCCCACCTGGACAAAAGGAACACCTATGTGAGAATTCTGATCATAGACTACAGCTCATTGTTAAACACCATAGTCTCATTGTTAAACATCATAGTGCCCACAATGCTCATCACGAAGCTAAGAACCCTGGGACTAAACACCTCCCTATGCAACTGGATCCTGGACTTCCTGACACATCTGCCATGCTGATCCTCAACACAGGGGACCCTCAGGGGTGCGTGCTTAATCCCCTCCTCTACTCCCTGTTCACCCAGGACTGCGTGGCCAAGCATGACTCCAACACCATCATTAAGTTTGCTGATGACACAACATTGGTAGGCCTGATCACCGATAATGATGAGACAGCATATAGGGAGCAGGTCAGAGACCTGGCAGTGTGGTGCCAGGACAACAACCTCTCCCTCAACGTGAGCTAGACAAAGGAGATGATCGTGGACTACAGGAAAAGGACGGCCGAACACACCCCTATTCACATCAACGGGGCTGTAGTGGAGCGGGTCGATAATTTCAAGTTCTTTGGTGTCCACATCACCAACAAACTATCATGGTCCAAACACACCAAGACAGTCGGGAAAGAGCACGACAACACGTTTCCCCCCCCAGGAGACTGAAAAGATCCTCAAAAAGTTCTACAGCTGCACCATCGAGAGCATCCTGACCGGTTGCATCACCACCTGGTAGTGGGTACGGCCCAGTACATCACAAGGGCCAAGGTTCCTGCCATCCTGGACCTACAATTGAAGTCGGAAGTTTACATACACCTTAGCCAAATACATTTAAACTCAGTTTTTCACAATTCCTGACATTTAATCCTAATAAAAATTCCCTGTCTTAGGTCAGTCAGGATCACCACTTTATTTTAAGAATGTGAAATGTCAGAATAATAGTAGAGGGAATGATTTATTTCAGCTTTTATTTCTTTCATCACATTCCCAGTGGATCATAAGTTTGCATACACTCAATTAGGATTTGGTAGTGTTGCCTTTCAATTGTTTAATTAACTTGGGTCAAACGTTTTGGGTAGCCTTCCACAAGCTTCCCACAATAAGTTGGGTGAATTTTGGCCCATTCTTCATGACAGAGCTGGTGTAACTATGTCAGGTTTGTAGGCCTCTTTGCTTGCACACGCTTTTTCAGTTTTGCCCACAAATGTTCTATAGGATTGAGGTCAGAGGTTTGTGATGGCCACTCCAATACCTTGACTTTGTTGTCCTTAAGCCATTTTGCCACAACTTTGGAAGTATGCTTGGGGTCATTGTTCATTTGCAAGACCCATTTGTGACCAAGCTTTAACTTCCGGACTGATGTCTTGAGATGTTGCTTCAATATATCCACATCATTTTCCTACCTCATGATGCCATCTATTTTGTGAAGTGCACCAGTCCCTCCTGCAGCAAACCACCCCAGCAACATGATGGTGCCACCCCCGTACTTCACGGTTGGGATGGTGTTCTTCGGCTTGCAAGCTTCCCCCTTCTTCCTCCAAACATAACGATGGTCATTATGGCCAAACAGTTCTATTTTTGTTTCATCAAACCAGAGGACATTTCTCCAAAAAGTACGGTCTTTGTCCCCATTGTGCAGTTGCAAACCGTAGTCTGGCTTATTTTGAATGTATTTGGCTAAGGTGTATGTATACTTCCGACTTCAACAGTACTAGGTGGTGTCAGAGAAAGGCCCCAAAAATTGTCAAAGACTCCAGTGACCTGAGCGCCAATTCTAGATCCAAAAGGCTCCTTAACAGCTTCTACTGTACCCCCAAGCCAGTACCCCCAACACTGCTGAACACATTGCAACGCCCCCCCCCGCTTTGTTTTTTACACTGCTGCTACTCGCTGTATTATCTATTCATAGTCACTTTACCCCTACCTACATGTACAAATTAACCTGTATCCCTGCACATTGACTCTGTACCGGTACCCCTTGTATATAGCCTCGTTATTGTTATTTTAATGTGTTACTTTTTATGATTTTTTTTCCCTTTTAGTTTATTTGGTAAACATTTTCTTAACTCTATTCCTTGAACTGCATTGTTGGTTAAGGGCTTGTAAGTAAGCATTTCACGGTAAGGTCTACACCTGTTGTATTCAGCGCATGTGACATAAAAAATTTGATTTGATAAGATTTCAATTTCACCCACATTGATTTTTCCGTAACGACAGAGAGAGAGTGGAAATGTTTTATTTGGAGCACAAGGCTGCTGCCGTGCTTGTGCACTTGCCAATGTACATTGTGTGTGTGTGTGAGAGACTATTGATTTAGTATACAACCGTGGTCCTTGCAATCGAATGTGACGCCCTTCAACATTGCCTTCAACCTGTAAAATCGGAAATGACCGATACCTCATTCTCTACTGTTCCGCTCTTGAATCTTCATAGTGCATTGTAATGAGTCCGTCGACATCGGCAATATTTTTATGAATGAATAAATGACTGAAAATTCAGGCGGTGGCACTGGCCAGGGGCCAACCGAGGCCTCGATGTCAGATTCAGCGTCTGGTTCAATTGCTGTCACCTTTTAGCCAGGTTACATTTGATTAGCCAGGAGGCGAACAGCAGGTTTGGGAACTGAATGTAAGAACCTGAAATCGAGCTCCGGGAAGAATGGAAAAAAACGGAGACATGGTGAAATCAATAGACACATTGATGCTTTATGAAGCCCTTGGTGCATTTAGCTCGTAATGATCAGGAACCATATAAATTAGTTTATGGCACGCAGAGAGCTTCTAATGAGAGAGTGGTTCTGACACTAGAGCTGAAGTAGGGGGAGATGAAATATCTTCCCTCATAACAATAAAATTGTTAATTGAAGCACTATTTATTGTCTGGGCCTACTTGATATCAACATAGCTCTTTGGAGTTTGGTGACCCCTAGCTTGTGATATTTATCATAGGACTGTAATTGTGGGTGTCCTCTGCAGTTGTTAATGATGTCTCTTCTTGCCACTCCAGGGATTGGTTCCCATGCTGGAGAACATTAGTCTGCTAAGCTACAATTTAGGAATCTGGCTTCTAACCTCCACAAAGTATAAACCACTACCTCACAGCATTTGGAATTATATTGACGTTAGAGTGGTTTTGACAAGCTATCCATCAAAAAGTCCTGTAGTTATGCATTTCAAACTGTCAGCCGTCTACAAGGTCTCTGCCTTTCTGTAGCAGTGAACCTCAAGAGACATTCCACTGAGTTATCTTGTTTCATTGTCCCTGCTGTTGTTATGCATTTTATTTTATGGAAATACCCCGTAGTATTCGACTGCCATATGGAAATAAATGTCAAGTAAACTCTTCTTTGACATTTATCTACAAACATAATATTGGAAGAGAACTGCATCAGAGATTCATGTCCTGACAGACAGTAACTTGTTACCCCAGGGATTGTTCTAAAAGGTTTGGTTGCTAAAGGTGCAGACTGGAAAGATCTTCTGGCAAAGGTTGAACTGATCGGAGTGCAGTGAGATTATCGCTCTCTTCTCTATCTAACCTTTTGCAGTCTCCCTGAGGATACTTCAGAAACTAACTCCAAAGGCCTGTTCAGTGACCATCTTTTTCTGGAGGTGACATTTTTTAAACACTAGATCTGCCAACTAAGCCATTTGAACTTTATGTGTATTGGATTAGATGGTGCTGAAGAGTTTGGCTGACGTTTTACATGCTCCTAACCAACTGTGCTGTTTTTTTTGTTTTGCGTTGTTTTGTACATAATGTTGCTGCTACCGTCTCTTATGACCTAAAATAACTTCTGGACATCAGAACAGTGATTACTCACCTCGAAATGGTAGAATATTTTTTCTGTAACATCTCCGACGAGAAGGATATACTGCTTTCCAGATCAGAACAGATCCAAATCCCCATCATTTGTGTGAAGAAAAGACAGAGGAAAAAGGGGCGCAGGTCGGGCTGCCTTCTGAGAATCCGTAGGCGAGCGAGTAAACTCCCACTGCCATCCGTTCTATTGGCTAATGTGCAATCATTGGAAAATAAAATTGTTGACCTACGATTAAGATTATCCTACCAACGGGACATTAAAAACTGTAATATATTATGGTTCACCGAGTCGTGGCTGAACAACGACATGGATAATATAGAGCTGGCAGGATTTCCCATGCACCGGCAGAACAGAGAAACAGAGAAGTCTGGTAAGACGAGGGGTGGGGGTGTGTGTCTATTTGTCAATAACAGCTGGTGAGCGATGTCTAATATTAAAGAAGTCTCGAGGTGTTGCTCGCCTGAGGTAGAGTACCTTATGATAAGCTGTAAACTACACAATCTACCAAGAGAGTTCTCATCTATATTATTTGTAGCCGTCTATTTACGACCACACACTAAGACCCCATTCAATGAGCTGTATACGGCCATAAGCAAACAAGAAAATGCTCATCCAGAAGCGGCGCTCCTCGTGGCTGGGGACTTTAATGCAGGCAAACTTAAATCAGTTTTACCAAATTTTTACCAGCATGTCACATGTGTAACCAGAGGGAAAACAACTCTAGACCACCTTTCCCCCACACACAGAGATGCATACAAAGCTCTCCCCCGCCCTCCATTTGGCAAATCTGACAATTCCATCTTCCTGATTCCTACTTACAAGCAAAAACTAAAGCAGGAAGTACCAGTGACTCGCTCAATAAGGACGTGGTCAGATGACGCGTATGCTAGCCTACAGGACTGTTTGCTAGTACAAACTGGAATATGTTCCGGGATTCATCCAATGGCATTGAGGAGTATACCACTTCAGTCATCGGCTTCATCAATAAATGCATCGACGACGACGTCGTCCCCACAGTGACCGTACGTATATATCCCAACCAGAAGCCATGGATTACAGGCAACATCCGCATTGAGCTAAAGGCTAGAGCTGCCGCTTTCAAGGAGCGGGACACTAATCCGGACGCCTATAAGAAATCCCGTTATGCCCTCAGATGAACCATCAAACAAGAAAAGCGTCAACAGAGAATTAAGATTGAATCCTACTACACCGGCTCTGAAGCTCGTCGGATGTGGCAGGGCTTGAAAACTATTACGGACTACAAAGGAAAACCCAGACGCGAGCTGCCCAGTGACACGAGCCTACCAGACGAGCTACATGCCTTTTACACTCGCTTCGAGGCAAGCAACACTGAAGCATGCACGAGAGCACAAGCTGTTCTGGAGGACTGTGTGACAACGCTCTCGGTAGCCGATGTGAGCAAGACCTCTAAACAGGTCAGCATTCACAAAGCCATGGGGCCAGATGGATTACCAGGACATGTACTCAAAGCAAGCACGGACCAACTGGCAAGTGTCTTCACTGACATTTTCAACCTCTCCCTGACTGAGTCTGTAATACCTACATGTTTCAAGCCGACCACCAAGGAATCGAAGGTAACCTGCCTAAATGATACCGCCATGTAGCACTCACGTCAGTACCCACGATGTGCTTTGAAAGGCTGGCCATGGCTCACATCAACAGCATCCTCCTGGATACCTTAGACCCACTCCAATTCGCATACCGCCCCAACAGATCCACAGATGACGCAATCTCAATTGCACTCCACACTACCCTTTCCCACCTGGACAAAAGGAACACCTATGTGAGAATGCTGTTCATTGACTACAGCTCAGCATTCAACACTATAGTGCCCACGATGTTCATCACTAAGCTAAGGACCCTGGGACTAAACACCTCCCTCTGCAACTGGATCCTGGACTTCCTGACGGGCTGCCCCCAAGTGGTAAGGGTAGGCAACAACACATCTGCCACGCTGATCCTCAACACTGGGGCCCCTCAGAGGTGTGTACTTAGTCCCCTCCTGTACTCTCTGTTCACCCACGACTGTGTGGCCAAACACGACTCCAACACCATCATTAAGTTTGCTGATGACACAAGTGACCTGATCACCGACAACGGCGAGACAGCCTATAGGGAGGACATCTGAGTACTGGCAGTGTGGTGCCAGGACAACAACCTCTCCCTCAATATGAGCAAGACTAAGGAGCTGATCGTGGACTACAGGAAAAGGTGGGCCGAACAGGCCCCCATTAACATCGACTGGGTTGTAGTGGAGCGGGTCGAGAGTTTTAAGTTCCTTGGTGTGCACATCACCAATGAAGTATCATGGTCCAAACATACCAAGACAGTCGTGAAGAGGGCACGACAAAACCTTTTCCCCCTAAGGGGACTGAAAAGATTTGACATGGGTCCCCAGATCTTCAAAAAGTTATACAGCTGCACCATTGAGAGCATCCTGACCAGTTGCATCACCGCCTGGTATGGCAACTGTTCGGCATCCGACCGCAAGGGGCTATAGAGGGTAGTGCGTACGGTCCAGTACATCACTGGGCCCTAGCTTCCTGCCATCCAGGACCTATACTGTATAATAGGCGGTGTCAGAGGAAAGCCCATAAATTTGTCAGAGACTCCAGTCACCCAAGTCATAGACTATTTTCTCTGCTACCGCACGGCAAACGGTTCCAGGGCGCCAAGTCTAGGACCAAAAGGCTCCTTAACATCTTCTACCCCCAAGCCATAAGACTGCTGAACAATTATTCAAATGGCCAGCAGTCTATTTACATTGAACCCCCCCCCCCCCCATTTGTTTTTTACACTTCCGCTACTTGCTGTTTATTATCTATGCATAGTCACTTCACCCCTACCTACGTGTACAGATTACCTCAACTACCTGTACCCCCGCGCACTGACTAAGGGCTTGTAATGAAGCATTTCATGGTAAGGTCTACACTTGCTGTATTCGCGAGATGTGACTAAGCTTGATTTGATTTTGATTTGAAATTGTAATATCTCTGCCATTTTATAAAGTCATGTACATCAAATGGCTGCCGTTTCATGATATGCAGTATTTTATATCTTAGTATGGTGTAAAAACATTTGATGAAAGAGGAGGAATATACCGTGTTGTGGTTCATTTCTTTACCATCAAATTAGGAGAGACAAACTTATCCCACAAGTAAGAGTTATACTTAAACCAAATCTTTATACACTTATTAATAAGGGAGCAGGTGAATACAACACATACATATAAAGTGAATCGATTGAGTGCTCTACGTTAACGATGGCTGGTCGACGAATCACACTCAGATGATTCGTTGAGAGCCCCGAGACAAAAGTACAAATGTCTTTTATAGCCAAGATATACCCCCTTCAGGCTACATGACAAACAACAGCTGTATGGAATGGGTCGCACGGTTAAGATTTGTATGAAAGATACTTATAATTCACAGCAGACAGTATCTCATTGTGTAGAGACCAGGGTCTGGCCCTGGGGTCATCTCTCCCTGGTACCTTGTAGAACAGAAACATTAACTCATGCTCTGGAATGCGATATCACCCAAAGACATCGTAAATCTTCCAGAGGCCCATCCTCAGTAGAACACACACAGATGAGCATTCTAGCAAGCCCTTATTCTGTTGCATAAAACAACCATTTGATGCAATAACAGCATTATAACATAATCTTGCAATTTCTCCACCATCACCGTAATAGTTGTGATTTATACATTCATCTCTGGCTGTCCACACTTAGCTGGTAAATGTGTGAGATGTAGTGCTAATGGCTGTCATTCCTTACCCAGGGCGTTTTGTTTACTTTCTGCCTCCATTTCCACCATTGAACGACTATGACCTAAATGGGGAACTGAATTAAATTTGCTCACCATTTAATTACAGTATATCTACTCTCTTTGAATACTGAAATAATCTTTGGTGTGGGAGTTGGAGAGAGATAGTAGAGTGACTGTGTCTGTCTGCATTTTTTAGATGCACTTGTGGAAATGTGCTTACTGTATGGAGTTTATTGGTTCTTTGATAAACGCCCATCATCAGCATTCCATTCCTCTCTTCACGGGATGAAGAGATTTTTGCTTTGGGTACTCATCCGATGTTGAAATATGTTGCTTGATATGGTTGTTTGGATATGGCCACTGGACAGTGGGTTATCAAACTGCAACCGGTGGAAATGTTGCTACAGAAGTATACTTTGGAAGCAATTCTTAAAAGTTGGTATTTTACCCATGGGAAATGTTTTCCGCTATTGAGAACCAACTACCAGCGACGGTGTGGTCCACCAAACCCACTGCCATTGTTTGAGTTACAATTCACATCGTGGCTCAAACAGTTTGAATGCATTCATGTCCCCTGGGACCAAGATTACTCACCAAATGTACATGAACAAGTACACTGCATGAACACCTGGCGGTGGTCTATAACTGGCCTAGGAGGATTCAAAGTCATGGTCATGTTGCTTACCTAATGCACATTAGTAGGATACCTTTGCGATTCGCACAAGGACACACTTAGTGTAGATCCTTTAGCCAGGGTCAAGGGTCAGTGTATCTGGCTGGGGTCTGTCTTTGGGGGCTGGGGCTGATTGTGGTGCTAGTGCCTCTCCCCTAGAATGAGAGAGACAGAGGGAGAGAGAGCATCACCAGCCACACCCCAACCAGCTAAGACCACCCCAAGCAAACCCTGGCCACACCCTATAAAGGCCCCCCCATATCAGACCTATGCCCCTTCTTCCCACCACATGGCCCCCGCGGCAAGGACCTCAACATGACAGCAGGACATATGCCCAGGCCGTGAGCAGAGCAGCAGGCCCAACCCCCACTATTACACCCGCCCAAGCCCCATCCTGCGACCTTACAGGTATGTATCAGATGCTCAACATGATCTGCTCACACTTACCGTGATGGTCCAGGCCTAAACCACACAAAGAAAACACTAGACACTATGGAACACAAAGCTTTTACTCTCTCATCCTGGAATATACAAGGTCTGAGGTCGTCTGCCTTTGGCCTAAAGAGCAGGAACCCAGACTTCATCAAAGAAATTGGAAATACAGACATTGTCATCCTACAAGAAACATGGTATGAAGAAGACGGACCCACTGGTTGCCCTCTAGATTACAGAGAGCTGGTAGTCCCATCCACCAAACTAACAGGTGTGAAACAGGGAAGAGACTCAGGGAGTATGCTAATTTGATATAGAGCAGACCTAACACACTCTATTAAATTAGTCAAAACAGGAACATTTTACATCTGGCTAGAAATTAATAAGGAAATTATCTCAACATCTAAAAATGTCCTTGTGTGCTACCTATATCCCCCCCAATAGAATCACCGTACTTTAACAATGACAGCTTCTCCATCCTAGAGGGGGAGATCAACAATTTCCAGGCTCAGGGACATGTACTAGTCTGTGGCGACCTAAATGCCAAAACTGGAACGAACCTGACACCCTCAACACAAAGGGGAACAAACACCTACCTGGAGCTGACAGCATTCCCTCCCCCAATTTCCCCCTAGACACAACTACGACAACATAACCAACAAAAACAGGTCACAACTCCTGCAGCTCTGTCGGATGCTGGGTATGTACATAGTCAATAGTAAGCTTAGAGGGGACTTCTATGGAAGGTACACCTATAGCTCATCTCTTGGCAGTAGTACTGTAGACTACTTTATCACTGACCTCAACGCAGAGTCTGTTAGAGTTCACAGTCAGTCCACTGACACCCTATCAGATCACAGCAAAATAACGCTCTACTTGAACAGAGCTATGCTCAATCATGAGGCATCAAAGCCAAAGGAACTGAATAATATTAAGAAATACTATAGATGGAATGGAAATTTTGTCACAATCTACCAAAAAACAATTAGGCAACAACAAATTAAATTCCTTCTAGACAATTTCCTGGACAAAAGGTTTCATTGTAATAGTAAATGTGTAAACTTGGCAGTAGAAAACCTGAACAGTGTATTTGACCTTTCAGCTTCCCTCTCAAATCTAAACATTTCAAGCAGACAACCTAAGAAAATTAACAGCAATGACAAATGGTTTGATGAAGAATGACCTAAGAAAGAAATAAGAAAGAAATTGAAAACCTAAGAAAGAAATTGAGAAACCTTTCCAACCAAAAACATAGAGACCCAGAAAACTTCAGAAATACACTACAAAAAAGAAGGAACAGTACGTCAGAATTCATCTCAATGTAATTGAAGAATCCATAGAATCTAACCACTTCTGTGAAAATTGGAACCACTAAACAAAGAACAACATGAAGAGTTATCTATCCAAAACGTAGATGTATGGATAAACCACTTCTCCAATCGTTTTGGCTCTATAACAAAGAACAAACAGCAAAAACATATACATGATCAAATACAAATTTTAGAATCAACTATTAAAGACTACCAGAACCCACTGGATTCTCCAATTACATTGAATAAACTACAGGACAAAATACAAACCCTGCAACCTAAAGGCACGTGGATATCCTAAATGAAATGATAAAATATACAGACCACAAATTCCAATTGGCTATACTTAAACCCTTTAACATCATCCTCAGCTCTGGCATCTTCCCCAATATTTGGAACCAAGGACTGATCACCCCAAAGTGGAGACAAATTTGACCCCCAAAAACTATGTGCGTCAACAGCAACCTTAGTTAAATCCTCTGCATTATCATTAATAGGAGATTCGTACATTTCCTCAGTGAAAACAATGGCTTTTTACTAAATTACTGTACGACAGACCACATATTCACCCTGCACCCCCTAATTGACAAAGAAACAAACCAAAACAAAGTCAAAGTCTTCTCATGCTTTGTTGATTTCAAAAAAGCTTTCGAGTCAATTTGGCATAAGGGTCTGCTAAATAAATTGATGGAAAGTGGTGTTGGGGGTAAAACATGATATTATAAAATCCATGTACACAAACAACAAGTGTGCGGTTAAAATTGGCAAAAAACACATATTTCTTTCCACAGGGCCAGGGTATGAGACAGGGATGCAGCTTAAGCCCCACCCTCTTAAACATATATATCAACAAATTGGCGAGGGCGCTATAACAGTCTGCAGCACCCGGCCTCACCCTATTAGAATCTGAAGTCAAATGTCTACTGTTTGCTGATGATCTGATGCTTCTGTTCCCAACCAAGGAGGGTCTACAGCATCACCTAGATCTTCTGCACTGATTCTGTCAGACCTGGGCCCTGACAGTAAATCTCAGTAAGACAAAAATAATGGTGTTCCAAAAAAGGTCCAGTTGCCAGGACCACAAATACATATTCAATCTAGACACCGTTGCCGTAGCACACAAAAAACTATACATACCTCGGCCTAAACATCAGCCCCACAGGTAACTTCCACAAAGTTGTGAACGATCTGACAAGGCAAGAAGGGCCTTCTATGTCATCAAAAATAGCATAAAATTTGACATACCAATTAGGATCTGGCAAAAAAAATACTTAAATCAGTTATAGAACCCATTGCCCTTTATGGTTGTAAGGTCGGAGGTCTGCTCATTAACCAAGAATTCACAAAATGGAACAAACACCAAATTGCATGCAGAATTTTACAAAAATATCCTCCATGTACAATGTGAAACACCAAAAAATGAATGCAGAGCAGAATTAGTCCAATACCCGCTAATTATCAAAATCCAGGAAAGAGCGGTTAAATTCTACAACCACCTGAAAGGAAACGACTCCTAAATCTTCCATAACAAAGCCATCACCTACAGAGAAATAAACCTGGAGAAGAGCCCCCTAACCAAGCTGGTCCTGGGGCTCTGTTCACAAACACAAACAGACCCCACAGAGCCCCAGGACAGCAACACAACTAGACCCAACCAAATCATGAGAAAACAAAAAGATAATTACTTGACACATTGGAAATAATTTACAAAAACACTAGAGCAAACTAGAATGCCATTTGGCCCTAAATAGAGAGTACACAGTGGCAGAATACCTGACCACTGTGACTGACCAAAAATTAAGGAAATCTATGTACAGACTCAGTGAGCATAGCCTTGCTTTTGAGAAAGGCCGCCGAAGGCAGACCTAGCTCTCAAGAGAAGACAGGTTATAGTCCACACTGCCCACAAAATGAGGTGGAAACTGAGCTGCACTTCCTAACCTCCTGTCAAATGTATGACCATATCAGAGACACATAGTTCCTTCAGATTACACAGACCCACAAAGAATTTGAAAATAAATCCAATTTTGATAAACTCCCATATCTATTGGTTGAAATACCAGTGTGCAATCACAGAAGCAAGATTTGTGACCTGTTGCCACAAGAAAAGGGCAACCATTGAAGAACAAACACCATTGTAAATACAACCTATGTTTATCTTTATTTATTTCCCCTTTGTACTTTAAGTATTTGCACATCATAACAAGACTGTATATAGACATAATATCACATTTGAAATGTCTTTATTCTTTTGGAACTGTTTACTGTTATTTTTGGGGGGGTTTATTTCACTTTTGTTTACTATCTATTTCACTTCCTTTGCCAATAAAGCCCCTTAAATTGAAATTGAAATTGAATTGAGAGGACATTGGATAAAGAGGGAGACTGAGAGAGGAAATAGAGAGAGAGAGGGCTGAAAGAGAGCAGAGAAAATTTGATAAATAGAGAGAGAAATAGTGGACGAGAATGAGCCTAGAAAGAGAGAGAGAAATAGTGAACGAGAATGAGCCTAGAAAGAGAGAGAGAGAAATAGTAGATGAAAATGAGCCTGGAAAGAGAGATAGAAATAGTTTCCGAGAATGAGCCTAGAGAGAGAGAGAAATAGTGGACAAGAATGAGCATAGAGAGAGAGGCAGAGAGTGAGGCAGCTGCTGGCAGGACCTGGCCAGGCTCTGCTGATTTAAGGACCCAGGCCACAGGAAGGGACTGCTCGATACGCCAGGCACGTCCCCTCAGTCACGGCTAGAGGAAGCACTACTGCCATTCAGCGCTGTAGACGCCTAAATGAGTCTGTTCTGTCCTGCAACGAGCCCTGGCAACGTTCCACTGCTTCTCTCTCTCTTTCTCTCCCTCCGTCTCTCCCTCTCACTCCCCAGATGACAAGATTTCCTTTTCTGTGGCACTTCATTCCAATTGCTTCCTGCCCCACCACTAAACTGTGATAAATTACTGTCCTTTTATTATAGAAAGCCCAGTAACCCAATGTTCTTTTTTCTTCAAGACATTGTATGCTTCTTTACCTATGTTCCCTACCCCACTCTATTCTCTTGACATCTCTCTCTTTGAATGTTTTTTGTGCTTTATTGGTTTTTAACAGAATTGCTCTTACAAACCCTGAAAACCCAAACAATCGCTTTAGTTATAGCTTTCATTTACTATCCAAATGGTTCAGGTACACACACATATGTAATCATATACAATGCATTCGGAAAGAATTCAGACCCCTTCGCCTTTTTCACTTTTTGTTACGTTACAGCCTTGTTCTAAAATGTATTCGTTTTTTTTGCTCATCAATCTACACACAATACCCCATAATGACAAAGCAAAAACACACTTTTAGAAATGTTGGCAAACTTGTAAAAAAAAAAAACTTTAATATCACATTTGCATAAGTATTCAGACCCTTTACTCAGTACATTCTTGAAGCATTTTTGACAGTGATTAAAGCCTTGAGTCTTCTTGGGTATGATGCTACAAGCTTGGCATACCTGTATTTGGGGAGTTTCTCCCGTTCTTCTCTGCAGATCCTCTTAAGCTCTGTGCTTAGGGTCGTTGTCCTGTTGGAAGGTGAACCTTTGCCCCAGTCTGAGGTCCTGAGCGCTCTGGAGCAAGTTTTCATCAGTGATCTCTGTACTTTGTTCTGTTCATCTTTCCCCCAATTCTGACTAGTCTCCCAGTCCCTGAGAAATATCCCAACTACATGATACTGCCACCACCATGCTTCACCATAGGGATGGTGCCAGGTTTCCTCCAAACGTGCTACATGGCATTCAGGCCAAAGAGTTTTAGGTGCCTTTTGGGAAACTCCAAATGGGCTGTCATGTGCCTTTTACTGAGTGGCTTCCATCTGACCACTCTACCATAAAGGCCTGATTGGTGGAGTGCTGCAGAGATGGTTGTCCTTCTGGACGGTTCTCCCATCTCCACAGAGGAACTGTGGAGCTCTGTCAGAGTAACAATCGGGTTCTTGGTCACCTCCCTGACCAAGGCCCTTCTCCCCCGATTGCTCAGTTTTGCCGGGCGGCCAGCTCTAGGAAGAGTGTTCGTGGTTCCAAACGTCTTCCATTTAAGAATGATGGAGGCCACTGTGTTCTTAGGGACCTTCAATGCTGGAGATGTTTTTTGGTACCCTTCCCCAGATTTGTGCCTCGACACAATCCTGTCTCAGAGCTCTACGGACAATTCCTTCGACCTTATGGCTTGGTTTTTGCTCTGACATGCACTGTCAACTGTGGGACCTTATTTAGACAGGTGTGTGCCTTTCCAATTCATGTCCAATCAATTGAATTTACCACAGGTGGACTCCAATAAAGTTGTAGAAACATCTCAAGGATGATCAATGGAAACAGGATGCACCTGAGCTCAATTTCTAGTCTCAGAGAAAAGGGTCTGAATACTTATGTAAATGTGGGTACAGCACTTATGTCATTATGGGGTATTGTGTGTACAATGATGAGGAACATGTTATATTTAATCCATTTTAGAATAAGGCTTTAACGTAACAAAATGTGGAAAAAGTCAAAGTGTCTGAATACTTTCCGAATGCACTGTACGCAAATGCACACACACTCGCTATCACACAGACAAGCACACAAACACACACAAGTACACACCACTCCCTGATACATTACACTTTAATTTCACAACACCATGCGTACACGCTAAGGTAAACAACCAGAGACAGATATTCCCCCACTGAGTTGCCAGATCCCTGAGTTAATAATCATCTCTGATCTCTTGGCTGTCGTGATGACAAAACGAGCCGACCTAACCATATGTTGAAGTGGCCAACCCAGGTTCCTCCCTGTTACGTTGATCAGGCCAGATGTTAAGTAAACATGTCTCCCTGTGAGTCTTGCTGTGCTGCTGTTCCCAAGCTAGGGACACATATTCATTCCTCGCATTTTCTTTTTGTTCTGTATGCGCGTATCTATTTGTCTGTCTATTCCGTGTCCGTGTGGGTCTGTGTCTATGTGAGTGTATTTGTTTGTTTATTATGTTTCTATGTTTGGGTCTGGTTAGGCTTGGGGGCTTTTCAGATTGTCATACCTCCCAAGCGACATTGTGCCATCCTGTGATATTTGGTAATACCGGTACTGAACACAAGGGGCCACTGTTTTCAAACCTCACTTCGCCTCTGTAATCTGAAGATTAGCAACGCTGACAAGTACATGTGAAATCCCATAGCGAAAATGTTATACAGTCTCTGACAAACTATTTGCAGGACAGACAAGTAACTAAAAAATGCTACTCACAGTTTGCTGCACACACAAAACAAACATTAGAGAGCAAGGTTCTTGATCCAAGAGGGGGTTCTCTGCTGTTACCAAGAGAAGCTTGATTTTGCGAGAAGCTAACCACTAGATAATTAGCTACTAACTTAGCACCGAAGAGCATTTAGCACATTTTAGACAGTTAACTTAATAGTTATAAGATACCTAGCTGGCAAACATTTAGTTGTGAATTCCATACTGTAACTAGATCACCTGGTATGTGCTGTACAACAGTGAGTGACGCACAAGGCCATGGTCTCTCACCTTTGTGTGCTTGTAAACAAACAATGTGACCGGTGACTACCGGTAAGCTTCGTAATGTGACTAGAAATAAACGAAGAATGCAGTTTGCTTTATATCCTGTTGCACAAGTTGACTGACGGTATTTACTTTAAAAAGTAGTTACAAATATTCAAATGTATAAAAAAAAACGTCAAACAAGTAGTTTCAACGGCATTGGCGGTATTAGCAAAGACATCCTGTGGCTATTTCCAAATACCTTGCAATACAGTATACCGCCCAAGCCTAGTCGGTGTCTCTGAGTCTATTTGTCTGTTTATTCTGGGTCTATGTGTGGGTCTGGGTCTGTCTGTCCATGCCTGTGTGTTTGGTTGTGGTGTACATTATTTTACGAGATGGTAACTCATACAGTCACTAATTCCACTTAGGGAGTAAGTATCAGGGGTTGGGGGGGATGAGTTGAATGCTAATGACTTTATCGGTCCCCTGCAGCTTGGTTGGACTCTGAGTCTGTTTTCATCCTGTGCACGGCATTGAATAGGCCTCTTTGGGGTTACGGTTCAGATTGATAGGAAACTGTAGTCCTTCATGACTGGAGGTATGGAGTCCAGCGGCAAGGCGGCTTGTGGCCACCAGACCAGATTGACAGGCGGTCTCAGCGGTCTCAAAGCGACTTGCAACCTTCCGCAGCTTGCCTTATTTTTCCCAACGTATGGATTAACAATGGAGATTGATAACAATGCCTAAACCGAACCAGACAAAATGTGTGTCATTAATTTTGTTTAGAAATATCAATTTGTGGACAGTGCCTTCAGAAAGTATTCACACCCCTTGACTTTTTCCACATTGTTGTTAAAGCCTGAATTTGAAATGGAAATGTTGTGTCACTGGCCTGCACACAATACCCCATAATGTCAAAGTGGTATTTTGTTTTTAGAAATGATTACAAATTAGTTAAAAATGAAAAGCTGAAATGTTTTGAGTCAGTATTCAATCTTAAATAAGTTCAGGAGTAAAAATGTGGCTTATTAACAGGTCACATAATAAGTTGCATCGTCTCCCTCTGTGTGCAATAATAGTGTTTAACATGATTTTTGAATGACTGCTTCATCTCTTTACCCCACACATACAATTATCTGCAAGGTCCCGCAGTCGAGCAGTGAATTTCAACCACAGATTCACCCACAAGGATCAGGGAGGTTTTCCAATGCCTCGTAAAGACGAAATGGTAGATGGGTAAAATAAAAAGCAGACATTGAATATCCCTTTGAGTATGGTAAAGTTATTAATTACACTTTGGATGGTGTACCAGTACACCCAGGGACTACAAAGATACCGATGTCCTTCCTAACTCAGTTAATGGTGTGGAAGAAAACTGCTCAGGGATTTCAACATGAGGTCAATGGTGACTTTAAAACCGTTACAGAGTTGAATGGCTGTGATTGGAGAAAACTGAGGATGGATCAACAACATTGTAGTTAATCTGCAATACTAACCTAAATGACAGAGTGAAAAGAAGAAAGTCTGTACAGAATAAAACATATTCCAAAAAATGCATCCTGTTTGCAGTAAGGCACTAAATTAAAACTGCAACAAATGCTAGACATTCGTCCAAAAAATGTACTTCATATCCTGAATACAAAGTGTTATGTTTGGGTCAAATCCAGCGCAACACATCACTGAGTACCAGTCTTCATATTTAAAAAAAATGGTGGTGGTGGCTGCATGGGTATGCTTGTCATCGGCAAGGACTAGGGAGTTTTTTTGACATAAAATTAAATGGAATAGAGCAAAGCACAGGCAAAATCTTAGGAAAACCTGGTTCAGTCAGCAGGACAATAGCCATGAACAATATGACTGTAACGGCGGTCCTCCTCCTCTTCTACCGAAAAGGAGGAGTATTGAGGGAACCAAGGCGCAGCGGAGTTTGAACACATAATTTATTAAAGAAAACACGAACTTGACTAAACTAACAAAACAACAAACGGTGTAGACAGACCTGAACGACGAACTTACATATAAACACAAGAACGCACGAACAGCGAAAAATAGCCTACACATAAAATGACGATGTACAACACAAACCGAACAGTCCCGTATGGTGCGACAAACACTGACACAGGAGACAACCACCCACAACGAACACTGTGAAAACGCCTACCTAAATATGACTCTTAATTAGAGGAACGCCAAACACCTGCCTCTAATTAAGAGCCATACCAGGCAACCCAATAAACCAACATAGAAACAGAAAACATAGAATGCCCACCCAAACTCACGTCCTGACCAACTAACACATATAACAAACTAACAGAAATAGGTCAGGAACGTGACATACCCCCCCCCATAAGGTGCGAACTCCGGGCGCACCAGCACAAAGTCTAGGGGAGGGTCTGGGTGGGCATCTGACCAAGGTGGTGGCTCAGGCTCCGGGCGAGGTCCCCACCCCACCATAGTCAATCCCAGCTTCCATCTCCCCTATGAATGTCCACCCTCATCTTACCCCCACAAAATCCTTTTTGTAACATCCTTTTTGTAACATCGACAACAAGGGCAGCACCGGGACAGAGGGATAGATCAGGACAGAGGGATAGCTCAAGACAGAGGGATAGATCAGGATAGAGAGGTAGCTCAGAATAGAGAGGTAGCTTAGGATAGAGGGGCAACTCCGGACTGAGGGGCAGTTCTGGGTAAAAAGCCGCTCTGGGCTGAGGGACAGCTCATGGCTGGCTGACGGCTCTCGACGCTCATGGCTGGCTGACGGCTCTCGACGCTCATGGCTGGCTGACGGCTCTCGACGCTCATGGCTGGCTGACGGCTCTCGACGCTCATGGCTGGCTGACGGCTCTCGACGCTCATGGCTCGCTGGCGGCTCTCGACGCTCATGGCTCGCTGGCGGCTCTCGACGCTCATGGCTCGCTGGCGGCTCTGGCAGATCCTGTCTGATTGGCGGCTCTGGCAGATCCTGTCTGGTTGGCGGCTCTGGCAGATCCTGTATGGTTGGCGGCTCTGGCAGATCCTGTATGGTTGGCGGCTCTGGCAGATCCTGTCTGGTTGGCGGCTCTGGCAGATCCTGTCTGGTTGGCGGCTCTGGCAGATCCTGTCTGGTTGGCGGCTCTGGCAGATCCTGTCTGGTTGGCGGCTCTGGCAGATCCTGACTGACGACTGGCTCTAGCGGCTCCTGACTGACTATCGGCTCTGACGGCTCGGAACAGACGGGCGGCTCTAATGGCTCAGGACAGACGGATGGCTCAGACGGCGCTGGGGAGACGGATGGCTCAGACGGCGCTGGGGAGACGGATGGCTCAGATGGCGCTGGGGAGACGGATGGCTCAGATGGCGCTGGGGAGACGGATGGCTCAGATGGCGCTGGGGAGACGGATGGCTCAGACTGCTCCTGTCTGGCGGAAGGCTCTGTAGGCTCATGGCAGACGGGCAGCTTTGCAGGCTCATGGCAGACGGGCAGCTTTGCAGGCTCATGGCAGACAGGCAGTTCATGCGCCGTTGGGCAGACGGCAGACTCTGGCCGGCTGAGACGCACTGTAGGCTTGGTGCGTGGTGCCGGAACTGGAGGCACCTGACTAAGGACACGCACTTCAAGCCTAGTGCGGGGAGCAGGGACAGGGCACACTGACCTCTCGAAGCGCACTATACTCCTGGTGCGTGGTACCGGCACTGGTGGCACCGGGCTGAGTGCACGCACATCAGGACGAGTACGGGGAGAAGGAACAGTGTATACAGGGCTCTGGAGACGCACAGGTGGCTTAGTGCGTGGTGCCGGAACTGGAGGCACCGGGCTGGAGACACGCACCATAGAGAGAGTGCGTGGAGGAGGAACAGGGCTCTGAAAACGCACTGGAAGCCTGGTGCGTAATGTAGGCACTGGTGGTACTGGGCTGGGGCGGGGAGGTAGTGCCGGAAATACCGGACCTTGCAGGCGTACTGACTCTCTTGAGCACCGAGCCTGCCCAACCTTACCTGGTTGAATGCTCCCCGTCGCCTGACCAGTACGGGGAGGTGGAATAACCCGCACCGGGCTATGTAGGCGAACCGGGGACACCATGCTTAAGGCTGGTGCCATGTAAGCCGGCCCGAGGAGACGCACTGGAGACCAGACGCGTTGAGCCGGCCTCATGACACCTGGCTCAATGCCCAATCTAGCCCTACCAGTGCGGGGAGGTGGAATAACCCGCACTGGGCTATGCACTCGTACAGGAGACACCGTGCACTCTACTGCGTAACACGGCGCCTGCCCGTACTCCCGCTCTCCACGGTAAGCCTGGGAAGTGGGCGCAGGTCTCCTACCTGCCCTTGGCCCACTACCTCTTAGCCTCCCCCCCCCCAAGAAATGTTTGGGTGGTACTCACGGGCTTTTCGGGCTTCCGTGCTAGACGTGTCCCCTCATAACTCCGGTTCCCTTCTCCGGTTGCCTCTGCTCTTCTCAGTGCCTCCAGCTGTTCCCATGGGAGGCGATCCCTACCAGCCAGGATCTCCTCCCATGTGTAGCAACCTTTCCCGTCCAATACATCGTCCCAAGTCCATTCCTCCTTCCTTTTCTGTCCCTTACTCCGTTTACACCGCTGCTTGGTTCTGGAGATTTGGTGGGTGGTTCTGTAATGGCGGTCCTCCTCCTCTTCTACCGAAAAGGAGGAGTATTGAGGGAACCAAGGCGCAGCGGAGTTTGAACACATAATTTATTAAAGAAAACACGAACTTGACTAAACTAACAAAACAACAAACGGTGTAGACAGACCTGAACGGCGAACTTACATATAAACACGAGAACGCACGAACAGGGAAAAATAGCCTACACATAAAATGACGATGTACAACACAAACCGAACAGTCCCGTATGGTGCGACAAACACTGACACAGGAGACACAACCACCCACAACGAACACTGTGAAAACGCCTACCTAAATATGACTCTTAATTAGAGGAACGCCAAACACCTGCCTCTAATTAAGAGCCATACCAGGCAACCCAATAAACCAACATAGAAACAGAAAACATAGAATGCCCACCCAAACTCACGTCCTGACCAACTAACACATATAACAAACTAACAGAAATAGGTCAGGAACGTGACAATGACCAATATATATTGTCCTGCTAATAACAGGGTTAATAATATATCTGTGAGAATATCCAACGGGCTTTTATATAATTCTGAATTACTACTAACAATTATATGAATCGCTTTGTTTAAAAAAGAACAATATTTTTTAGATTATTTCATTTTCAAATAACGTAAAATGAGCGAGTATAAGGCCATTCTTGAACATGGGTTGAGACATTGTTACTAATTCGTAAATAATGCCAGTTTGTTATCTTGAATTATTTATTTATGTTTTTAGAGGGAGAGAAACCAAAAACCTACAATCATCTTATGGGTCGCCCAGTCAAGGGCGGCACGGGTATTGAGCCAGCACCTGTAGCAACACAACTTTCACTGCCATGAAGTGTCTTAGACCGTTGCACCACTCAGGCGCTGTATAACAAGACTGGTCAAGAGTGGCCTACACTACTGCAGTAAAACCAAAATAATCCTAACAAAATAAAATAATAAAAACCTTAGTGTAACAACAGTTTAAGTAAGTAATACTGAAGTCGTGCGCAATTATCAGTTTATATTTAGGTTTGTCACCCATTCATTGTCAGGTAGAGACACAGTAGCGCCTTGGGACCCAAAAGCATAATCAGTGCTCTAACTCCCTCTTGCACTGGTCTGGAGCAAGAAGTAGGGACGCAGGGTACCGTACTAAACAACAAATGACCTCTAAGTCCCGCGGTGTAAGCTCGCAATTTTTAAAGGAGAAACCACTGTATAACACAAGGCCAAATATACACTGGAGTATAAATACTCTGCTTTCCAAGACGTCATTGAATATTCCTGAGTGACCTACTTAGTTTTGACTTAAATCATCTTCAATATCTATGGCAAGACTTGAAAATGGCTGTCTAGGAATGATCAACAACCATCTTGACAGCGCTTGAAGAATTTTGAAAGGAATAATATTGTACAATCTTGGTGTGGAAAGCTCTTAGAGATTTACCCAGAAAGAGACTCAGCTGTAATCACTGCCAAAGGTGATTCTAACGTGTTAATACGTACAGTACCAGTCGACAGTTTGGAGAAACCTACTCATGTTTTTTCTTTTTTATTACTATTTTATACATTGTAGAATAATAGTGAAGACATCACAACTATGAAATAACACATATGGAATCATGTAGTAACCAATAAAGTGTTAAACAAATCAAAATATATTTTATATTTGAGATTCTTCAAAGCCACCCTTTGCCTTGATGACATTGCCTTGACATTCTCTCAACCAGCTTCACCTGGAAAGCTTTTCCAACAGTCTTGAAAGAGTATGCTGAGCACTTGTTGGCTGCTTTTCCTTCACTCTGTGGTCCAACTCATCCCAAACTATCTCAATTGGTAAAAAATAAAGAAAAAGCCTTGAATGAGTAGTTGTGTGCTAACTTTTGACTGGTACTGTATGTAAATTAAATATTTCTGTATTACATTTTCAATACATTTGCAGAAATATCTAAAAACGTTTTTATTTCAGGCTGTAACAACAAAATGTGGAATTAGTTAAGGTGTATGAGTACTTTCTGAATTCACTGCATATTTGTACATAGAGAAAGAAAGAAATAAAGAAAAATAAAGAAAATGCAAAGCTATTTTTATAGGAGCATTTTACTCTTGTGCTTGAAAAGACTTCTGGATTTATGCAAAGCCATTAAGGACCGAAGGCCTGATGAAAATCCATCATCCCTCACTGGCATGCAGTAAAAACACATTTAATGAGCCTCCTTTAATTCCCCCTGTAAACACACACGTTTAGGAATATTGAGGAGAGGGTAGACCTGTAATGGTCCTGAGAGGGGCTGGAGGCCAACTTTACCGTTGGCAACTATGGCAAAACAAAATATCTCCAACATCTCCAAAATTACATCAACCTCTGTAGGCATTCCTTGTTAGCTTTGAATGTGTTAAGTCCTGCAAGTCAAAAATGTTTTAGCTGTCACAGCCTGTAATTTGCGAGTCACTGATATCGCTGTGTTGCTATAAATATGGATACATTTTCTGATCTGCTGTCGTCAAGTCATCCTGGAAATTCAAAAGTTCACTTGATAAAGGGCAAATAATGTCTAGTAAGTTGGCAGTTTGTTTCACAGAATTCTTCATCATTCCCCTGCGTGTCAACTGTGAGGAAACTGGGAGTCTAGTCCTCTTTGTCATTGTGTTTCTATGACCCTGTAGAGAGACAGAGAGAGAGAGAGGACATTTTTGTCTCGCTGACTAGTGGTAAAATATATACTCTGGGGAGTCCGTGCTTCACCTGGTCCCAAGGGTCAATGTTATTTTGGTGGGAAAGACCTTGACTGTGCATAAGTCCGGTATGGTTCTTAAATGAATTGGATAGACGAGATTCACATGCACTATAATAGATAGTTACACTGTCATGTTAAGCCTAACTTTCAGTCGGAGAATGTTTTTTTTTTTTTTTAAATCAGTTTTACAGCTAGTCAATGAGCCTCGAGGCTGTGGTCTCTCTGTGCAGATGGTCCAAAATGCATAAACACAATCTCTTTTAATATAGCATTTGCAATGCACCAGTTGTGTATGTTTTAAAACATGCCCCGCAGCTACCCAGGCAATGGTGCCTTCACGAAAATTCATGAATAAACCAACTGCAGATATTTGTCAACGAACACGGCAGTCAATTTTGTCTTATCAGTAATTGCATGTATGCGTCTTGGTGTATTGGCAGAAGTGTGGAAACAAGTTTGATTTCATCTCTTCAAACAACCCAAATGTGAACGCCTAATCAAATTATTATTATAATTGAAGTTCGCTTGCATCTGATCAAAAAGGAAAGTTTGCTGAACCATTTGATCACTCTGAAGAGGTTTATGGCTTGGCTGGTTAATGTCTTCTTTAAACTGAGGTGAGGGACAATACCAGTCCAATCCGTCTGTTTTTAAATCCAGCTTTATGTCCTACAATGTAAAATGTATGTAAAACGTAAACCCCATGTTATGTTACGGTGCTTATATTTTCCATTCATTTGGGGTTAACATGTAGACTTGGATTTACGCATCCAATGACGTGGGATGTGAACTCATATTGACATTACACTTCTTTGGAGGTCTGGAAACATCAAACAAACTTAGATTTCAGAGGGCCATGTCCCTTTAAACCCCCAATGCCAACCCCAGTCAGATTACTGCTTTGCCTATAATTTGTGCTGTACTCACACACCCTTTTGTCACATAGAGTTGCAATTTGGAGAAGTTTAACCTCTGCAATGTACTGCACTCAGCCAGTCCTGATGCTTTTAGCCTGCACATCTACAGCCCTTTATGTCATTATTTCACCCAACATTTAATCTCATACTTCCCTTTCTTTATGTTTTGTCACACTATGCTTTGAGCCACTGGCACGCTAAGTATAATCCCTTTTTTTGCTGTGGTAGATTTAGTAATACTGTACTTGGCTTACTAAGCAGGGATAGAGCTCAAAGCATGCTGTACAGTAAACCTTTCAACAGTATGGGTGAGTGAGCTATAGATAAAAGACTGAAGGTGTCCTTTGGGATGAGTGATACAAGGCTGGATGGTGTCAGTAGCTGTTGGGTCAAAAAACACAAAGTTAAACTGTCTCTGTAGCTCCCTTACCAAAAAAAGGACTTCTGGCAAACAGTTGTGGCAAATCTTTGGCCCATTTGCCATTTGCCATTTGCCGTACGGCAAGCTCATATTTTCACATGCAAATGAGTTTTGCGGCAAACTGTTGCGGCCGATTTGCAACTTGTGAATATCTGGCAAACAATTAGGGGAAATGTGTGGGGAACATTCTACTGTTTGCGTCAAATTGTCTTCAAACTCAGTATGAATATGCAAATGAGATCAGGTTTTTGGTTACTGTGTGTTAACACCAGTAAGATGTTGTATCTGCGTGAACCAAATCACATAACTTTCAATTAACTTGCATCTCACAGAGAAAACAAAATGTACTAAATATACTAACCATGTATTCAATGCCTTAACAGATAAAAATCTAAATCAAACCCTATTGCCTTTTTGAGTGAACTTTGAAGGTAGTGGCCCTGTGGAAGTCCTTTGTCCAAAGCTTGTTGAATGCATGCACTGACACAAAGAAAATATATAATAATTAGGATACTGAAAACAATCACTGAAAACACGTTATATTTTGTCATCTTAAAAGGTAGACTTAGCGGCTGATGGGAGGGTTTGTCTTTGGGAAAACGGGGTCAGCTGTTACAAAGCTGCCTTGAGGTTGCTATGCTTCTCACTGATACTGGCATTCTATATATTTTTCAGCAAGGAAACAATATTTCTGCCTTGTATAAATGTTATATAAACAAACCATGTAGCTAGCATAAACTGGGACTTACTAAATCCACCCTTAAATCTGTTCCTAGATTTTAATTAATTTAGCAAAAATATGAAAGCTAATGTTAGCTAGCTAAGCGTTAGCCAGTCAGTGGTGCTGACAGATTGAAACTGGTATCAACAAAATGTGTTTCACTCTATCCCATAAAACATGACATTGCTAACTAGGCATCAATTAGCTAACACAATTTTAATGTTTATTAGGAAGTTGAATTCATATGTTTAATTAATTAATTAGTGAACACTGTTGTGTTCACCAGAAATGGCTTCTGGTAAACTGTTTGCCACTCGTGGATAATAAATATTGTTGCTACAGGTTTGCTGCAGATTCACCACTAGTGACAAACATTTGCAAACTTCTGGCAACATTTTGTGACAAACTATTTTGTTTGCAGCAAATCTGCCACAAACTTGAGGGAAGTTTGCACCAGCAATTCCCTTTTGTAAGGGCTATCTCAATGTTTCATAGTCTATGAAGACTGGAGGGAAGTTTTATCACCAATATATAATTTCCACCGAGACTTTGGATCTGTCAGGACAAGTACATTTTGCACTTGCAAAAGTTCTCCCTATTATTACTTACATCCCCTCGAACCGTATTAAAGCGGTTCAAATATGAATTTGATCTATCTCCTCCATGCTTGCTGTACATAGTCTCTTGATAGATAGATACCTTACATCTCTTAACAAGACATATTGGACAACTTTTAGCCCGAACAAAAACATTTTGAAAACTGCAAACTTTCTTGGTTTTTACTCCACTATCCAACCCCAGTAGAATTGAAAACACCTCAGGTTAGGATGCTCTGTCTTAAACGATACCAGTCAAATGGCACGCCTTCTTTGATTTGTGTTTAGGATCTGGATACATGCCAAGGCTATTGAAGTAGCAGTGTTTGATGTATTCTTTGGCCTTTGATTATGTTTAATTGGATTGGACCAGGGCTTTCCAACCCTGTTCCTGGAGAGCTACCGTCCTGTAGGTTTTCGCTCCAACCTTAATCACCTGATTCTAATAATTCGCTGGTTGATAAGCTTAATCAGGTTAGTTACAATGTGGTTGAAGCGAAATCTACAGGAGGGTAGCTCTCCAGGAACAGGGTTTGAGATTCCTGGCTCAAACTATATAATATCCATCTGTTTGACATGTTTCCTATAGTCCTATTGAAGGCCTACTGTGCACGCTTTCCTTCTGATCATGCTTCGATGTTTGTAATGGTATAGGGTAATCAGTAAACCATGCAAGTGTAATTTATCAGTAGAGTCCAGAAGGAATCAAGGATGCATGAAGGAATAAGTCACAGGTGTTGCTGTGTCGAGCATTTTTTTTTGTCCCAGTTCTAAGTGATTAGTGATTAGGTTGCCCTCTAAGGAATTTGAATAATTCTCCTCCGAAAGAGGCGCTATTAAAAAGCAATGACATTTGATTAATGTTTGTCTTGTAAATTACATTTACCTTCTCATTTACCATGAGATGATTTGCAATATTGTGGCGTAGTCTTCTTTAGAATGCTGATCAGTTTCAAAGTTATCCAGGAAATGCACAAAGGCTAATGCTGAGCAATTAACCGGAATGTTGTTTCTGACGTCGGTTCAATTACTTGAATTCCATTTTTTTTTTTTTTATGAGCTCAATGAGCCATTTCTCTAGAGAGAAATCCAAATCAAGAATGAACTGTGGGACGCTGTAGGGAGTTGTAGTTTTCAATAGGCAAATATTCTACCTAGTTCAGCGCTAGAAATGTGGTAATTATCTACGATGACCAGAATCCATTGCGCCTGTTCTTCCCGGCACCACACCCAGACGACATGAGAGAGGAATGTAGAAAACACAGCAATGAGAGGGATATAGACAGTTCTGGAGGTAGACATTGCATTCGGAAAGTATTCAGACCCCTTCCCTTTTTCCACATTTTGTTACGGACTTTGCTACGGACCCTACGGACTCGGGAGAGGCGAATGTGAGAGACTTGTGTCCTCCGAAACACGACCCTGCCAAGCCGCAGTGCTTCTTGACACACTGCTCGCTTATCCCGGAAGCCAATGTGTCGGAGGAAACACCGTACAACTGGCGACCGAAGTCAGCTTGCAGGCGCACGGCCCACCACAGGGAGTGGCTAGAGTGCGATCGGACAAGGAAATCCCAGCCGGCCAAACCCTCCCCTAACTCAGACGATCCTGGGCCAATTGTGTGGATAGGTCTCCTGGTCACGGCCGGCTGTGACACAGCCTGGGATCGAACCCGGGGCTGTAGTGATGCCTCAAGCACTGCAATAAAGTGCCCTAGACCTCTGCGCCACTCGGGAGCTGTTTTTCTTCTTCATATTTGCAAATGTATTTAAAAAAACAAACAGAAATACCTTATTTAGATAAGTATTCAGACCATTTGCTATGAGAATCAAAATTGAGCTCAGGTGCATCTTGTTACAATTGGTCATCCTTGAGATGCGTCTACAACTTGATTAGAGTCCACCTGATTTGGAAAGGCACACACCCGTCTATGTTTTATTTATATTTAACTAGGCAAGTCAGTTAAGAACAAATTCTTATTTTCAATGACGGCCTAGGAACAGTGGGTTAACTGCCTTGTTCAGAGGCAAAACAACAGATTTTACCTTGTCAGCTTGGGGATTCGATCTCGCAACCTTTCGGTTATTAGTCCAACACTCTAACCACTAGGCTATCTGCCACCCCTAGGCTAAGGTCCCACAGATGACAGTGTGTGTAAGAGCAAAAACCAAGCCATGAGGTCAAAGCTCCGAGACAGGATTGTGTCCAGGCACAGATCTGGAGAAGGGTACCAAAAGATGTCTGCAGCATTGAAGGTCCCAAATAGCACAGTGGCCTCCATCATTCTTAAATGGAAGATTGGAACCACCAAAACTCTTCCTAGAGCTGGCCACCTGGCCAAACTGAGCAATCGGGGGAGAAGGGCCTTGGTCAGGGAGGTGACCAAAAATCGGATTGTCACTCTGACAGAGCTCCAGAGTTCCTCTGTAGGGATGGAAGAACCTGCCAGAAGGACAACCATCTCTGCAGCACTCCACCAATTAGTATTCTATGGTAGAGTGGCCAGACGGAAGCCACTCCTCAGTAAAAGGCACATGACAGCCCACTTGGAGTTTGCCAAAAAAGCACCTAAAGGACTCTCAGACCATGGGAAACAAAATTCTCTGGTCTGATGAAACCAAGATTGAACTCTTTGGTCTGAATGCCAAGGGTCCCACCAATCTGGCACCACCATTCAGCAGCAGGGACTGGGAGACTAGTCAGGATCGAGGGAAAGATGAACGCACAGAGAGCTCCTTGATGAAAACCTGCTCCAGAGAGCTCAGGACCTCAGACTCGGGTGAAGGTTCACCTTCCAACAGGACAATGACCGTAAGCTTCAGGACAAGTCTCTGATTGTCCATGAGTGGTGCAGCCAGAGCCTGTAGATTCAACATCTCTGTAGATGTTCCCCATCCAACCTGACAGAGCTTGAGAGGATCTGCAGAGAAGAATGGGAGAAACTCCCCAAATACAGGTGTGCCAAGCTTGTAGCGTCATACCCCATAAGACTCGAGTCTGTAATTACTGTCAAAGGTTCTTCAACAAAGTACTGAGTAAAGGGTCTGAATACTAATGTAAATGTTTTTGCTTTGTCAGTATGGGGTATTGTGTGTAAAAAAAAAAATATCGATCTGAATAGTTCCCGAATGCACTGTAGCTCTACTACTCAATTGTTGGTTGTAGAAGTCTTGAAAGTATGCCTTATATACTTTGAAGAACTACTAAAATAGGGATTTTGTCAGAAAGCTCTGCAGCATTTGCAGCTGTGGCAACCCAATAATCAGGGGCTACTCTTTTCGCTAGCCAAAGGGAGCACATAGATAATGTTTAGATGGTTGTCTGGATGTCTGGCTGCTACTACCTGAGCAGAGATGAGACGATGGCTAAGAAATGAAATAAAAGTCATAAATAAAATAAAAAAGTTATACACAACTGAAAGTAAAGTAATGTGAATAAATGATGGTTAATAAGTGATGTGCAGTAATGAGCAGTCACTACCATCATGGGTCTCTCATTAAAGATGCAGCATGTAACTTTTTGGGCGACCCGACCAAATTCAAATAAATATAGATCTGTCATTCTCATTGAAGGCAAGTCCAAGAAGCAGTAGACATGTTCTATGTGCTCTATTTCTATGCTTCCTGTTATTTTATACCTTGCACCTTTAATTGCTTTATTCTGTGTTGTTAGAGACAATGGATTTTTGTTTTCAATGTTTTGGCAATTGGCTGAATTTCAATTAAAAAGCTCTAAAATAGTTAAGGTCATATTTCATAATGCATTTCATGTTTTTTTTTTTAAAGGATGTTCTTTATCCTGCATGGTTTATTTGGTCTGGCATAGGTGTAATCTTAGTTTGAATGGTAGCTCCTTTTTGAAATAGCCTATTCTAGACCCGTATGAAACAGTGGAAAATCCTAAATACACAGTACTTAATACTTTCTTAATAGTGTCTAATACTGTATTATTAGGACATATCATAACAATACTGTACTAATACTGTATTATGAGGACATTACATTATGAGGACATTACATTATGAGGACATTACATTATGAGGACATTACATTATGAGGACATTACATGCCGTTGACATTACATGCTACCAATTCTAAAGTGACGTTTAGTTAGCGCCAGACTGTTTATCCCTGGGTTGTCCCCTGTGTCTTGCAGCGTGTCCGCAGCAGTGTGACCCAGCATCCTGCAGAGTGGTGAGGGTGCTGTTTGGGATGCGGAGAGCCGTATAGGAGCTGAGTGGGCACCTCACCTCAACGCCGTCTGCTTCCTGTGCCGCTTCAAGATGGATTAGAGACAAACGCCTCTGGAGATCGAAGGTACGTGATGTCTCGTAATCAGCCGCTGCTCAACTGCTCTCCTCAATAAGGCGTTGGCCCGGGAGTGGAGGAGTATAGAGGAGCAACAGAGCGAGTGTCAAGTCCCACTGTTGTTTGTCTAGTGTAGTACAGTGAGCTACGTTGTGGTCGGCCATTACTCCCCATTGAACATGTATGAATGTGCCAGAGGGGGCTGAGAGAAAAAGCCAGGCTGCTTTAATGCAGTAAATTGTGCTGCAGACATCACACTTTTCAAGGATGGGGAATTAAGAAAGACAGGACTGCAGACAGGACCTTACCTGGTCACAGGAAACCCTTTGAAGATTTTTTAGGAAGAAGGAGCTCTCTTGTTCACATGAGACTTGCAAGCAAGCTGCATGGGAGGGATGGGAGGACTAATATACTGTAGCACCACCTCTGAAGTGCCGGAGGGAAGGAAATTATTTGTTTTCCGCCAAGCACAGTTTTTACATTTTATACATGGGTGAGATGTACTGTACTATCAGTATTCGCTGGAGATACTCTCCCTCTTGACTTTTCCACTTTGTTTTATTCTGTCGGAATCTTCCTGCATGTGTTTGTTGCTTTAGTATAGCACCAACACAAGCCATTACCCTTTTCACACTGTTGTGCAGAGCTAAACCAAACTGTGCTGCCTCGCATATCCTATTTGCACATTCTTCTTTTCAGCATGATTCCAGCCAATGTGGGCAACAGGTAGCCTAAGGGTTAAGAGGGTTGGGCCAGTAACTGAAAGGTCGCTGGTTCTATTCCCCGAGCTGGCAAGGTGAAAAATATGTCAATGTGCCCTTGAGCAAGTCACTTAACCTAAATTGCACCTGTATGTTGCTCTGGATAAGAGTGTCTGGTTAAATGTAACCAGCTCTGTACAGCTTGGCTTGGTTTGCCTCAATAGTGTGAAAAGACCTTATGAGTCTGAAGAAACGGATCCAAAATTGCCTCGGTGAAGTATTTTTTTGAGAAAGGGACTTTGTCCAAAATCACATATGGTGCTGAGTGTAGCAGGAGATCAAGGTTTTATGCGAAGCCATTTTTATTCACGGGAAAATAATATGATGCAGCCGGCGGATCACACAGAGGCTGTCTCCATTATCCACCTGCTGTTCTGGGCCAGGGAAAAACAGCCACATTCAAAGGAAGCTTAGATTGACACAAAGAGGATCTGAATTTCCTCAAACCTGCAGATACTGTATCTTCCAGATGGCAAACAATGGTTATGTGGAGTCAATGACAGTGAAAGGGGTTAAGTATTTTAGAGCTGCCTTCCTCACCTGTGAACTTTTCACCCAGCATGCATTGTCTGGTATATCTTGTGCTATGTACTTTTTATAATACACACAGATGCACATGCAGATGTACACACAGAGGTACACACACGCTCACTTGCCTTGAAGAAAATATGGCAAGTGAGCGTGGAACAAACTGTTTTACTGTATTTGTGGATGAAATTTCAATACAAATGAATGCACTGCATGACAGGCTTATCATATTTTTTAAGTAGCCCCAGTCCTCCCACAGACTGCATTGGTATGGTCTGAATACAAATGTAAGAATACACAGTCTGCTCAGAAAGCATGGCATCGCTCTGAAGTACTGTCCCTGTGAAATCCACTGGGAACTGAATTTGACTTGGCTGACTTTGGCCCAGATATATTTCAATTTCATAGCATACTGTATGCATTCTTGCATGAGGTGCACGCATATCACTCTGCTGCAGATACTGCAAAAATATCCCTCCGCTGTACATAAACCTCTGCTTTTATGCCGGATCCTAAATCACCAGAGTGGATTTCTTTTTTCCTCGAGCTCGTTTATCATCTTCATTAAAATGGCCATACTTCGTACTGTTTACCGTTCAACTTTGTTTACCATGACTTGCCTAGTTAAATATAGGTTCGATAAACTCAAACACAAGATCCTTTTAACCGCTCTCAGTGATGCTCCAATAACAGCATTGTGATGCTCCATCCTCAAGCTCTTCCTGTGTGAGCCGTGCAGCAAACAGAGCCTGGTGGAGGTGAATCTCTCCAGCCCGTCTGCAGTGTGGGTCCATTGACCTCATCAGGTCCAGTCTGCCGCTGGGGTCTCCTGCCTTTATCCATGCACCTGAGAGTTGGAGATAAGCGACACTGATTTTTTTTCCTGCTGCTATGTAACAGATTATTTTGTGAGACGGGCATCAATGACACAGGAATCACTGGAGGGGATGTCTGGGCTGGCCAGAGAGAGCACTGTGAGTGTTTGTTAGAGAGAAACTTATTATCTCAGAATACCATTTGAATGAGAAACAGCGGACGTGTATGTGTGTGTGTGCGTGCGTGCATGAGTGTGTGTGTGTGTGTGTGTGGTGTCCTCCCAGAATGGCTGCATGGTCATCATTCCAGTTGTGCCCCTGTAGAGGCTTGGATTAATGCATAAGGTCATTGACTTGTGGGTAAGGCTGTGTAATCAGCAGCTTTTACTGCTGCTATAAACCGTTTTCCCTGTTTTTTTGGGGGTCACAGAGTGCAAGTTCTCTCACTTCATCAAGAGAGCGAGTGGGAAAGGGCACGGGAGAGAGAGTCAAGCGGACTGAGTGCGTGTGTCACTGATTCGCTTCCACCCATCATGCCATTTCCCTATATTTCACTGTCAATTTTCTTATCAGGCAAAGATCCTGTTTTCAGACAGATGCTCAGCTTGTGCCACATAACATGGCTTCTGATCCAGATTGTGTATCTGTGTGCTTATTCGTGGTTGTGCTGAGTTTTCTGTTGTTCTTCCCGGCGACTGTCCTATTGCCCATTGAAATTCCCTTTGATTCACTTACGTTTGATCAGTGCTGTTTAAATAGCTGTCGCAATATTTGTGGGCCCAATTGTAAAGATACCTGACTGTTTGGCTTTCATCAGTGGAATTTAAAGTGTTCCTGTTTCCCCATGTAGTAGACGGGTCCTCTCACACTCTGACAAGTCTAGCGGGAAATGAAATAAGAGAGTAGTAGCAGTTTGAGACGTGACTCCCAGCTAGCCAAGTTCTGCCTGTGTTGTACATAAAATATACAGTACAGGCAAGTACTGTATAGGGGAATTCAGAATCAAGGCGATTGCTATGCGATGACCGAACATGTACACACTGAAACGTACGACTCATCAACTTTCACAAATTCAAGAGACGTTGACCTTGAGTAACTTGTCAGAACACCACTTCAATTATATGACCTGTGTTACTGCTGTGCTGTTGCTGTCTCTCATATGTACACCATGTAATTCACAAGAGTACGCCCTCTGCAATGTGTACTCATATATATACACCATGTAATTCACAAGAGTACGCCCTCTGCAATGTGTACTCATATATATACACCATGTAATTCACAAGAGTACGCCCTCTGCAATGTGTACTCATATATATACACCATGTAATTCACAAGAGTACGCCCTCTGCAATGTGAAGTGAACAAAACTGTCCAGAACTGCAGATGCACTGTTGAGGTCCTTTGCTTCAGTACCTTTGTGAATTACATGGTGTATATATGAGTACAATTTGTAATGCTAACAACAGGTCCCACTACTCTAGGCTTTACAGAGCATAACGCTCTCACTCCCAGCCATAAAATAACGTATCATGGCCAGCTCCGTAGGCTGTCTTGTGTAATGAGACCTGTAAAGCTCATATGGGGAGAGAGCTTCTTCAAGGCTTCAATGTGCTCTTTTCACTACCTTTTCCAGTCTCAAACAGCTGGCAGCATTCCTACCTGTTCGACTGCTTTCAACAACTTCAACCTATGTCATTCACATGGTTTGATTTACTTTTCACCTTTAGCTTCTAAAAAGGTGCTGATGAATTCAAAGCGTTTTAGACGTCACTGCGATATGCCCACATACCTGAGCACAACTGTGGGGTTTTCACAAGTCATAATTTCTTATTGCCTAACTTTCTAGACATCAATGGACAGCAACATTTTTGAGATGTCATTGCAGAACACCCACCATATGCATATACACACATACTTAGCAGTGTGGTTATAATGAATATAGCAGTAGAACAAATATCACAATATCAGAATATGACTTCAAATAAAATCAATCATTGTAGACTACAGCAGAACACACATTTGAGAATATATTTAACTTCACAGAACAAGTTTGTAAAGAAAAAAAAATCCTACCTTAATTTTCAAAATCTTCCACAATGACTCTTCCCATGTCGAGTCCATTTAACTCCTGACAGTCAATTTCATGCTCAAAGCTATAAGCACGCCTGTGGCTGTGAGGTTAAGCCTCCTTCTAAGGCTGTTCGGAAGACTCTGGCTGTAGTGTCTATTTTTTATTTTATTTGGAGTGTTAGCTATAATCTGGATGTCCTCTTTATCCTTGTGTACAATGCTTGCTGCCACCAAATGTGCCTTGGTTCGGGCCTGTTCAAAAAATATGTCTTTGAGGGCTCTTGGTTGGCGTTTTTGACGTCGGAGGCAGAAGATGTTCGTGTACATTCCACCCACTCTTTTGCTAGTTTAATCCCTCCGGTCGTTTCTAGACCCAAACTCCTTACCTTTTGGCATGTTGTACAGCCCAGCATTGAATTCTGCATGACAAGCCAGGGGTTATTCGCAGAGTCTGACTCGCTAGTAGCCCTACTAGCTAGTGTAGGTGCCGCCGGAAAGAGTCTGACTCGCTAGTAGCCCTACTAGCTAGTGTAGGTGCCGCCGGAAAGAGTCTGACTCGCTAGTAGCCCTACTAGCTAGTGTAGGTGCCGCCGGAAAGAGTCTGACTCGCTAGTAGGGCGGTGGTGATTTTTGGACTTGAAAAAGGTAATCAATCTCGATTGCCTTTTCTTATCCATTTTCTATTTGGCTTCCCCACGTTTAATATTCAGCAAGGAGACCACTAGGCTACGTGACGTGTTTACGTTGGGACCTCTTCACTAGCTGACCACCACTACCAAGACCTGTGTCAAGATCAGTTACTAACCACACCGGCCCTCCCCATAACCTCTATGTACAAATAAGAGAGCAGGTCGCAAATCAGTGTGGCAGGTTAGGATGATTACTCAGAAGGATCACCGTGCTTTTACGTGATGGTCTTTCTGGCGGGCGGGAGAAATAACGAGGAGGCAACTTGATTTAACACTGATCGTGTTTATTACAATGTTTATAGTGCGAACGGTGAAACAATTAATAAATCATGCTGTGAGAGGTACCGGACCCGGGCAAATAGGTGCCGGAACGAACTAGTCAAATCTGAGAGGTGCCAGATCCGCTTCAATTTAAGCGGACGGGCCACTCTGTATCAGACTTAAACCTGTTCTAGCTGAACGGACACAGGTAGAGGGCAAGACTGCACAGCCTCCCCTTGAGAAACCAAATCGAATCTCTCTAACAGGAGGTCAAACAGGTACATATCAGCACTTGACCCCTCCCAGGACCATAGAATAACCAAATTGGCAATTACAACCAATAAAATGGTTCTACAATATAAAAAGCAATTTCTACATCCATTTTTACATTGATACACTTGTCTTAACCAGACTTAATGATTATTAGCCTAATGATGTTTTATCACCATTCATACATGGAACAATCATTATCTCTTATTCAACTCCGAAGCGTGGTGAGTAAGCCGCGTAGCCTATTTCAATGCGCACTGAGGCGTGCACACTCGTTTTACTGCACATCCAGAATGACAGAAGCATTGGACACATGGCGCGTTTAAGAAAATAACCTTTGAATAAGGACATCAGTGTTCTTCAGGTCGGAGCTCTAGAAAGATGCCCGAGTTTCCAACTCGGATGACCGTTCAAAAGATTTTTCCCAGACGGAGCTCGTTTTCTTCTGAGTTGTGTTGAAAGCGCTGAAGTCAGAAGTCTGAGATTTACCAGTTTGCAGTTGTTTTGAACGTGACAACAGACACATGGAACTCTGACCTAACCCGGGAAGTATTATACAAATTATACATTTAATTAAATAAACAGAACTTCTACCTCATAACTCTTGCGAACGCCCATGTGCACAATAAACATCATGCCCACTCAGAGGGTAAGAAATGGTCAATTAAAATGTATCGTATCAAACATAAAGCCGAAATGTCTAAGTGTTGCAATAAACGGTACGGGATGAAACACTAGCAATTATTGTAGGAGTAGATGGAATATAGATCTGCCCACAGGAAGTTGGTGGCATCTTAATTGGGGGAGGATAGGCTCGTGGGAATGGCTGGAGTGGAATCAGTGGAAACGCATAGTTTCCATTCCATTTACTCCGTTCCAGACGTTATCATGAGCCGTCCTTCCCTCAGCAGCCTCCACTGGATTTTCCACACATACATTTACCCATGTGAAAAGCAACAGCAAACATTTAAACAAGAGAACAAAGCAGTCTCCTCTGGCGGGAGTTTGGAGAGCACAAGTGGAGAGCCCAGCCTATGGTGCATCTTTGCCACTGTAAGCTAAAACTTAATTTTAACAACAAAATCTAAATGCAAGCTTGATAAGTAAATTATAAATTTCATGCTGTTTTTACATACCAAAAGGCCATCAAGCCTATGCTAATAATTGTTGCTTGATTCGGGGGGGGGGGCAGGACTGAGTTTTGGAAGCCCTCGCCGACCTGTGTTAAGTGACAGTTTGCTGGTCCAATCGAGTGTGCGTTTCACTAGCCAATCTGTTGCAAGAGGGATTCCGCGGCTACTGTCTCCAGCTGTGTGGAGAGTAACCCACGGAGATTCTGTGCCACAAAATGAGTGACAAAGCGTTACGAATCCTGGCCAGATCACTTCAAGTCATAAGTCGTGTCCAGAGGCTCCAAGCCCAAGTTATTTTATATCAAGTCGAGTCTCAAGTCATAACATTTGTGACTCGAATCCAAGTCATGTGACTAGAGTCCACAACTTTGCTCTTCTATACTGTTGCCATTTTAATATTTATGAACCTGCACGGCAGTTCCTTCTATTTCAATAAGGCTGTAAGTACAAAATATGTACTATTGTGTATTCATATTTTACAATTGTCTCGGCCGCATGTTGACCCGGTGCCATGTGCTGCATCTCTGTAGATGTGCTAGTTGCTGTAAATGCAAGTTGTGTTGGAGGGGCAGAAGGAGACCATGCCATTCTTACTGATCTAGTCAGAGTGGAGTGGAGGGAAGAGGCCTGTCTGACCCAGGCTACAGTAGCATCTGGTTCCAGTGGAGTGTGGTGAAGGGTGGCTTTGCTAGAGCTTGGTAAACACCATTTAGGACGGAAGGGGGGGGGGGGGACATCAGTAAAAAGCCAATGTCCTCTTGCCTGATTGATAGAACCACTTTGTTCTGTATTTCTATTATTGCTGTCTGATGAGATGTGGGCTGTGGAGGGTGTGAAGGAGAGGAGGGCAAGGGGGGTTTTGTGCCCATATCTATGCTTTGTCTTTTTCTGCGTTACATTTAAGTGAGCAAGCAGTTCCCAGATAGCATAATTATTATGGCCCAAATCCAGCCCACATATACCAGGTAATGTGACCAGATCTGGCCCACAGTCGTCTGCTATCTGGGCTGTAGCCTAGCTATCAGTCAGAGCCTCAAGATTAACAGAGCAAGGTTTTGTATAGGTCTACACTGTGACATTTTACACAGCTTTCCTTTCTCCATTGTACCTTTAAGCCTGCACCAAGGCATGAACATTTCTCCCACTGGCAGACAGTATATTGTGGAGCTGTGGAATGGGTGAAGACAATTTGCTCTGAATAACCCTGTGTATGGGCCCCGATAGAGTGACAGCTCCTTATCACTGCTACTGCCGACTGATCAAAGTTGAAACAGGGTCGGGCTGAATTTAAGAGCAGCTAATTAAAATGTCCGGGTTACACGCGAAGCGGCGCTTGGTTTATCTTCTCATGCAGAGTCGGATGGAGATACGGGGCACGGAATAAAAGGGGGTCTGAGTATTACTTCCAAGTTCAACAGCATCAGATAGCAGGAACATTCCACTGTCTTCATGGGGAGGGGGGCGAAATCTCTAATAGGAGCTATATCTAGACTATTCCCATGTTTCTGTACATCTGCCATTCCGGTGTGCTGTGCCAAGGCCTTTTCCAAATGGCCGTTTTCACAGGCTGCTTGAGAGGAGCTGGTGGTGATGGGAAGGCAGCAGTGGGGTGTGAAAAAGGTCACCCTTACTAGATCTGCCTGGCTGTCCCCTTGGCTATAGTACTCTCCTCTCGGGGAAAGCTATTTTACCCCCAGTGACACTTCCCAAAACAAGCACATGCTATTGACGAATGATGGATGCCGAGTCATGACAAAAAAGAATCAAGTGCCTTGAGATCTTATCTCCATTGTCATCTGCTGTGCTTGCAGAACAAGACAACCCCAATTGTTGAAAACACAACGAGCCCAGTACTCTAGATGTGCATGAGCGCCTTCCGTAAATCCATCAATGGGTAGTTCACAATTTCGGGGAGCGTTTTTTTCAACCCCAGTGGAATGTTTTTGATACGTAAAAACTGCTCAACCCTTTTAATCTTTGATTGTGGCATGTAATATAGAATTGTAAATCAGAGTATATGGAGAGCTTTGTCTAGATTGACACTGCAGGTAAACTTGCTTATTGAAATGCAGCCATGTTTCAGCCATGGTAGATTTATCTCGGAGAGAAAAGGCTTAGATTGACGAAGGCAATCTCTATGGCCCAGATAAGAAACATCAGCATCCGAGACAAGTCATTCCCTCTCAACCCAAATGACCCATGGCGTTCTCACGAAAATCGTTCGATGCTTCCCCCACTTTTAGTGAGCAAAAAATTCACTTCAGAGGCTCTTGAACTTAAAATCTCAACCTATTGACCCAAAGTGTTGATTACCTGGGTAACCTGTCTCTTATCTCTCGAAGACCCTGTTTAAAACAGATTAAGGGGGCCTATTATCTGGAAATCTTTAGATTGTGCATAAGATGCTCAGCATGTTTTAGTATTCCTTCTTATCTTAATAACAAGCATAGCGAGGGGAGTCTGGAAGCAGCAAACCTGATCACGGAATGGCTCATTTTCTTTGTGAGGCCCACCTTAAAGTGTAATTTCTCACCAGCGGCCGGTGAGAAGCATTCATCTGGGCTGGGTTGTTCGCCTACTGGCTTGGCCATGATCCTGAGAGGGGTGGATCTGGGGAGGTGAGAAACAGCAGGTGTAATATCTCAAACCGGACAGGCCATGAAGTCTGGAGATAGTAGTAATCCTCCTCCACACAGCCACAGAATAACGGCACCAGGAATTAGTTTACTGTGGGCCCTGAATTTATTGCCCTCCCTGCCAGTCGGTTGGCCCACTTAGCATGCGTCTCCAGCCCCACACAGTTTTCAGAAACGGGCCTCCGAAAAGGCTGCTCTTGAGGGCAGTCTCTGCTCAGGGTTTGATGTATAGCCTTCCATAAAGCACTTTCTGGCGCTCATCGTTTTTGTTTCACGTTTTAAGCACACTATTAGACCTTTCATCTCTCAACGCTCAGCCTACAACAACCACCTTAGATTTTAGTAGCTAATGAGTAGCGATGAGCCCCCAGCTCCAATCTTTTATCTGCATCGGCATAAAGCAACATTGTTGTAATAAACCTTGAAATGTGTCTTATCTGCATGGGACTCGACATTGGATAGTTGATAAGAGATTAAGATACATTGATACAGCGGTCTTTCTATGACCTCAACTGTATCATCCTTTGTGATGATTTAGAATAACAAAGTTAACAGCACAGTAGCTACCGAAACGAAATTGTCCATGCACCATTTACGTTTCAGCAATAAGGTATTACAAAGAGGTTGGGTTCCGAGTGAACTAATAAACGTACGTGCTCTTTGAGGACATCCAATTTGCCATCTGCCGCTGGTGATATGTGTCCCCCGTCGTACTCCGTACCAAGAGTGATCACTTCCCTATGACTTCTGTAGAGGTTTTGCTTGCATCTTCAAATTGAATTAATCAATCTAATAGGGTGTGTGGTGACACCACAATCAGATCAGAGCACTGGCAACAGGCTCTGCAAATAGGGAATCTAATTGTCTTGTGCGGAATAGTTCTGAGGGCCCAGGTAATGCTTCTCTAAAGGGATCTATCCATCGTCTTAAATGTGGGCCCTCCCAGACAACCTGGCCGCTGTGTCCTTGAGCGTGAAGTATATCGCTCGAGAAGAAAAGTGAAACGCGTCTGATCTTCTTTGTTATTCAGTTAGCGTTATAATCCTATTTTTCGGGGTTATTTTTTTGATCACTCGCTATCGGAGCTCTGAAAGATGTTTCTCAATTGTATTAGGCAGTACCGCAGAGGCTGTGGTGTTATCTTGTAAATGAATCATTTCTACCCCGCTGTGGATGTGTGACTACCTCTACAATGATTCATTCGAGAATACTCAAACTTGGCCTGCACTTTTTATAATTAGTTGTCTTCGACATAAGCATTTGTTTGAGAGAGTTACAGTTTATTTCACCTTCCGTCAAACAACTTTTGGCTATTTATAGTCAGAAATGAATCCGCTATTTAAGATCTATTTCAGTTTGAGACCTTTATTGGCGGCTTGGATCACAATTGTGATGCATATCTTTAAATTGGAGAAAATACCATTATTGCCAGATAGCCGTTATCACTCATCCCCTGTTGATGGAAATAACCATCTCGGTTTCTGACTCACTTTTGACCTTCAGACAGTGACAGAGAGCGTACAGTAGCCTAGCCATTAGCTCATTGAAGATATGGCCCTATGTGATGAGGTCAGTATGACACAAGAGAGGAAGGAAACTGATCCCCATTCACTGAGCAATGGCTGTCGAAGCCGATTACCCCCCCCCCACCCACCCACCCGTTATTGCACCCCTGCCTCACAAACATGCCTGCAAGATTTATCACGGCCGTAAGTCTCGCGGAACTGGCATTGCCAAAAAATGTCCCACTCCCTCCCCTTTTCCCTGCCTCCCTCCCTCCTGTCCCATCAGTCTGGTCGTGTCTGAGCAAGAGTCCACTGCGGGGGAAACTATTGCAGCTCCACATAACCCGTGCTGCACAATGTGGCACCTGCATTAATCACAGTGTAGAGTCTATCTGCTCTGCTCCACATTTTGGGGGGGGAGAGGAGAGGAGAATAGGATTGGGGGGGGGGGGGGGGGGGGGGGGGTTGTGATGGGGGGAAAGGGACCGGGGCTGCAGCAGATGAGGAAGCAGGGAGTCAGCAGAGAGCTAACAGGATATGAGATGGAAGTGAAGCGGTAGGGAAAGGGAAGCAAGGGCTGGGCCAGTGGATGGGGCGTGCTGGGGCCCGCAGTGCGTTTGTTTACTCTACTGCTGTTGATTCGTTTAGGGAAATGGGGGGTGGGGGGGTTTGGGGAGGTAGAGGTGAGTATATGACAGAGCAACAGAGGAGTCATGCCTGGGCTCTCTGGCTCTGTGGAGCTAGCTAGCTAGCAGACACACTAAAGGCTTTGTAGTCTACTGTCAGAGTACAGCTGTGTCACTATAATACACTGATGACCAGAGATAATAATGCAGCTTACCCACAGCGTCAAAGACCATTGTATCCCCTGATCTACAATGCCTTCAGAAAGTATTCATATACCCTGACTTTTATCCACATTTCGTTGCAGCCTGAATTCAAAATGGATTCAATAAAAACATTTCTCACCCATCTACACACAATAACCCATAATGACAAATTGAAAACGTGTTTTTTTGGCAGTGATTACAGCCGAGAGTCTTTCTGTGTAAGTCTCAAAGATCTTCGGGCACCTGCGTTGTACAATATTTGCACATCATTTTTTTTTATATATTCAAGTTGTTTAGTTAGTTGTTGATCATTGCTAGACAGCCATTTCCAAGTATTGCCATAGATTTAAGCCGATTTAAGTCAAAACTATAACTAGGCCACTCAGGAACATTCAAAGTTGTCTTGGTAAGCAACTCCAGTGTAGAGTTGGCCTTGTGTTTTAGGTTATTGTCCTGCTGAAAGGTGAATTTCAGTGTCAGTTTCTCCCAGTGTCTGTTGGAAAGCAGACTGAACCAGTCTGCTAGGATTCAATGTTATTTTGGGTAACAGTAGTTTCAATGTCATGTTGGGTTATAGCAGGTCAAGAAGAAAAACAAACAATCGACACAAATGCATAATGAGAGTATGGCCTTTAGATGCTATCAGACGTCTGCTAATGGCAGGGCAAATGGAAAGTTATTTCACAGGTCCTGAGTGCATTTAGCGAAGGCCACTTTGTCCCCCAGGCAGGGCTTGGCATGCACAGAGAGAGAGGGAGAGAGAGAGAGAGAGACTGACCTCTCCCCATCTTCATGATGAATGGTGCGACTGCCAATTCATTTCTCGACTCTTTTTGGACGTGTGCCAGGCTATCAAGGCATTCGGGCAGTGGTTTTGAAATATTCTTTGAATTTCCATTCACACAAACATTGTTTTGGACACATTTCAAAGGGCATTTGTCCTGGTGGGACTGGCGAATTGTTCAACTTAAATCCGAACAAAGTGACATGTTCCGGTCCCTATACTCCGCAATGTTGTTCTGATCAGCCACGTCCAATAATGTCCATTATTTGATCCGTTTTGGGTCAACGAAGGAAAGTGTTCACACTACATTGTATATCCCTACACACGCACCCACTCTCAATCATCCACAGTGTCTGTTGAAACATGACTTTTCAATCATACCTCTTCTGCAGTGCATTAATTAACAGTCGATGGGCTCAATCAAATAAGGCAAAAGCTATCATGGTGATCGTTTCATTCGACACTGCTACCCCCCGTCAACACTTAGGATGTGAGTCTTCCATGGCATGACTTGAATTAACATGTTGATAATGCCATGAATTGGCAATTTGTTGTAATTAGCGGGAAAACAAACACCTGTCAGACACCTGCCACCCCCCCCCCCCCCCCCCCCACTCTATGATGCAGTTAGATGGTCACAGTGTTGTCCTCTCGGTCTTATTTTATAAGGCGGTACGCTGCATTTATAATGGCTCTGTCCGTCCAGAACTCCCCCCCCCCCCCCCCCCCCCCCCCCCCCCCCCCGTGGCGATGCCATAAAGTTTCCCACCCAACAGCCTCACTGAAATTAAAGAATATCACATCGCAAAGAGGTGCCACTTTTTATGACTTGGTTTGTCTGGCAGCCAGAGTCCAGCAGCATCTTATCAGCTCAGCACTTTCTAGTTCTCTTAAATATGAAATGCACTAACTTTATAATGTCCGCATAGAATTCTGTTGGGCGTTGTGCATTTCCTTGCCTGTGTTACTTTGACATAGCTATTTCTGTTTATCTTACTTTAATACCCAATTTAGTTTCGAACTTTTGTGTTTCTAGAGCTTCAACTTTTACTAACCATATAGAAGACCTCAGTTGGACAGAGTCCAAATGGTCTGTCTACTTAGCTCATACTGGGTGTAACTTTCCTCAGATATGCCCCAGCCATACTGTAGAAACCAGTGAACAGCACTTTTGAATCTATGTAGTCAGTTTACAGTATTTGGATAGAAAACGTCAACAGGAAAACAACAAATGTGAACATCAACGTCATCAACAGATGCGCTAGAGGTTTTACAATCAGACTTTGATAGTCTACAACAGGGCTATTCAAATCATACCATAGAGGTCCAGAGTACTGCTGGTTTTCTGTTCTACCTGATAATTAATTGCATGCACCTGGTGTCAGAGGTCTAAATCAGTCCCTGTCCAGAGAGAAAAAAATGTTTTAAAAGAAGAGGAACTGGCTTCGAGGTCAAGATTTGAATTTGAGGGGTCTACAATATAACTGGGTACAAAATAGTTGTTTGCGCCAGGGGGACATTTGCGTTTTCCCCTAATCTGAGATGACTCACATTTTTGTCTCCGTCTCTGTGGGAATGCACTGAAGTACTAAACAGTGAAGGGAAGCGCCACGTGTGACAGCTTAAGTGGATGTGGCTACTTAGCATAATATCTAGATGCATTTAGCAACAAAATTGCTCTACTTCGACTCTAAGGAATCGAGATTATGGGTATTTATTAATTTACACGTCATTTTGACTGTCAGTTTATGAGCAGATCTCTTGCTGACTGTAATACGGCAGCTGCTGAATGGAATAAAGAGTGACATATCGTATCACCCATGACAACAATCCACCTAGGTCTTATTAGCCTAGTAGAAGCCCAGGCTGAAATCAAATCAGATCGCATTTTATTGGTCACATACACATTTTTAGCAGGTGCTGTTGCCGTGTAGCGAAATGCTTGTGTTCCTAGCTCCAACAGTGCAGTAGTATCTAACAAAAAGCAACAATACACACACATCTAAAAGTAAAGTAATGGAATTAAGATATATATAAATATTAGATTGAGCCATATCGGAGTGGCATTGACTAAAATACAGTAGAATAGAGTACAGTATATACATATGAGATGAGTAAAGCAGTATGTAAACATTATTAAAGTGACTAGTGTTCCATTATTAAAGTGGCCAGTGATTCCATGTCTATGTATATAGGGCAGCAGTCTCTAAGGTGCAGGGTTGAGTAACCGGGTGGTAGCCGGCCAGTGAATAGTGGCTATTTAACAGTCTGATGGCCTTGAGATAGAAGCTGTTTTTCAGTCTCTCAGTCCCAGCTTTGATGCACCTGTACTGACCTCGCCTTCTGGATGACAGCGGAGTGAAAAGGCTGTGGCTCGGGTGGTTGTTGTCCTTGATGATCTTTTTGGCCTTCCTGTGACATCGTGTGCTGTAGGTGGCCTGGAGTGCAGGTAGTGTGCCACTGGTGATGTGCTGTGCATTTTCCGTACCAGGCGGTGATACAGCCCGACAGGATGCTCTCAATTGTGCATCTGTATAAGTTTGTGAGGGTCTTAGGGGCCAAGGTGAATTTCTTCAGCCACACTATCTGTGTTGGTGGACCATTTCAGATTGTCAGTAATGTGTACGCCGAGGAACTTGACGTTTTCACCGTCTCCGCTGCAGTCCAATCGATGTGTATTGGGGCGTGCTCGCTCTGCTGTTTCCTGAAGTCCACATTCAGCTCCTTCATTTTGTTGACGTTGGTGGAGAGGTTATTTGCCTGGCACCACTCCGCCAGGGCACTCACCTCCTCCCTGTAGGCTGTTTTGTTGTTGTTGGTAATCCGACCTACTACTGTTGTGTCGTCTGCAAACTTGATGATTGAGTTGGAGTTGTGCATGGCCACGCATTCATGGGTGAACAGGGAGTACAGGAGGAGGCTGAGCACGAACCCTTGTGGGGCCCCTGTGTTGAGGATCAGCGAAGTGGAGGTGTTGTTTCCTACCTTCACCACCTGGGGGCGGCCTGTCAGGAAGTCCAGGACCCAGTTGCACAGGGCGGGGTTCAGACCCAGGGCCCTGAGATTATTTAAAAAAATGTATTTAACCAGGTAGACCAGTTGAGAACAAGTTCTCATTTACAACTGCAACCTGGCCAAGGTGAAGCAAAGCAGTGCGACAAAAACAAAAACACACAATTACACATAAACAAACGTACAGTCAATAACACAATAGAAAAATATATGTACAGTGTGTACAAATGTAGAAGAGTAGGGAGGTAAGGCAATAAATAGACCATAGAGGCAAAATAATTACAATTTAGCGTTAACACTGGAGTGATAGATGTGCAAATTGAGATACTGGGGTGTAAAAGAGCAAGAGGACAAATAACAATATGGGGATGAGGTAGTTGGGTGTGCTATTTACTGATTGGCTGTGTACAGGTACAGTGATCGATCGGTAAGCTGCTCTGACAGCTGATGCTTAAAGTTAGAGGGAGATATGAGTCTCCAGCTTCAGTGATTTTTTTCCGTTCCAGTCATTGGCAGCAGAGAACTGGAAGGAAAGGTCGCCAAAGGAAGTATTGGCTTTGGGGATGATCAGTGAAATATACCTGCTGGAGCGTGTGCTACGGATGGGTGTTGCTATGGTGACCAGTGAGCTGAGATAAGGCAGGGCTTTACCTAGCAAAGACTTATAGATGACCTGGAGCCATTGGGTTTGGCGATGAATATGTAGTGAGGGCCAGCCAATGAGAGCATACAGGTCGCAGTGGTGAATAGTATATGGGGCTTTGGTGACAAAACGGATGGCACTGTGATAGACTGCATCCAATTTGCTGAGTAGAGGCTATTTTGTAAATTACATCGCCGAAGTCAAGGATTGGTAGGATAGTCAGTTTTACGAGGGTATGTTTGGCAGCATGAGTGAAGGATGCTTTGTTGCGCAATAGGAAGCCAATTCTAGATTTAATTTTGGATTGGAGATGCTTAATGTGAGTCTGGAAGGAGAGTTTACAGTTTAACCAGACACCTAGGTATTTGTAGTTGTCCACATGTTCTAAGTCAGAAGCACTACTACAGAGTAGTGATGCTAGTCGGGCGGGCGGGTTCAAGTAGCAATCGGTTGAAGAACATGCACTTAGTTTTATTAACTTCTTATGGCTGCAGGGGGCGTATTGAGTAGCCAGTTAAATCGTGCCCATTTCAAACGGCCTCGTACTCAATTCTTGCTCGTACAATATGCATATTATTATTATTATTGGATAGAAAACACTCTCTAGTTTCTATAGCCGTTGGAATTATGTCTCTGAGTGAAAGAGAACTCATTCTACAGCACTTTTCCTGACAGGGAGTGAGATTTCAGAAATCTTGGCCCCTGTTCTGGGGTCAGTTTTAAGGTCCCTGTAAATGCTATGAGGATACAAACACTGCCTACGCCTTCCTCTAGATGTCAGTAAGAGGTGACAATTTGAATGGAGTCGATTGCGCAATCAGGGCCTGTATAAAAGAGCACAAGGTGGAAGTAGCTTTCTTTTCTTCCTGCGCCTGACGCACGATGGACGTCGGACTGGCTCTCTTTCCAAGCTGTTGTTTAGCCAGTAATATTTCTCCGGTCATGTTTTTACTCGTTATAGGTGTTAAAACATCATAAGGTAGTTAATTTAAACCGTTTTATAGCAATTTATATCCGTTTAGTGCGATTTTGAGGCATTCCTTTGTGATGCACTTTGAACGGCTGGGCACGTTTCCAGTACATGCCGAACGTTAGTGGCCATTTCGACAGGGCAAGAGGACATCTTTCGACCAAAAGACGATTAGACCGGAGAAAGGATTCATTGCCCAAGATTCTGATGGAAGATCAGCTCATAGTAAGAACTATTTATGATGATAAATCGTTGTTCTGTAGAAAAATGTTAAACGCATATTCCGCCATTTTTTTTGTTGTAGCTTCACTGGGCGAACCCTGTATTGCACAGTAAGGATAATTTTAGAAATGTAATTCAGCGATTGCATTAAGAACTAATTTGTCTTTCGATTCCTGTCAACCCTGTATTTTTTAGTCAAGTTTATGATTAGTTATCGATTAGACTAGATCACTCTCAAAGATGGCGCCCGACATTTTCAGACCAGTTTGGCTACTATTCTCATTGTATAACCACGATTTTTGTGGCTAAATATGCACATTTTCGAACAAACTCTATATGTATGTTGTAATATGATGTTACAGGAGTGTCATCGGAAGAATTCTGAGAAGGTTAGTGAAAAAATTAATATATTTTGGCGATGATAACGATATCGCTCTCTTTGGCTTGAATCAATGCTCGGGTAACGTTTGCATATGTGGTATGCTAATATAACGATTTATTGTGTTTTCGCTGTAAAACACTTAGAAAATCTGAAATGTTGTCTGAATTCACAAGATCTGTGTCTTTCCATTGCTATGCGCTGTGTATTTTTAAGAAATGTTTTATGATGAGTAAATTGGTAATACACGTTGCTCTCTGTAGTAATTCTAGTCGCTTTGGTGAGATTTGTGATGGTGGCTGCAATGGCAAACTATGATTTATACCTGAAATATGCACATTTTTCTAACAAAATCTATGCTATACAATAAATATGGCATCTGATGAAGTTTTTTCTTGGTTAGTGGCTATTTATATCTTTATTTGGTCGAATTTGTGATAGCACCTGATGGAGTAAGAAACTGATGGAGTTAGAAAAGTTGTGTCTTTTGCTAACGTGGTTAGCTAATAGATTTACATATTTTGTCTTCCCTGTAAAACATTTTAAAAATCGGACATGTTGGCTTGATTCACAAGATGTGTACCTTTCATATGCTGTATTGGACTTGTTAATGTGTGAAAGTTAAATATTTAAAAAAAATACACTGCTCAAAAAAATAAAGGGAACACTTAAACAACACAATGTAACTCCAAGTCAATCACACTTCTGTGAAATCAAACTGTCCACTTAGGAAGCAACACTGATTGACAATAAATTTCACATGCTGTTGTGCAAATGGAATAGACAAAAGGTGGAAATTATAGGCAATTAGCAAGACACCCCCCAAAACAGGAGTGATTCTGCAGGTGGTGACCACAGACCACTTCTCATTTCCTATGCTTCCTGGCTGATGTTTTGGTCACTTTTGAATGCTGGCGGTGCTCTCACTCTAGTGGTAGCATGAGACAGAGTCTACAACCCACACAAGTGGCTCAGGTAGTGCAGTTCATCCAGGATGGCACATCAATGCGAACTGTGGCAAAAGGGTTTGCTGTGTCTGTCAGCGTAGTGTCCAGAGCATGCAGGCGCTACCAGGAGACAGGCCAGTACATCAGGAGACGTGGAGGAGGCCGTAGGAGGGCAACAACCCAGCAGCAGGACCGCTACCTCCGCCTTTGTGCAAGGAGGTGCACTGCCAGCGCCCTGCAAAATGACCTCCAGCAGGCCACAAATGTGCATGTAGTCTGTGATTATCTGTAGTCCCTGCCACATACGTCTCGTGTCTGAGCCGTTGATTTGCTACTCCACCTTGCCTCTGTACTGACATTTTGCCTGTTTGATTGCCTTACGTAGGTAATAACTACACTGTTTGTATTCAACCATATTCCCAGTCACCTTGCCATGGTTAAGTGGTTCGCGCTCTCAGTTTTGCGTGAATGTTGCCATCTATCCACGGTTTCTGGTTTGGGTAGTCACAGTGGGAATAACATCCCCTATAAACTTCCTGATGAACTCAGTCACCATGTCCGTGTATGCGTCAATGTTATTCTCAGAGGCTACCTGGAACATATCCCAGTCCGCGTGATCAAAACAATCTAAAGCATGGATTCCGATTGGTCAGACCAGCGTTAAATAGACCTTAGCACGGTACTTCCTGTGAGTTTCTGCCTATAGGAATGTAGGAGCAAAATGGAGTCGTGATCTGATATGCCGAAAGGAGGGCCTTGTAAGCATTTCAAAAGGGGGAGTAGCAGTGGTCGAGTGTATTACCAGAGCAAGTACTACAGTCAATGTGTTGATAGAACTTCGGTAGAGTTTTCCTCAAATTTGCTTTTTAAATGTATTCAGATTCATAAATCAATCATGTGCATATGTAGTACATGTATGACATATGGAATGTACAATACAGTGAAAATTCCACACTATGCTACGTTTAACAATGTATGCTCTTCATATTTGAGTATGATTACATTATTTTCACACCTTTAAACCAAGCGGTTGATGCTAATGCTAACATGTTTCTTATAGTATGGCAAAAGGGCAATAACGTATGTCAATAGCGGTGCATTGGTAAAATCACTGGAGAAGCCACCCCCCCCCCCCAATATTACAACCATGTGTTGGGGTAATTGTGTTGTCTGCTCTATAACCTGTTAATTCATGTGCCTTGCGACTGTGATATATAGGCCAAAAGACCGAAACAATAAGAAGACACAGTGTCAGAATAAATTCAACCACACCTTTGTTTTATCACAAAACCGGATAGCAACCTCTGTCTGGTGAAGTCCACAAAGCATATTGCATGTACAGTAACAGAGTTACATGCCCTACAGTATGGTCAAGCAAGTTAATGTTTCTGACATTTTCGGAACACGAAACAACTATTAATATAGATCCACAGACAGTTACCGCAAGTTACAAAGAAAACAGGAGCTTCCTCCACTATTCCAGCACCATTTCAACTTCAACATTTCAACATCATCAAATCATATCTGCTTTGTCTAATACAGTGACAACTAAAAGATACCAAGAACAATTTAGTCCAATCAACAGTAAGCTAAATATGATGTGGCTGTCCATGGTTCTGATTTCTGTGTGTGCGTGCGTGTTCGTGCAAATAGAAAAACATGTTGACTCACTCTACTTGTAGAGAGACGCCAATGCCATCCTCTTCTCTTTCATGTTGACGAAACGGTCTATCACTCTGTCATACACTACACTCTTATTTTTTGTTGTCCTAGGCTACCTGGCTAAAACGCTTGCTCGCTAGCCTAACTTCCATTCATGGACAACGTTAAGATAGTTTAACATTAGCCTTCTACATCTAGCTACACATTGAACTAACATCCTCTCAGGCCAGGGGCATAATCTATGTATGAATTAATGGTTGGATCAGAATCGCTGTTATAATCATTGGCCAGTACGGAGAATTAAGTAAAACCACAAGTCCAAATCCATATGTCCATCAGTGGCAGTCAGTGCCGTTTAAGATGAGGGAGGACACTTTTTTTTTTCATGACCATGGCCTTATTTCTATTACAGCATATTGGATGACTCATTCATATTCCATTCACCCAGTTCAGTGTAACAGTAATAGGTTTAGGCTATTATGTGATACTGTAATTTTCCCTATACCCATCATGAGATTGCTACAACCTAGCCTATGAATGAAAGTTTACAATGTAGGTGCACACAGGTCGAGAGACAAATTTAAGGTGCTAGTCATCTTGCACACTCTTGCCTGCATCTAGCTGACATAGGGTGCAATCATTAGTCCAACAGTTGCACACAAGAGTTTCTATTGGACAAGTTCAGGTATGTTTATCCCCTTTTTGTTCCGTATGCTTCCGTTTTAAGAATCGTTTTTCAACAGAATCGGTGGAATGAATATACCCCTGATCACACGTAAACAGTTCACTCTCATAACAGCCACGTTGTATTCCTTCTCTTCCCTTCGCTTGTGGATTTCAATGCACAACACATCAGCTGTATGTGACTAGGCGGAAAAACCTTTCCAAGCCAGACTGCTACACACAGCCTACATCGTTGTCACCATATTAGCTAAAGTAACATCATAGTCAGCTAATAGCTAATAGAACTAAGGCGTTAGTAAACTCGCTACATTCATGCAGTAGCGTTAGTGTACAGTCAGTAAGCAGTTACACTGGGGGGCCCCTGTGGCAATAAGTTAGTAATACTAAATAATTACCTTGACTAGGAAGAGTTCCAGTGTTGTGTTGGAAAGTCAAAGCCACCTAGCTAACATAGCATCCCTCTGTTTGAGCAGGGTGTTTCAGTAGGTTAAACTAGTTAGCTGCATTTTCTATCTAAGTAAGTGAAACTGAAAGTGAAAAAAAAATGACACACACTCTCTCTCTCTCTTTCTCTCTTGCTTCTCCTTCATTTAGGAAGAAATTCATTTGTTCCAAAACTGTTCAACTATTGTCTTTCTCTCTCTTTGAGTCAACTACTCACCACATTTTAAACACTGCAGTGCTAGCTAGCTGTGCTTTATGCTTTCAGTACTAGATTAATTCTCTGATCTTTTGATTGGGTGGACAACATGTTAGTTCATGCTGCAAGAGGACTGATGGGCTGGAGGACGTCCTCCGGAAGGTGTCATGATTACTGTGTAAGTCCATATAAGGGGGTGAGAACCATGAGCCTCCTAGGTTTTGTAAAGTCGATGTACCCAAAGGAGGACGGAAGCTAGCTGTCCTCCGGCTACACCAAGGCGCTACCCTACAGAGTGCTGTTGAGGCTACTGTAGACTTTCTTTGCAAAATAGTGTGTTTCAAACCGTTTTTTTTGGTGACGTGATTATATTTAGTATAGTTTTATCTAAAAATGATAACTTTTTAAATGTTTTACAATTGTTTATTTTGTGAAATTCACTGAGGAGGATGGTCCTCCCCTTCCTCCTCTGAGGAACCTTCACTGACGTATGTGGCTGTGTAAGATTGTTTGTCTCGGCTCCTGGTTGAATATTAACCGTGACCTTGTATAATCCTGCCCTATATGTATGGCCCTGTGCAGAGGAGATGACTTGTGTATTTTGAAATATGAACATGAATCATGATTTTCTAGGGTCTAGCTCAATTAGGTCCACCACCGCTAGTCATTTTAAGAGATGAGCTACAAAGTTAAAAAGGTCAACAATTAATTAGATTGCCGCCGTGATGCAAAATCATTTAACCCCATGGTTGTTATTAATAGCGGAGAGGGGGAAGGGCAGTGGAGAGAGTGCGAATGCACCCACTTCAAATGTCATGGCGGAGTCTGTTGACTCGGGCAAAATGCCATGGCAGTCTGTTGACGCTGGGAGATGGAGTCATGCTCTGGTTTTTAATGATCTACTCTAATATACTGTCAGCTGCTAATAGCTAGAGCTAATATTCAGATAGAGAAAACACTGCAGCCTGGGCACAGTATCTTACACAGCATCAGCACAGCATCCTTCACAGTATCACCGCTGATGCAGCTGATTGTAACCTACAGTAGTCCATCTGTTTCAGACAAAGTCAAGTCAAGGATTGTTTACCAGTTGGAGCTACCTTTTCTTGAGTCACACTGTATCGCATATACTTAAACACTGTCTTGTTTCGCTCTTGCACCCTTTTCTTTGTTAAAAGGTGTGTAAAATGGGCAAAAACACAGACACACAGAGGAGTATGTGCAAACACTCAATTGGCTGCCCGAACAGGGCTCAACATGGTCCCCCACACATCGCGTTGGTTTCTCTCTCACATCAGGATTCAATTGTTTTCCCAAGTGGGATGGCTTGGAAGGAATTCAAAAAGGGATATCTGATATCTGTGCAAAGGTGCAAGCCGATGTTTTTTTGTTCTAACTTGCCTGCTTTGACATTTACTGTAGTTTTCCCGCTTTATGAAATATTGGTGATTGTTTGTGAATGTGCAGAAGTTGAAATGTTTATTCAATCCCTCGGTTTTTGCTTTTTATAGATACTGTAAATGCTTCCTAGGTTTACGTAAGGATAATCCAATATAAGGACAGTATGTCAGAGGAAAATATGTTTTTTCATGGTGTTACAGGTTTTGTTTTTTCCATTAATGTTTTGAGGGTGGACTTTAGCACATATAGCTCGTTAGCACGTTGGGTGCACGGATTGGTGTCATTTCCAATACATGAGGGTAGACTTACGATATGTCTTAATATTGGCCACCATTAATTGGATATTTGAGTGATACAAAATAAGTGAACTATACCTGACAAGTATGAGTGGTTTAGGTTAATTTCCCATCCTTTGTGGGCTCTGCCTATCGAGCAGCAGAAGGTCACATTTTATTTGATAATGTTTACTTTGCAAGCTACCGGTAGAGAATTTGTTCAGTTGGCTAAACATAATGGTAAGTAGACTGAATGCACTTTTTTCATCAACCAACTTAGGCCTACCTAGCAAAATTAGCTAACATTATCCCCTTTTCAACATGTATTTTTGAGTGTTTAATCGTGATTGCTGCTGATAGGCTACATTGATTGATGGACCACATTAAATTGGCTAGGTAGCTAATAACAGATCATATCAATATAGCTAGCTAACAAGCTAACTTTCAGAGGATAAACTAGATGGCTATATTTGCTTGCCATCTATAGTGGTGATGATAGTAGTCCGACTGACAACTTTACCAGGACGAGGACTTGCTGATGTCAAGTTCTTTCCAAAAACCTAATCTGATGAAGCGAGCTAAATGACACACAGTGTTTGCTTAGCAAGCTAAGCAAACACATTCCCCCATCACTTCCATTGATTGTTATCTTGTGGTGGCTAAAGTTAGCTTAAGTTTGTGGTGGCTGTTTCTGGATAAATGCTCCTCCTGGTCCATAGTCTACTTTCAGGGTGAGGAACCATCTCACCCATCAAGTTGTAAAACTTGAACCATCAAGTTGTAAAATAGTGAACTACTCTTTTAAGAGTCCATGTTACCACAGAAATGGTCTCAATAGCACAAATTCCCGCCCGTCCTGTTCTCTGTCAGCTTTTCTTTCCACAAAATTAATAATATATCATCGGTTATGACGGTTATTTTATTTTCATGACAGTCTTCATCCATAACCGTTGGTTATACAGTAATTGTGCCAGCCCTAAAAATTGAAATGTTTGATTCTCTCTATAGAAATCAAATGTTCTAAGTTAATGGAAACATACAAGGTTGAATAATACCAACGGTTTCATATTGTTGTGGAACAGTAGATCCAACAACTAAGGCAGATACTATTTAATTGTATAATAGAAAAATATTTTATCAAGCAGGTGCAGGGGAGATCTCTCTCGGATTTGACAGGGAAGAACTCGAAGAGTGAATGGTTACATGTGTTAGCCATTTATGAGTTACTGTTCATTTTCACTGTCTTTTTACTGTTGTTTTCATTTCTTTACTTACCCATTGTTCACCTAATACCTTTTTTGCACTATTGGTTAGAGCCTGTAAGTAAGCATTTCACTGTAAGGTCTACACCTGTTGTATTCAGCACAAGTGACAAACTTTGATTTGTTATTCTTCAATAACACAAACTCCAAAGCAAGTCAGGGGGAGGAAAAAAGGTTTATTCAAATAGGACAAATCATACAGGGAGATAGATGGTCATTCTCCCCTGTCCTCAATGATGTCCTCAGAGATGCTCCCCACAGAACAAAGGGACAGCATGTAGTTTTATAACCCAGCCCTAGCCTGTGGTGTCACGCCCTGATCTGTTTCACCTGTCCTTGTGCTTGTCTCCACCCCCCTCCAGGTGTCACCCATCTTCCTAATTATCCCCTGTGTATTCTGTCTCTTTGTTGCCAGTTCATCTTGTTCATTCAAGCTTACCAGTGCTTTTCCTGTCAGCTCCTTTTGTTTCCCAGCCTCTCTTCGCTAGTCCTCTCGGTTTTGACCTTTGCCTGTCCTGACCCTGTACCCGCCCGCCTGACCTCTCTGTCTGACCCTGCCTGCCTGCCGTCCTGTACCTTTGCTCCACCTCTGGATTACTGAACTCTGCCTGACCCTGACCCTGAGTCCGCCTGCCATCCAGTACCTCTGCCTTACCCTGGATTTTCGACACCTGCCTGCCTTGACCTGTCTTTGTCTGCCCCTGTTGGCTACAATAGTGTTACTTCGACAGTCTGCATCTGGGTCTTACCTTGATCCCTGATATGTGGTTGACCAATTAGAATTCCTTGGGGTAAAACTAGCCAATGGCCAAATAACAAGTATCCTATTTCAGAAGACATATTCCTCCCATGTCTCTGAACCATTGCTCAATATTTCCTTATTACAGAAAAACCACTATTTCCATTGATCTTTAGTTCTAATCCTCTTGACCTCTCGTCCTCTGTCTCTGCGTTTTGTATTTATCTTCGACATATTCTTACACTCCCCCTCAGACCATTTAAAAAATAAATATACTGTAATGAAACAGCAGGGAGCAGGTCTCGAACCCTCGACCTTCGAGCCCGAGGTCCGGCGCGCTATCGATTGTGCCGCAAAAGCATGCTCGTGTGGCAGAGTCGATTTCCGCGCTTATAAACCCAGGGTCGTTACAATACTTTAAAATGTATTTTTTGAAGAAAAAATAAATAAAACATGAAAAAATAGACAGTATAAAAAAACATTAGCAGTGAGCATAAAATCATTCACATTAAACACCTTGCATTTCTATAAAACACAAAGAGCATATTCTACTTGCTGTTACAATAACAAATAGATTTCAAACAAAGTTATATAAAATAAGTATTAACAGGTGTAATGATGATGTCCCTCACGATTCCTACCACATCCTGTATTATAAAGGAAACTTGTCCAGAAGACCTATTGGCAAGGTAATCATTCACCAAGTCCTTTAAAAGTGACCAGCTCTTCCACACTGGTATTAAATTATGTTCTGACTGTTTGCCGGTAGTGAGGAATTCATCTTCCATTCCACTTCACCGGTGATCTTGTATCATTTCAGGTACAGTCAACGGATATTACTGTAAACTGTCATAACCTGTAACGAAGGAAGCAAAAAGAGAAAGTAACATGTCCTGGTTTCAAAAGTAATTGATATTTCACATAGATTTCCCTAAGTAATCATAAAGTGAATGTTTGCTTTTCTCAAATCTAACGTGCCTGGTAGTGACATTGTCCATTGTAGTAACTGTGGGATCTGTAGGATACATCAGAGTAGCTGGATTACATGGTGTCTTTTCAACTATACCCATGTCCCATAGATCTTTAATCAATACCTCAGTAGCGTCCATAGCTTCCTTGCTAATGGGATATTGTTTTGTGCAAGGTGGAGCAACACCTGTCAAGCACATTGGTTCCATATCCAATGTTCCACACTCATATTTCTTCGTAGTCCAAATAGCATGGTTCTGAACTGTAGATTCCTGCATCAATCTTCATTGGACCAATAGAAACGGATAATGGTTTGGTCTGTTTTATATCTGTCTTCCCCCACTCCTGTTGCTTTCATCTTCTTGCACGTGTACTGAGGACATATATGTTTTGCATAAGATATGGGACATACAGTGACTTCAGCACCTGTGTGTATCTACAAAAAAATCTACTGCAATGTTGGTAACCATCATGTTCACATACATTCCATCTGATGTCATATGTACACCAGCTGAGATGGGACGTAAAGAGGGAGTCCATTAGTTTACCTCCACAGCATCCAGCAAACTCTGCTGCTGAGACGAAGAGAGCTTCTTACATTTCTGCATAAACATTGTGTCACTGGGACTCCTTCTCCTGACCATTCCGCATGAGAACACATTTTCTTTTCCCACATTCTCGTTGCCAGTGACCAGAAATCCCACAATAATGACATACACCAGGTTTCTCTTTTGCTGAACGAATAATGTTATCGGTTTCACTCGGAACCTGCACACCTCTGATAACAGACGGTTTATTATGTTGATTGATGTCTCTGTCCTGTCGGGACAATCTGTCGATGATGTCGCCGTAAGTTCTCTCCCAGTCATTAGTTGTGGAAACAAAAGTTTTTTTGCTAATCATCATGCATGGATTGCATAAGCTGATGAGTGATTGCCCCATTTTTGGAGGAATTGAGTGTATCTTCATCTTCCAGGTGACCCACTGTGTCTAACCACCACTGCTCTAAACCTTTCTTCAAATTCAACAAACAGTTCTTTTGGTTTTTGAACACGTTTGGTTATCTCTCCCCAATTTGGTGGTTGTGTTGGTCGGACCCTTAAGGAAAACATGTATGGCTCTCCATCCATCGGCCACATCTTTGCTCTTCAACACCCACAGCTCTATAAACCTTTTCTTCAAGCACACCATGTTCACGGTTGTTCAAAACAAAGGCTAACAACTGTAACCCATCATAAGGATGTAGATTGTAGAGTTTCTTATATCGCTTCAAGTGGTCCCACATTTTCATACCCACTTCTCTGGGATGTTTAAAAGTTTTCTACCATTCATCGAACTGTTTTGGAGATGCTGATTTATGTGATTACTGTCACCGGAGGTTTCTCTTTACTACCTTTTACAGTCTGTGTTCTGATTGGCCTAAGACATCGTTCGTCACCTCTGTCAGTATCTGTTGACTCAAAGCCAGGCGGTGCTGACCAGATGCTTGAAACCCGATCATCCTTGCGCAACTCAGCCTGAGGGTAATGAACAAATGGTCCTCCACGTGTTGGAGCCAAGTCTGTTTTTATGACCCTTGCCTGTAATTGTTGAATCTCTTCTTTCAAGGTTTTGATTTGTTCACCGAGAGCTTTCAAACTTTCTTTCTCTCTACAATGTCCTGTCATCCATTCTCCAGAAAGAATTTCTAATCCTGTTTTCTTACTTTGGCTAATAGAGTTAAAGACCATCGTGTATTTTTTATTGAACCTTTATTTAACTAGGAAAGTAATTTAAGAACAAACTCTTACTTACAATGACGGCCTAGGAACAGTGCCTTGTTCAGGGGCAGAACGACAGATTTTTAGCTTGTCAGCTCTGGGATTTTTTTTTGTTGTCAAGGAATTAGACATTCTCTGTATTTTTAAGCTTTTTGTGTATCAGACAGATTCCATGTTCCATCTTTGTCAACAATGAGGGAATATTTCTGTATCTCTCGCCTACACTTCTCTACTTTGAAATGGTTCATCATATCGCTAGACAGTGAATTTTAAATATTTTCATGCTCACATCCAGAGGAGCTGTCCTGCCCTTTTCCAGAGTGGTTTTCTAACTTAACAATGGCATTATATTAACATTAAAGTTGTATAATATATATCTCTATGATTATATATTTATTTAACCCCTATGTATGTATGTATGTATGTATGTATGTATGTATGTATGTATGTATGTATGTATGTATGTATGTATATATGTATGTATGTATGTATGTATGTATGTATGTATGTATGTATAAGGACTATAACCTCTTCTAGAACACAAATTGTCTCTGTAGGACCTGGCTACCCATAAAACATATGTTCACTTCAAAAAGCTTGTTGAAGACTTACATTAACCACACGTGTAAAAATTGCTACTCAACTAGCAACTCACTTCTATGCAAAAAGAAGGTTTCACAAAAATAAATTACTCTAACCTTTTAATGGAGGACTTGAACCCCTATAATGGAGAACAAAGACAATGGCCTCAAACCTTTCCATAGAGAACAAAGGAAGTCTGTAATAGAACAAAAGACTTATACAACACAGATACATATCTCTCAGTGCATGCACTTATTTTAACCTGATTTGGTTCTTTTAAAATGATATTGGTCTAGACTCACCCAGCAATTATGCCATCAATCAGGAGATTACGAGTTGACTCCCATCTGGATTGCGCTCAGCCTTCTCTCTTTCTTCTGGATCAACACACAGGTGATAGGTTTTTCTTGTTGTTGTTGAGACCAATTCATCCTGGTTGTGGCACCAAATGTTAGCAATTTATGTTATTCTCCAATAACACAAACTCCAAAGCAAACCAGGGGGAGGAGAATAGGTTTATTCAAAGAGGACAAATCATACGTGGAGATAGATGGTCATTCTCCCCTGTCCTCAGTGATTCTCTCCTGTGATTCTCTCCACAGAACAAAGGGACAGCATGTAGTTTTATAACCCAGCCCTAGCCGGTGGTTGACCAATTAGAATTCCTTGCAATAAAACTAGCAAATGGCCAAATAACAAGTATCCTATTTCAGAAGACATATTCCTCCCATGTCTCTGAACCATTGCTCAATATTTCCTTATTACAGAAAAAACACTATTTCCATTGATCGTTAGTTTCTAGTCCTCTTGACCTCTCGTCCTCTGTCTCTGCGTTTTGCATTTATCTTCGACACATTCTTACACATGTCCCTTATATAGTGGGGGGATAATACAGTCATATTGTTTCCACGACAGTTATTTTATACAAGCAACCATTCTGTAATGGCCTTGTGTTAAGGTGCAGATATACCAGGAGTCTATGAAAGGCATAACTTCCCAGTCCAACACATATCCCTTGAGATGTTCCAACAGCTCACCCCAAATTCTGCCACCATAATATAAAAGGAATTTACACCTTTCGCACCCACAATCCTCAAGTACATTTTTTTTTGCGGTGTCATAAAATGTAGAATTACACGGACCTTAAATAAATACATGGAGAATGTAGATAACACCTTTCATTGCAAGGCTTCAATTAATCTGTCTGCAAGGCTTAGACCCCAGGCCTTCACGAATCATTTTCTTTATTGCATCGAAGCAGGAAATGTTTGGCTATTCAGGTATTCATAATTGAACGCGGCACCCATGCTGTATACAGTATAAAAAATCTTACGGAGCAATCCCAGAAAAAGGATTGAATACTGAGAGACCATGAAAGACATTGATGGATAGCTTTTTTTCTCTGGCCAGAACAAAGGTGATTCGAATCATAATGCTAGATGGGTACCTTTACACATATAGTCTTAGCTTTTTTTCTACTGAGGAGAAATTAGATGTTGGAGAGTAGAGGTTGGTAAAGAGGTGTAGAACCCCACGCACACACTCACGTTCACACACACACACACTCGCGAACACACACGTGCCCGTGCACACACTTTTAAATGATAGATGATTGCTTTTTTAGAAAAGGGAGGTATTGGGGAAATATGTTTGACCATAGCGGACATAACTATAGCAACAAGAAGTGTATGTGCTTCTATGGCAACTAAGGTTCCATCCGACATGCTAGAGTGGTTGTGATGGATCTGAATGAACTCGTTATTAATTCAATCCGTGCGAAAAGGAGCCAACAGTATAATGATATAACCAGGTGATTTAATTTCCTGATTCATTTGTGAATGGTATTGTATACCACACACCAACAGCAAAGGCTATTACTGAAGTGTAGCTCCCTTGAGGGGGAAGATCACTGTTCTGTTTGGTATAGCACCAAGCTGTGTGCTGGTGCCAACCAGATTTTTACTCTCTGGGCAACATGACTTTGTTCTCATTCGCTGGACTCTTCCCATCTTTCCTATGGTGGCCTTCACACTACAATGCGTGTGTGGCTAGCCAAGTCTGCTCATTTAGCCCTGGATATACAGCCACATTCCTTTAGCAGATACAGATCAAGGGATTTAAATGGTTTGAATATGACAATGCTTACACTTTATGCTGCCAAATGCTTTTAAAAAAGAATAGCCAAGGCTAAAGTATCGGAGACCCTGGATGTTAGTGGCCTCCAGGGATTGATGCACTGAGTAGAACTAAATATTGGAATATTACTATTAATACTATTGTGTATTGACATGCATTTCATTTTTATCTGTTTGATATTCATTAAATATGTTTCGATGATTTTAGATGGTCTCTCATACTCCCAGACATCTCGAAGTGAAGAGCCGTGTCGTGTCTCTGGCATCATTAAAGTGAAGACTGTTATTTTATCAAATCAATTCTCTGTAATTATTATTACGTGATTAAACTAATCATGTAAATGTTATTAACTAGGAAGTCGGGGCACCAAGCAAAATCTTCAGATTACAAAGTTATAATTTTCCTAATATAACTCTTCAGATATTTTAATATCTGATCAATTAGTCCTCTAATTAATGAATTATTCTTTACCTCACGTTAGTCTCATTCCAAACGTCGTAAATTGTTGGTTATCTGCACGAACCCAGCCTTTACTATGAATCATCCATACATCAATTGTCTTAGTCATTTATTTACTAACTAACTAAATAATCACAGAATTGCATAAACAAACAAACAGTAGGTATGGTTACAAGGAAATGATAGGGGAGGTTCCCTAGTGGGCTAAACCGATATGATGGCTTGGTGGACAAAGGGAAGTGGGTTGAGAAGGGTGGGAAAGACAAGAGTCACAACACAGTTGATAATTATATGAATTGAAATGCTAATCCTTTGCACATGAACGCTCACTCATTCGGGAATAATTGCAATCAATATATTTTCACGATCAGTGTGTCATCGTGATCTCTGTTGGAATCGTCCGTCTTTCTGTTGGAAAGTTCATCCAAGCGTCTCTCTTCTTCTTTGGAGTCTTGTGGTTAGAATGAATCCTTCAGAGTACCATTTAGAAATCTTCTTATAGAATAGATGTTTCGGCGGTTGTCGGTCTTCGCATGTCAGGTTGACATAATTTCTAGCTGCAGACTAGTAATTAATATCGAAGATTTGCTCTTATTCTTTTGGTATCGATAGTCTCCGAGTTTAACCATTTCACCCGTGTAGCCAATGCTCCATGTGGTATGGTTAGGAATTCAACAACCATTACAACCTTAACTTATACTGAGGTTTTTGTGGTCTCTGCTCAACCATTGCCCCCTTAGCTGACCAAGGTACGCGTGGTGTAAAGAGGATTTCTTCAGGTGGGGTTTTATTCGTAACAGTAGAAAAGGGCTGTCCCATGACTCAGATCATGTCTGTGCTCATGGGGGCGGGCCAATGACTTAGTTAAATATTAAAGGGAATACAATTCTCTCACATTAACAGTTCAACATCACCTTACATCATTTCACAAATAGTTTTATCTTTACTCATTCATTTTATACAATAATTAGACGCAAACCTCATAACGGAGGCACCTGTATAAACAGAGTTATAGTAATGTGGCTATATTGTCTTTCATGAGGTCACAAACATGAAACAAACTGGACCTGGTCGTAGCTAGCTTCTCCACCTACTGTTTACACATTCTCCAAAACATGGATATTGTTCAGTTCTCTAGTTCTGTGATGTAGAAGAAGTTCCTTTGTTCTCTCTATGTGTCTCTTTCTGCATGGCCAGGGGGAGAGAGCCTCCTCCAGGAATTTACGACCTGAGATAACAACCTGGGTGTAGGAGAGGAGGGAGGGGGAAGACACTCGCTATACCCAACGAGGGCCACGTCATGACAGCTGCAATTGAATGATAATGAATTAATAATAGTGAACGAAATCCACAAATAAAGCTGATGTGCCGTCAACAAGGTAAACAACTGTGAATGTTTACAAACATTCACTCACAGATGAAGACTTATTTAAATTGCAGAATGTTCGCTTACAGTATGCTACAATTGTCTTAAAACGTAGTAGTAGCCTAATGTACATCCATTTACTGCCATTGTAGTAATTTAGAAAATAAGCTAAGGAACGTTCATTGAAGCACTGAAGGAAACCATTTTCTGTGAATGAGTTTGCCTAGTTGAACTCATGTCAGTTCTCTCTTTTATCTGCTGTGGATCCAACATTCTACATTTTTTTTGTCTTTTCTTCTCATTATCTATTTTATTTTTTATTTTTTGTCTTTTCTTCTCATTATCTGTTTCCATGAAAGGCTGACATCGATTTAGATGAACCTTTTTTCAACTGATGAGTTAATTGCATAATTCAAGCTCATTTCTGTTTGACACTTAAATTGCTAGATTCAGCATTGTGTAGTCAAGCAGTCTTGCATTTCTGCCATTATACATCTTTGTATTGTACTCCTGTATGTGCTTGGCAAATTGGTTGACTGCCCATGAAATGTTTCGTTAATAACTAGCATTTCCGTAAGGAAAGGCTAGTCTTGGTCATTACTTTTTAAAGGATTTGCGGTAACACTTTAAGCCTGCATGTACAGTATAAGGCTTCCTAAATCATAAACATTTAAACACATTTCTAATGTCTTATAAGGCTCATGCAAGCTCATGACAAGTCTTACAATGTATAATACCTGCGTCATAATGCATTATACCTGCCTACTTACATTAAGTGTTATCGGGTTTGCTGTAATACACCCGTCTCCCTGTAGTATTATGGAGTGCCCGTCTCTGCTTTAAGGAGTCAAAACTGGCGCTCACTCCATGGGTGATGCAGTTCGTTGAAATGTTGACAAGCAGTCAGCCAAGTTGTCTGCTGTGGAAATCAATCAAACTAAGAGCGTTGAAAATACCACCTTGTTGATGATTTGTGTAACCTCTATTGCTCATTGTACTTGTTCACATATGAATACCTTCATAGTTGGCAATATCCCATCTTGTTTACTGCTCCATGCATTTAGGTGTTTTGGTTTTGACAGAAACTGTAAATAGTACTGGAAATAGTATGTTGGTATGCTAGATAGCTGGCCATGTCAGTGGCCTTGTGGTTAGAGTGTCTGGCCTGAGATTACAAGGTTGGGAGTTTGATCCCTGGCAGAGTCATACCAAAAACTGCAAAAATGGGACCCGGTGTGTGTCTGCTTGGCACTCTGCATTTATTTTAATTTGTTTATTTTTTTCACCTTTATTCAACCAGGTAGGCTAGTGGAGAACAAGTTCTCATTTACAATTGCGTCCTGGCCTAGATAAAGCTAGGGATATGGGTAGATATGGGTCTTTGGTGACAAAACGGATGGCACTGTGATAGACTGCATCCAATTTGCTGAGTGTTGGAGGCTATATTGTAAATGACATCGCCTAAGTCAAGGATCGGAAGGATAGTCCGTTTTACGAGGGTATGTTTGGCAGCATGAGTGAAGGATGCTTTTTTGCGAAATAGGAAGCCGATTCTAGATTTAATTTTGGATTGGAGATGCTTAATGTGAGTCTGGAAGGAGAGTTTACAGTCTAACCAGACACCTAGGTAGTTGTCCACATATTCTAAGTCAGAACCGTCCAAAGAAGTGATGCTGGACAGGCAGGCAGGTGCGGGCAGCGATCGGTTGAAGAGCATGCATTTAGTTTTACTTGCATTTAAGAGCAGTTGGAGGCCACGGAAGGAGAGTTGTATGGCATTGAAGCTCGTCTGGAGGTTAGGTAACACACTGTCCAAAAAAGGGCCAGAAGTATACAGAATGGTGTCATCTGCGTAGAGCTGGATCACTTCTATGCTCGCTTCGAGGCAAGCAACACTGAGCCATAAATGAGAGCATCAGCTGTTCAGGACGACTGTGTGAGCACGCTCTCCGTAGCCGACGTGAGTAAGAACTTTAAACAGGTCAACTTACACAAGGCTGTGGGGCCAGACGGATTACCAGGACGTGCGCTCCGGGCATGTGCTGACCAACTGGCAGGTGTCTTCACTGACATTTTCAACATGTCCCTGATTGAGTCTGTAATACCAACATGTTTCAAGCAGACCACCATTGTCCCTGTGCCCAAGAACACAAAGGCAACCTGCCTAAATGACCACAGACACGTAGCACTCACGTCCGTAGCCATGAAGTGCTTTGAAAGGTTGGTAATGGCTCACATCAACAACATTATCCCAGAAACCCTAGACCCACTTCAATTTGCATACCGCTCAAACAGATCCACAGATGATGCAATCTCTATTGCACTCCACACTGCCCTTTCCCACCTGGACAAAAGGAACACTTATGTGAGAATGCTATTCATTGATTACAGCTCAGCGTTCAACACCATAATACCTTCAAAGTTCATCACTAAGCTAAGGATCCTGGGACTAAACACCTCCCTCTGCAACTGGATCCTGGACTTCCTGACGGGGCGCCCCCAGTTAGTGAGGGTAGGTAGCAACACATCTGCCACACTGATCCTCAACACTGGAGCACAGGGGTGTGTGCTCAGTCCCCTCCTGTACTCCCTGTTCACCCACGACTGCATGGCCAGGCACAATTTCAACACCATCATTAAGTTTGCAGACGACACAACAGTGGTATGCCTGATCACCGACAACAACAAGACAGCCTATAGGGAGGAGGTCAGAGACCTGGCCGGGTGGTGCCAGAATAACAACCTATCCTTCAACGTAACCAAGACAAAGGAGATGATTGTGGACTACAGGAAAAGGAGGACCGAGCACGACCTCATTCTCATCGACGGGGCTGTAGTGGAGCAGGTTGAGAGCTTCAAGGTCCTTGGTGTCCACATCAACAACAAACTAGAATGGTCCAAACACACCAAGACAGTCGTGAAGAGAGCACGACAAAGCCTATTCCCCCTCAGGAAACTAAAAAGATTTGGAATGGATCCTGAGATCCTCAAAAGGTTCTACAGCTGCAACTTGATGCAGCATCCTGACTGGTTGCATCACTACCTGGTACGACAATTGCTCGGCCTCTGACATCACCAGTACATCACTGGGGCTAAGCTGCCTGCCATCCAGGACCTCTACACCAGGGGGTGTCAGAGGAAGGCCCTAAAAATTGTCAAAGACCCCAGCCACTCCAGTCATAGACTGTTCTCTCTACTACCGCATGGCAAGCGGTACCAGAGTGCCAAGTCTAGGACAAAAAGGCTTCTCAACAGTTTTTACCCCCAAGTCATAAGACTCCTGAACAGGTAATCAAATGGCTACCCGGACTATTTGCATAGTGTGCTCCCCCACCCCCCAACCCCTCTTTTTACGCTGCTGCTACTCTCTGTTTATCATATATGCATAGTCACTTTAACTATACATTCATGTACTGTACATACTACCTGTTGGGCCGACCAACCAGTGCTCCCGCACATTGGCTAACCGGGCTATCTGCATTGTGTCCTGCCGCCCACCACCCGCCAACCCCTCTTTTACGCTACTGCTACTCTCTGTTCATCATATATGCATAGTCACTTTAACCATATCTACATGTACATACTACCTCAATCAGCCTGACTAACCGGTGTCTGTATGTAGTCTCGCTACTTTTATAGCCTCGCTACTGTATATAGCCTGTCTTTTTACTGTTGTTTTATTTCTTTCCTTACCTATTGTTCACCTAATACCCTTTTTGCACTATTGGTTAGAGCCTGTAAGTAAGCATTTCACTCTAAGGTCTACACCTGTTGTATTCAGAGCACATGACAAATAAACTTTGATTTGATTTGAGAATCACCAGCAGCAAGAGCGACATCATTGATGTATACAGAGAAAAGAGACGTCCCGAGAATTGAACCCTGTGGCACCCCCATAGAGACTGCCAGAAGTCCGGACAACAGGCCATCCGATTTGAAACACTGAACTCTGTCTGAGAAGTAGTTGGCGAGGCGGTCATTTGAGAAACCAAGGCTGTTGAGTCTGCAGATAAGAATGTGGTGATTGACAGAGGCGAAAGCCTTGGCCAGGTCGATGAATACAGCTGCACAGTATTGTCTCTTATCGATGGCGGTTATGATATCGTTTAGGACCTTGAGCATGGCTGAGGTGCACCCATGACCAGCTCGGAAACCAGATTGCATAGTGGAGAAGGTAAGGTGGGATTCGAAATGGTCGGTGATCTGTTTGTTAACTTGGCTTTCGAAGACCTTAGAAAGGCAGGGTAGGATAGATATAGGTCTGTAACAGTTTGGGTCTACAGTGTCTCCCCCTTTGAAGAGGGGGATGACCGCGGCAGCTTTCCAATCTTTGGGGATCTCAGACGATACGAAAGAGAGGTTGAACAGGCTAGTAACAGGGGTTGCAACAATTGCGGCGGATAATTTTAGAAAGAGAGGGTCCAGATTGTCTAGCCCGGCTGATTTGTAGGGGTCCAGATTTTGCAGCTCTTTCAGAACATCAGCCATCTGGATTTGGGTGAAGGAGAAATGGGGAGGCTTGGGCATGTTGCTGTGGGGGGTACAGGGCTGTTATTTAAGATGGTGAGGAAAGCACTTTTTTAAAGAATAACCAGGCATCTTCTACTGATGGAATGAGGTCAATATCCTTCCAGGATACCTGGGCCAGGTCGATTAGAAAGGCCTGCTTGCTGAATTCTTTTAGGGAGTGTTTGACGGTGATGAGGGGTGGTCGTTTGACCGCAGGCAATAAGGCAGTTACGGACGCAGGCAATAAGGCAGTGATCGCTGAGATCCTGGTTGAAGACAGTAGATGTGTATTTGGAGGGCAGGTTGGTTAGGATGATATCTATGAGGGTGCCCGTGTTTACGGATTTGGGGTTGTCCCTGGTAGATTCATTGATAATTTGTGAGATTGAGGGCATCTAGTTTAGATTGTAGGACGACCGGGGTGTGAAGCATGTCCCAGTTTAGGTCACCTAGCAGTACGAGCTCTGAAGATAGATGGGGGCAATCAATTCACATGTGGTGTCCAGTGCACAGCTGGGGGCAGAATGTGGTCTATAGCAAGCGGCAACGGTGAGAGACTTGTTTCTGGAAAGGTGGATTTTTAAAAGTAGAAGCTCAAATTGTTTGTACACAAACTTGGATAGTAAGACAGAATTCTGCAGGCTATCTCTGCAGTGGATTGCAACTCCGCCCCCTCTGGCAGTTCTATCTTGTCGGAAAATGTTGTAGTTAGTGATGGAACTTTCACGGTTTTTGGTGGCCTTCCTAACCCAGGATTCAGACATGGCTAGGACATCCGAGTTGGCAGAGTGTGCTAAAGCAGTGAATAAAGCAAACTTAGGGAGGAGACTTCTAATGTTAACATGCATGAAACTAAGGCTTTTACGGTTACAGAAGTCAACAAATGAGAGCACCTGAGGAATGGGAGTGGAGCTACGCACTTCAGGGCTAGGATAAGGGAACAGCTAAAGGCTATAAGAACTAGTCGTCTTGTACGTTCGGAACAGAGAGTAAAAGGAGCAGGTTTCTGGACGCGGTAGAATACATTCAAGACATAATGTACAGACAAAGGTATGGTAGGATGTGAATAGAGTGGAGGTAAACCTAGGCATTGAGTGACAATGAGAGAGGTATTGTCTCTAGAGACACCATTTAAACCAGGTGTGGGAGGTGGAACAAAAGGGTTAGCTAAGGCATATTGAGCAGGGCTGGAGTCTCTACAGTAAAATAAGACAATAATCACTAACCAAAACAGCAATGGACAAGGCATATTGACATTCGGGAGAGGCATGCGTAGCCGAGTGATCATGGGGTCTAGTGAGTAGCTAGGTGGGCTGGAGACACGGCGATTCAGACAGCTAGTGGGCCGGGGCTAGCAGAAGGGCCTTAGGGGGACGTCGCGACGGAAGAGTCTGTTGTAGCCCCCTCGTGCGGTTACGTCAACAGACCAGTTGTGAGGGATCGGCAGGGCTCCTTGTCATAGAAGGGTCCAGGCCAATTAGCAAAATAGGTATTGTAGCGCAAGAAAATTGGCTGATGGACCTCTTCAGCTAACAGTCCGGTATGCTCTAGACAGCTAGCGGGCTGCGGCTAGCATTCTAGCAGATGGGCGACGGAGGAGCCTGTTGAAAATCACCCTCTGGCGGATTACATCGGCAGTCCAGTCATGAGGGATCGGTGGGCCTCAGTTCCGGCAGTAAAAGGGGTCCAGGCAAATTGGCAAAATAAGTATTGTGGCTAATTGACCTCTTCAGCTAGCCGGGAGATGGGCCTAGCATAGACTAGCTCCAGCTTAATTGGTGCTTGCTTCGGGACAGAGACGTTAGCCAGGAGTGGCCACTCGGATAGCAGCTAGCTAGCTGCGATGATCCAGGTGAAAAGGTTCAGAGCTTGCGGTAGGAATCCGGAGATTAGGAGAAAAAGAAGTCCGATATGCTCTGGGTTGAATCGCGCTGTGCAGACTGGCAGGAGTTGTCCGGGCTAAAGGTTAGCTTTTGACCGCTAGCAGTGGCTAGCTGACTACTTGCTAGTAGCTAGTTAGCTGGCTAGCTTCTGTTGGGGGTTCCAGTTCTAAAGTAAGGAAAATAGCAGATCCATACCACATTGGTTGAGGCGGGGTGCATGAGAGTATGTTGAAGTTGAGGATAAAAAAATATTTAAAAAAATATATGCGAAGAAAAAAAGATATATACACAAGACGAAGACGCTGGACTGCTACGCCAGCTTGAGTAGATATATTGGGGGTAAGGCCCTGTGATAGACTGCCATCTTTTCCAGGGGGTGTACTTGTACATCAAGCTGCCTCAGACTACAGAAACAGGGCACTGGATACTGCTCTGATGAGGCTTTCCGGCTCGCGCAAGACTACTAATGCTAGAAAGCTACACAATTGTTCCAATTTGGCTGATATACACTCAGTGGGTAGTTAATTAGGTACACCACCCCATTCACAAAAATAGCTCTCTCCTACAGACAGTGAGTCAAGTGGCATGCTATATAAAACAGGCATCTAGGCATTCATTTACTGTTCTATTGAACGTTAGAATGGGCAAAACGAGTGACCTAAGCAACTTTGAGCGTGGTATGATTGTCGGTGCCAGCAGCACGAGTCCATGGCCCCATACTGCCTGGTTTCAACAGGACAGACTGGTGGAGGTGGTGTAATGGTGTGGGGAATGTTTTCTTGGCCCACTTTAGGTCCTTTAATAGCAGTTGACCAACGTTTGAGCACCACACCTTGTAGAATCCATCCCCCAACGAATTCAGGTTGTTCTGGAAGCTAAGGGGGGTCCGACCCGGTACTAGCTATATTGTGCTGAAATTAGCAACTAACTTCAGTGATTAGTAGTTGGTTTACAGTACAGGTGGATTTCAGAAGTCTATCTAAAATCCATCCGGCTATCACTGTGCAACATAGAGAATCTCAGGGCAGTGTCCCCCTCTGTTTCTCTAGACTATATTTCCATTAGATAAAAAAATGTGGTCACATAATATTCAGGTTTAAGTAACATTCCCAAAGGTGCTGTCCATCTTCTTTCCCCATTTGAATAAATGGCAGATGACCTCATAATCAGAATCTGTTAGATTGTGTGCCCCCACATGGTTCTTTGAAATGAAAGAACATTATTTATTCATGTTTATGCACTGTGTTATCATGGCTGTTATTAAAGATTTGTGAAGGCTATATCAACTGTTCATCCCTGGCTAGAATTGGATGGGTATCTTTTGAATGTGCTGATTCCATAAAAAAAAGAGGAAAGAAACCCTGATATAAACCAGAAAGTGCCGCAGCTGCAATTCTTAGCCATTTGGACAGAATGAAAGAATATTCAGAGGGAAGCAGCCGCCTTTTCCCTAACAGCCCACTGATTTTCATATTGACTCAATTCTGACTTACTGAGCAGAGATTGTGTGTGTGTGTGTGTGTGGTTGTTATGTATATCTCTCTTTTTTTCTCTCTCTCGGTGTCTCTCGCTCTCGCTGTTTTCTGCCTATCAAACCGTACTTGAAATGGATAATATCCCAAACATTAAAGTCATCCTACAAGGACCACAGGGCCCCCTAAGTGGGCTCTTCTGAAGGGCTCAACGGCCATCTTGACAGAATATTAGACATTTCATTACTCTTGACTTGGCTCCGTCCTCCACTGGCAGATCAGCACGCTTCTTTTCAGTTTGTCAGAGTAACTGACACATGTAATACACATGGAGAACGTTGTCAACGATATCCTGCAAAATAACCACGTCCCCTGAGTGGGTCTGCAGTCGAATGCCGTTTGCCAGTGTTGTACTGTATGTCTACACACGATCCTATATCACACCACAGCTCTCTGTTCATATAACAATACACTGCCAGGGCTATCTGACATATCTGCTGTGTTTTTGTTTGCCATAGTAGTTGCATACGCTCTGATATCCTACCATACAGTATGTGTGCTACTGTATGGCTGTGATATTCACATCAACCCTGTGTAGAGGGAAATTATCACCCAGGGAAAGTATCACTGTCAGAACCTATATAAGATTGTCCAACTCAGTCCCCAACAGTGATGTGAGAAACCTTTTCTACCCCGAAGCAGGGAAACCGTCGGCAGGGAATTGCCATGTCAAGCTGTACCTATTTTGCTCCTGCGTGAGCTACAAGAAAGGAATGCTCAAATGCTGCCAAGAAGGAGCGTTCCCCGGGCGCCCCTCTTGTGTGTAGTCCCCTCCTGGGAGCTCCTAGTCTATGGCAAGACAAAGGGAATACCCCCAGGGAGGGAGTGTCGGGAAGGGATTCCAGCATGTACTCAGACGCAGTAGAAAACCCATCGTTCCCAACAATCAGAGTGGAAAGGATGGAAGTGGTTTGCACATCGGTGCCTTTTGGTGGGAGACCAGTGAGATTAAATCAGCGGCTCCGCTTGCTCTCAATTAATATGTAAAGGCCGATAATAATGCACGGTGAATTATGGGTTTAAATGAAGCTAAAAAAACAGTGTCATTCTCCTTCACTTACTCAGCCCTTTATCTCTCTCTCTCATTCTCTCTATACTTGATCTCTTCTTCTTTACCCTCTCCTCTTTATTTCTCCTCTCCTCTTTTTTTTTTCCCCCACTCTCCTGTCCTCTTCAGCACATTAGTCATGTCACTACACAGAATAAGCATCAGTTCAGTGTCCTTCTCTCCTTGTCTTGGAAGTCTGTAGTGTGTGCTGGCTAGTGACGTAACCCCTGAACTAATCCACCTGTTATCGAGACCTTCATTCGCTGACTCGGGTGGGCTTTGTGTTGGGCTGGAACAAAATACTGCACACACCACACCCACCCAAGTACCAGACGTGAAGAATGCTAGTAGTAGCTGGTAAATGTTTCGGACTGTTTTAATCCCAATGGTTCCTTGTCAGACTTTCACATTTAATCAAAGGCTGTCGTGTTATATCAACAGAATTGCTTATTAGCAACATACATGCCTGGATTTAAAATTCCTTTCTTTTCCCACTGATTCCAACTGTTTGATATTCCTCCCTGCACTCAATTACATGTAAACCAAGATGCCCTAGGCCTAGAGCTCCTCCCTAGATCTGCAGCCAGCAAATCAAATCGCAATGTCATTATTTATTCCAGTCACTTGAGTGTCCTCTGACTGTCTGTGACCTACTGTTGTGACTAAATAGATTCATACAAGATACATTACTATGCCATCATTATTGTCATCATGTGATTCCAGTGTAACAGATTAACCATCTCAATCTCTGGAAGGGTTTCATTCTACCGACACTACGCCTGATCGTCGTAACACGGCCATGTGGGACTTAAAAGACAGAGCCTCTCACCGCCACCCTTGGGCTTCTTCACATGATTCAATGTGGGATCGTGGGATGTGTCGGTCATACATGGAGGGAGGGAGGGTGGGAGCAGTACTGGTATTGTGCAGTGTCACACAATAAAGAAGCTGGAAGCAGGCAGGCAGGCTGGCGTGTAGCTGCTCGCTATAGGTGGCTGACAGCACAACTCTGCCTCAGCCTGCCTGTTCTGCCTCTGTGTGCTGGGCGACGATGTTTGTCAGGAAGGGACTGATCAAAGGCAGGGCAGGAGGCCATATCACAGCTCACGCATTCTCCGAAGCAGTGCACACGGACCCCCGTCTGCTTCTATTGATTTCTATCCCTCCCTTCTCTCTTGCTGCAGCAGAGGGCTGCCTGCAATAAACCCCTTTCTATCTTCATTGCTGGTGCGGCATTTGAGTAGTTTGAAAAGTCCACACATGCCTCCAGGACTTTATACTATACAATAACGCTAAGGGATTTTGTAGTGTGTAGGGTATAGCCCATTGTGTGTGTTGTTAGGCTGTTTTTCCTCCGCAGTACCTGCTGATGTCGATCCAAGCTTTTTTTGTTGCGGTTGTTTGAAAAGTCTTGATATGGAGCATATATTAGCGTCATGCCATCATAACCTGTCTTTGGCTGTCTTCGTTTTCCTGACATGACAACAGTGTGTCTCTACGTGTGTCATCTCCGATTGGCTCTTTGATCTCAAAGGAAATGAAGAAAAATGGACGACACAAGACGAAAGCGAGACGAGATATTGTAAAACCCTCCCCATATGAATTTCAAGGGGATGTTCTTATTGCATCATCTGTACAAACAATGTCGCTGTACATTCCCCATTCCTCTAATCTTGTTTTATTTTTTATTTGCTTGTTTGCTTCCACTGTTTGTGGGTTTTGTCGTTATGAATCTGCTTAGTTGTGTAACTTAATGCGCTATGTGCCTGTATGGTTGTGTCCCAAATGGCACCTTATTCCAGTGCACTATTTGAGCTAGGCATATAGGGCACCCTATTCCCTATAGTGGACTACTTTTGATCAGGGCCATATGGCATCCTATTCCCTATATAGTGCACCACTATTGACCAGAGTCCTATGAGGCCTGGTCAAAAGTAGTGCACTGTATAGGGAATAGGTTGCCATTTGGAACGCACAGTGTCTTCATATAACATTTGCTGAATGCCAGGTGGGATGGCTGAAGTTTTGACTGTTATTAATTGTGGACAGTAACTTATGGACATTCAGGGAGGGGACAACTTTGTCACACATGTCCATCAGTGTCACCATGACGTGATGAGGCGGTGGGCCCATTCTGCATGCATCCACTGTCACCTCACAGCAAGCTGCGTTCTTGTCATTTATTCCAAACCACTGACAAACATTAGGCCAACAGGTGGCGGCCAATATTTGAAATGAACATGATGAATATTTTCTCTCCATTTCGCTTCCTGTTCATCTATTTAATCAGTCTCTGTGTAATGTGGGAACTGTATGGGGTGAACCCTCGCAGTCTCGTCGCTCAAATGACCCTACAGGGGAGGGGTCTCGTATAATCCATTTGTCAAATATAATTGGTGACAATCAAATAAAAAATAATTGACCCAGATAATAATTGACTGGTGTTTCGGAAATAGGATACATCCTTTGTTATTCTTTAGAGGAGATTTGATCAAATTCAGATGACTGCAACACTGGAAAAAGCTTTTACTGAAAACCAGGGCAGGATTTCTGTGAGCTGTGTTTAGATTGTTATGAGACAAGAGTTTATGGTTTTTAACATTTATACTGATTGCAGAGCATGCAAAGCCAAATCATGTACACATTGTACTTAGTTGGAACCTGTGAAAGTTGTCACACGCTGATCTGTTTCACCTGTCTTTGTGCTTGTCTCCACCCCCCCTCCAGGTGTTGCCCATCTTCCCCTTTATCCCCTGTGTATTTAGACTTGTGTTCTCTGTGTGTCTGTTGCCAGTTCGTCTTGTTTGTTCAAACCTACCAGCGTTTTGTGTCTCAGCTCCTGCTTTTTCCAGTTTCTCTTTTCTCGCCCTCCTGGTTTTGACCCTTGCCTGTCCTGACTCCGAGCTCGTCTGCCTGACCACTGTGCCTGCCTGGCAACCTGTACAACTCATCAACACTTTCTGACAGAATTCTCCAAAAGGAGGACTTTGGAGAATGTAGGTCAATTTCCTAATTAGTTATTTTTTTATCATATTTACAGAAATTAAATATTTACAGAGCAAGCCCGGTTTACATTAACAAAGGGGTGTCTTAACAACTCATCAACACTTTCTGACAGAATTCTCCAAAAGGAGGACTTTGGAGAATGTAGGTCAATTTCCTAATTAGTTATTTTTTTATCATATTTACAGAAATTAAATATGTACAGAGCAAGCCCGGTTTACATTAACACACATACTTTGTTCATGTGACCGCAGCATGCGATGTTGAGGGTGGCAGGTAGCCTTGAGGTTAGAGCGTTGGGCCAGTGAATGAAAGGCAATGGTGACCCCACACCCTGCGGGTGTCTCAGGGGGAGTTGGGATATGCAAGAAACATTTCCATTAGACACACAATTGTGTAAAAGGACAAATATAAGCAACCCCTAAAATGATGAAAGTGTAGTCCAGGGGTACCATTTTATCAGTTGCAGTGCACTCCAGGAACAGGGTTGCCTACCCCGGTGTAGTCAGTACGACATGGCCCGTGCAGGAATCAAACCCACGACCCTGGTGTTGCCAGCACTATGCTCTAACCCCCTGAGCCAAGAACCACCGGTGTGTCACAGAAATAGTAACTGACCTGTTAATGCTGTAACAGCATTAACCTATTCCACAAACTAGACAAAGCCCCTAGAGAGAGCATGCTTATACAGACTGCATTGTGCATTTTAAACAAGCATGCATATAACTTGTCTGATGAGATCGACAACATATTGTTCACATTTTCTCCTACTATGATTTATTACTGGTAAACCATAGCTACGTACTGTATATATGAACATTCCCATGTCCATTATCACAGTAACTGTAGATTACCTCCCTTATTGTTTTGTGTGGATTTACAGAAGCTTCTAAGCTTGAACGAGTTATGGAAAAGAACACTCTTGATTTTATGCAGACAGTTTAACTGTCACGCCCTGGCCTTATTATTCTTTGTTTTCTTTATTATTTTAGTTAGGTCAGGGTGTGACATGGGGAATGTTTATGTTTTGTTGGTTTTGGGTGTTTATTTGGTAAAGGGGTTATGGGGTGTAGTATATGGTTTTGTGTTGAGTGTAGATGTCTAGCGTTGTCTATGTTGGTTAGTTATCTAGGAGAGTCTATGGTTGCCTGAATGAGTTCCCAATTAGAGACAGCTGATTTCGGTTGTCTCTGATTGGGAGCCTTATTTAGGGTAGCCATAGGCTCTCATTGGTTGTGGGTAATTGTCTATGTAGAACGTTTGTAGCCTGGATGTATGTGCACAACGTTTGTAGCTTCACGGTCATTTTGTTGTTTTGTTAGTTTGTAAAGTGTTTTTGTGTCGTGTTCATCTTCGTGGTGTTAATAAAAGAAGATGGCTTATTTTCCAACTGCTGCATTTTGGTCCGTCAATCCGCCACACGATCGTGACATTAACACAATTGCCAGATTCTCATTTCGTTTTTTGTACTTTAAACACATTTACTTAACCAGACAATTTTTTGGCCTTTATTTAAGTCAGTTAAGAACAAATTATTATTTACACTGACGGCGTAGGAACAGTGGGTTAACTGCCTTGTTCAGGGGCAGAACAACAGAATAGTCTGCCTTCCAATTACTTTAATGAATATAGTCCACTGTAGTACCTTGTCAGCTCGGCTATTCGATCTAGCAACCTTTCAGTTACTGGCCCAACGCTCTAACCACTAAGCTACCTGCCGCCCCAATATATGACTATGAAATGGCTTTGGGTGTTGCCTAGCAACTACTTTTGCTTGTTTATGTTTATTCTTTGACAAAATAGTCTGCCTTCCAATTACTTTAATGAATATAGTCCACTGTAGTAGCTTTTCAAGATTTGCTAGATTTCTAACGAATGCATTTGGCTGCTGAGAAAATGGACAAAAGAGGACCTTGATTGCTATGGGAACATTCACTGAGTGTACAATTGAATTGCACCCTCTTTGCTCTCAAAACAGCCTCAATTCATCAGGGCATGGACTCTACAAGCGTTCCATAGGGATGCTGGCCCATGTTGACTCCAATGCTTCCCACAGTTGTGTCAAGTTGGCTGGATGTCCTTTGGATGGTGGATCATTGTCGATACACACGGGAAACTGGTAAGCGTGAAAAACCCAGCAGCGTTGCAGTTGACACACTCAATCCGGTACCCCTGGAACCTAGCACCATACCCCGTTCAAAGGCACAGCCTTATTCTAAAATGTATTAAATTCATATTTTTTCTCATCATTCTACACACAATATCTCATAATGACTAAGCAAAAACAGGTTTTTATAAAAAAAAAATGTTTTTATTTTTATTATTATTTTATTTTTATTTTTTTCTCCCCTTTTCTCCCCAATTTTCGTGGTATCCAATCGCTACTAATTACTATCTTGTCTCATCGCTACAACTCCCGTACGGGCTCGGGAGAGACGAAGGTCGAAAGCCATGCGTCCTCCGAGGCACAACCCAACCAAGCCGCACTGCTTCTTTAACACAGCGCGCCTCCAACCCGGAAGCCAGCCGCACCAATGTGTCGGAGGAAACACCGTGCACCTGGCCCCCTTGGTTAGCGTGCACTGCGCCCAGCCCGCCACAGGAGTCGCTGGAGCGCGATGAGACAAGGAAATCCCTACCGGCCAAACCCTCCCTAACCCGGACGACGCTAGCCCAATTGTGCGTCGCCCCACGGACCTCATGGTCGCGGCCGGCTGCGACAGAGCCTGGGGGCGAACCCAGAGACTCTGGTGGCGCAGTTAGCACTACGATGCAGTGCCCTAGACCACTGCGCCACCCGGGAGGCCCGGTTTTTATAAATTTTAACCAAAGTATAAAAAATAAATACCTTATTTACATAAGTATTCAGACCCTTTGCTAAATGACTCGAAATTGGGCTCAGGTGCATCCTGTTTCCATTGATCAAACTTGAGATGTTTCTACATCTTGATTGGAGTCCACCTGTGGTAAATTCAATTGATTGGACATGATTTGGAAAGGCACACACCTGTCTATATAAGGTCCCACAGTTGACGGTGCATGTCAGATCAAAAACCATGCAACAAGGCCAAAGGAATTGTCCGTAGAGCTCCAAGACAGGATTGTGTTGAGGCACAGATCTGGGGGAAGGGTACAAAAACATTTCTGCAGAATTGAAGGTCCCCAAGAACACAGTGGCAACCACCAAGACTCTTCCTAGAGCTGGCCGCCCGGCCAAACTGAGCAATCGGGGAGAAGGGCCTTGGTCAGGGAGGTGACCACTCTGACAGAGCTCCAGAGATCCCCTCTGGAGATAGGAGAACCTTCCAGAAGGACAACCATCTCTGCCGCACTCCACCAATCAGGCCTTTATGGTATAGTGGCCAGAAGGAAGACACTCCTCAGTAAAAGGCACATGACAGCCACTTGGAGTTTGCCTAAAGGCACCTAAAGGACTCTCAGACCATGAGAAACAAGATTCTCTGGTCTGGTGAAACCAAGATTGAAATTGTTGGCCTGAATGCCAAGCATCACATCTGGAGGAAACCAGGCACTGCTCATCACCTGGCCAATACCATCCCTACGGTGAAGCATGGTGGTGGCAGCATCATGCTATGGGGATATTTTTCAGCGGCAGGGACTGGTAGACTAGTCAGGCTCGAGGGAAAGATGAATGGAGCAATGTACAATGAGTTCCTTGATGAAAACCTGCTCCAGAGTGCTCAGGACCTCAGACGGGCAAAGGTTCACCTTCCAACAAGACAACGACCCTAAGCACAAAGCCAACACAATTGAGGAGTGGCTTCTCTGGAACATCTCTGGAAAGGCCTGAAAATATCTGTGCAGCGACGCTCTCCATTCAACCTGGCAGAGCTTGAGAGGATCTGCAGAGAAGAATTGGAGAAATTCCCCAAATACAGGTGTGCCAAGCTTGTAGCATCATACCCAGAAGACTTGAGGCTGTATTCTCTGCTAAAGGTGCTTGAACAAAGTACTGAGTAAAGTGTCTGACTACTTATGTAAATGTATTTCATATTTTTTTGTTATATATATTTGCATTTCCAAAAACCTCTATGGGAAATTGTGTGATGGGGGAAAATAAACAATTTGAATTTTAGAATAAATCTGTAATGTAACAAAATGTGGAAAAAGTCAAGGGATCTGAATACTTTCCGAATGCACTGCATGTCTCAACTGTCTCGAGGCTTAAAAATCCTTATTTAACCTGCCTTGTCCCCTTCATCTACAATGATTCAAGTGGATTTAACAAGTGACATCAATAAGGGATAATAGCTTTCACCTGGTCAGTCTATCTCATGGGAATAAGCAGTTGCTCCTAATGTTTTGTACACCCGTTGTAAATGCAAATGGGATGATACTATATATAGTGATGCAGCTGTATTATCGTATTGTACAAATATGGAAAAGAAATAGGCGGGAAAAAATGATTTACCCTAGTGATGCAAAAATACTAAAACCTTTTTCTGCCACTGTGAGGGTATTTCTCGCATAGGCAGCGCTCATTACGGGAAATCGATCTGCGTTCAAAACGTCCTTCACATATTTACAGGCATGTATGAGTAGTAATCGGGAGGATCAATGTCTTTTCATAGCTGACATGTCAGTCAGTTTAAAATGGCAATTAATCATTTGGAACACACGAGTGTTTCCTTTCCACTCTTCTCAGGGCTATGCAGAAACAGCCCTGCTTGTTAAACTAGGGCTGTCACACTGGCTGACATCAATGACATATTACTGAGCTGCAGCTTCGTAGGTCTTCTGTGGAGACTGCATCCCAAATGGCACCCTATTTACTATATACTGCACTTCTTTTTAGCAGGGCGGCAGGGCCAATACTCACATTTTGACTAGAGCCCTATGGGCCCTGGTCAAAAGTTGTGCACTATGAAGGGAATAGGGTGCCATTTGGAACGTAGATACAGTAGGTATTCGTGGGCCTGTAAGAAGTTAGGTGTGATGATAACCAGCCCTATAAAGAATGCACATCAATGCGGATACACTGCTGCACGAGCCACTGTTATGGATGCTGTTTCGACTGAGTCAATGTGGAATTGGTTTAATTTCCTATCTCTTTTCTCTGGTTTATCTCTTTGTCCATACAGAGTTCAATATTTGAACCCGGCAGTGTGACAACCCTTTTTTTGAACTGTAAACTCCAGAGATATCGCCACCGGGCTAATCTTTTAAAAACCGATACAATAGCGGTTGTGCTGCTGACCGGACAACGAACCAGAGCAATGTTCAATTACATGTCAGGGCGATGAAAGACAAACACTTTAATGTCCTGGTGGAAATGACAATTTAATGACCACCCTTTTTCTTCTCATCTCATATTCATCATCCCATTTTCAGAGTTTGTTTTAACACCTCTGTGAAATACTGTAACTCTCTTAGAGGAGATATAGATATTAAGAAGATGGCATCGTATGTTTCCTGGGTATTCTATTGGTCAGTGCCACAACCTATAGCACGTCTTTATTTATCTTTCACACTTCCTCATCTATCCAATAAAACAGAAAATAAATAAGATACCTTCTTTTTTAAAAGATGTATCATGATTAATATGTCTACTGTAGCCTATGTTTATTTGGGACCGGTGGTCAACCTAATTCCTTGGCATCTTTAGCTGTTGGGATGCAGTGGACTATTTTCTGCATCTCATCTTCAGGCTGCTTGGTGGTGGTGGGAGTGACATGTGGTGGTGGGGCAGGGCTGGGAGGGGGAATTGGTGGGAGATGACTGCCATGCTTCAATATACCCCTGGCTCCTGGCCAAACCAAACATGTATCAGCGATCCAGCTTGCCTGCCATTTATTGGATGATGAAACTAGATTTGCAGTAAATTTAATTTAATCATTTAATTTTAATTTCCACACAGCTGAGCTGTGGAATGTTCTAATAAGTCTTGGTGTGTGTGTGTGTGTGTGTGTGCGTGTGTGTGTGTGTGTGTGTGTGTGTGTGTGTGTGTGTGTGTGTGTGTGCGCGCGCATGTGTACATGTGTGTGTTTGTGACCACGTGTGTCTGTTCGTGTGTGCCTGCGTGTGTGCATGTGCGTTCGTGCACATCTACATGCATGCTCAGACATGCACATAATTTTATGGAAAAATGATGGATTCACAAGCCTTAGCCAATACTGTGGAACTAAATAACACTGACTTTCCTGCTGAAGGGTTAACATACCCCCATAACTTTACTATCCTTTCCATCAGGCTTTAGTCTCTGCAGTCGGCCTATTGAGAGGTATAAAAATCCCTGGTTATTGCTGATTGACAATTCTTTTCGTCCAAAGAGGTAATGATGGGGGAGTGATTACCTGTGATGCAAAATCTCAGTCAAGCGGGACTTTGACAACCGGTGAATAAGAATAATGTGTTCCACAGTAAATGTAATAGCACAATCATTCATTTTACCAAGAAAATCGAATTATTATGATTACATAGCGTTTATTCAAAGAGAATAAACACATACATTTTTGATGTGTGGCCCCAGCAGGAACAGAACCTACCCCCCTTGACAGTGCAAGCACCATATTCTCTATTACTTTTGACCATAGAAAATAGGGGGCCAATTGGGACACAGACAATGCCTTATAGACAACAGGTCAAGAATTAAGGTCATTTCCTCTCTGATATGTCCATTGGCTTTTTTGTTGTTGTTCACTCCAGAGAATTTGTGATTGTTTTTGTTATTAGGACACACACACACACACACACACAGTCTTGTACAACTAACCTTGTGGAGGACACAATTCAGTCCCATTTAAATTCCTATTTTCCCTAAACCTATTCCGTACCTTAACCCAAAAACCTAACCTTAACCTTAACCCTAGCTCCTAAACCTAATTCTAACCCTAACACGAATTCTAACCTTAGCCCTAAACCCCCTAGAAATAGCATTTGACCTTGAGGGAACATACAAAATGTTTCCAGTTGTCCAAATTTTTGTTTGTTTACTAAACACGTCCACACACACTGTTGTCATGTCTAGAGTACTCTTGTCGCTCCATAAAAGCCCTATAGTAAATGGCTAGCATTGATGTCATGGGAAGGATTGTGCTTTGATTCCTCTCTCCATTGATTTCACGTGTGTAGAAATAGATGAATCCACTTTTTTTGTCTATGGAGACAGCAACATATGGAGAGAGCTGTGCTGGCACCAGGCATGGACTCAGTTAATATCCAGGGTCATGGTGCCACTGATGTAGTGCTCCAGTGTGCAATTAAAGGACTGAACTAGCAGCGCGCATTCAGCTGCAGACGGAATATATACATGAAGCACATATACAGAAGCCTGCATCCCAGATGGTACTCTATTCCCTATATAGTGCACTACTTTTGACCAGGGCCCTTAGGGGAAATCTGTTATTGGTCAAATGTAGTGCACTATATATGGAATATGGTGTCTTTTGGGACTCAATATTACTGCAGAGTACACAAGGACTGTAGTGTTAGCGGTGGAGAGGATAAGAAGCCATGGCACTCACTGACAAAGAGCCCATTGCTGCTCGATATGGTGTGGACTAGCTTACTGTTAATGAATCTTCCCCCCTAGGCTGTATGTGTTGTGTTTCACTGCAGTGATAGTTTTTCTTGCATCCATAAACATTTGCCCGGGCCTCGGTGTGCTTTGTTTGTTTGTATCACTTTCTCTCATCACTTTACAGAATCTTTTCTGGATATTGCGTCCATTTTTGTTTTTTAAAACAACAGTGCCTGGAACACATCCACATAATCACACAATTAATGTGCAACCTAAATGGCACCTTATTCCCTGTATAGTAGTACTACTTCCCTAGTCAAAAGTAGTGCACTATATAGGGAATAGGGTGCCATTTGAGATGCATCCATAGAGAGAATCGAAGGAAGAAAGTGGTCCAATCATGACCACAGTCAAGAACATGCCAGGGTTTTCTTGTGTTAACCCTACACATCCCCTCAAAGGCCTGGAAGAGAGGGCCCCACTGGGGAGAGGCCAGACGGGATTCAAAGACGGCCCTCATTACAGATCTTGAGCTGGAAGACAACCCTTAAGCCTTTCTAGAACAACCAGCTCTCCTTCTCCTGCCATGAAAAACCTCCCCACACCTCCATGACAGGCCTGGCTTTCCCCGGCTCTCTGATCTACCCGCTCGTCTCTTTCCCTCACGCACAGAACCACAAATGACACTCTAACCTCCGCTGGCCTCTGCCCTCCTCATTACCTGCTCGCGAGCCATTGTCTCTCAGACTGTGAGACACGATCACAGCATTCTAGAACATGGTAGTCTGGTCCTCCCTTTACAGTGGAATGAGGCTGTTCAGAGGAGCAGGAGTGATGTTACTCGGGCTGACGCTCGCACACAGACTTTTATTTAGACATACGTGCGCACACACACCTATGCAAGCACACACACAGCTTTGTATGCAGGCACACACACACACCACAACCCCCCCCCCACACACACACGCGGACCCGCCGCCTCTCCTCAGTCTGCAGAGCGAGGAGCAGCAGAGAACCCTTGTGTAATTAACATTTCTTTCATACATGAACTCCCGCAGATTAGGATGATCTCTAAAATTCAATAAACCAAAGGCTGAAAGCGAGAGTGCTATACCAGATGGTTGCTACACTAATTTACTTTCAGACAGTTTGTTATTTTTCATGAATGCATGCACAAGCCATGTCAGAACATATTCTGAAAATATTTTTGGGTCTGCTACATCAATTCACCTTAAAAACCATTATGAGCGAGGCAAGGTACTTGGCTAGAACCTGTCCAGATTTCAGCTACAGGGTGTTAAACTACAGAATACTTTACTTTACCAATTCTATTTTACATTCTACATTTTAGTCATGAAGGAGCTGCTCTTATCCAGAGTAACTTACTTAGTTCCTGCGATAGACTAGCGTCCTGTCCAGGGGGTCTACTTGTACATGAAGCTACTTCACGCCACAGCAACAGGAGATTGGCCCGTAGGGCAGGAGCCTATCTGGTTCAGACAAAGCTACTTACTACGACTACAACATTTAGCATAGTAAAGTAGCATCCATTGTGCCCATTCAAAAAGTGACAGTCCAAAACCTGCAGCGTCCATTGGAGCCGACCCGTCCTCTCCAGAGGAAAAACAGCAACCTTCAGTAAATGTGATACAAAGCAACAAAAACAGGCAGCGCCAGAGTGGGCAGCGAAACGACCACGGGGAGTTGTACTTCAAATCTAGAGCAGAACTTTTCTTTGATTGAGGACGCCTGGTGAGGTTTAGCGCCTCGTTTGTACACCGGCCATAAAAACAACAGGCGAAGACAGAGTGGTGAGTTACGACACAGTGCTCTATAATCCAGCATGTGTTCTTCCTCACCATTCCCCGACGTGCTATGTTTCATCTCCGCAACAGTGTACATTGATCTCAGGCAGGGTTGTGTATCGTGTATTGGGTTTTCATCCGTGCTTAATCTGAACCTATTTGTGGCATGATTTTTTTTTTTTCCCCTACACTTTTTGTAATACAAGTGATCAAAGTTCATTCGAGTTGCCTCTTCGTTAATTATCCTGCCCCCTCCCCCAAAAAGGAATGTGAAAAAGTAGTTATCAACCAGGGCTTGATATTCTTAGAGTTGATTCGGGTTGGGCTTATGGTTTGTGCAACATTATAACCTGTTTGAGAGCAACGCTTGGCTTTGTACAGAAGCACGTGCCTGTATCTCTCACAGAACTAGAATAAGAATAACTTCATATGATCTCTCTCCCTCTCTCTGCTCTGATAGACAAGAGCCTGCAACTCTCATCTCTCCAGCGTTGCACTTCATCATTTATTTCCTTATAGAATCAGAGCCGAGCGAGGGGTACTGGAGGAGCTGCAGCACCCCTAATGAATTGAAATACATTTGCCAAAGTTATAGAATTACTGCCTTCTGTTCAGAAAGAAATGAAATAATTCAGCATAGCCTACTACTATTACTATTACTACTCCGATTGTATTTGAAATATTGCAAAAAGCCTGTTTTGCCTGCATGCTGTTCACTGACAGATTTGCCACGCGTTCCCGACTGTAGGCTACCGAAATATTTGATCAACTTCAAAATATTGTTTCACAAAGTAGATGATGCGATTTTTGGCATGAACGCATTGGCCATCACCGGTGAGTGAGCTGCGCATCATTGGGTGAGTCCGTGAAACTGGAAAGTAGTTGTTGGACTATAACTTCGTCTTCCTATTGTACCTACGATGTGTCTCCAAAAACCTAGGCCTAGGCTATTGATGGATTCAAGACGAGGTTGCTTTTATTGATCTCAGATTCTCAGTTTGTCAGTCAGTGTCAAAGTAACCTGTCGTTTCAATCATTTGTGCGGTATTAAAAAAAGATTCTGCCACAAATCGAATTGGCATAATACAAAAATCCCCATAGAAATCTGTCGGTTACCTTTCGATGGCCACTGGCATTCTGGAGAAATGTGCTCTTCACGGATGAATCCTGGTTTTAACTGTACCGGGCAGATGAGAGACAGTGTGTATAGCGTCGTATGAGCGAGCGGTTTGCTGATGTCAATGTTGTGAACAGAGTGCCCCATGGTGGCGGTGGGGTTATGATATGGGCAGGCAGGCGTAAGCTACGGACAATGAACACAATTTAATTTTATCAATGGCAATTTGAATGAGAGTCCGTGACGAGATCCTGAGGCCCATTGTCGTGCCACTCATCCCCGCCATCACATCATGTCCCAGCATGATAATGCACGGCCCCATGTCGCAAGGAGCTGTACACAATTGAGCAGTCCGTTGAGCATGTTTGGGATGCTCTGGATCGACATGTACGAAAGCATGTACCGGTTCCCACCAACATTCCACAGGCCACAATCAACAGCCTGATCAACTCTACGTGAAGAACACGTGTCGAGCTACATGAGGCAAATGGTGGTCACACCAGAAACTGACTGGTTTTCTGATCCACGCCCCTTATAAAAGGTGTCTGTGACCAACAGATGCATGTCTGTGTTCCCAGTCATGTGAAATCAATAGATTAGGGCCTAATAAGTTTATTTCAATTGACTTATTTCCTTATGTGAACTCATTAGTTTGTTATGATCTGTGCTGCGCCTGTGATAAACGGCATGCTGCTTTCACCAGTAAACCGAGAGAGTGAAATAGCCCATGTCCTTACGAGTCATGATTTAATTGTTGAAGCATTTTCCTGTCAGCCTAGTCATGCCATTAAATTGAGCAACCATGGATAAGTGCAGCACCATTACAACTGTTTGAAAGGACAATACAATGGGAAAACACAGTTGTACACTGCAGGAGTGGGTCAAGAATATGGCTTGTTATACAAGCCTCAGGGTTGAATATCCTTCCACGGAGGACATGTGCAAACGCACTCCGGAAACATTACACATTCTCATTTACAACGTAACCCACAGAGAGGAACAGCATATTAACACATCTTTGTAAAGGCTTTTTTTACAGACGGATTGGGAATCATATTTGGATTACCACGGAAAGAACATGAAAACCCCCCCCACAAAACCCAGCATGCTTAATCTTCATGCTCATTTCCTGTATAGAAGCATTACTGCTTCATTAGTATGCTGACAACCCCGCACTGAGAAAAGCATCACAACACCTGTGAAATTACCTTTTACTGGCGACGGGTCGCTTATGCTGCTTTTGAGGAAAAAAAAGTCTGTCTACATTTTTGGTTGAGGTTCAGATTCAGTATTCTTCTCCGCTTAGAGAATTCCGGCAGGATGATTACCTTCTCAACGACAAGTTGGCTTTGCATGTTAAAACTCTTAAGGATCCGCCCCTTTTCTTCAATTTTCGCCTGAAATGACATACTCAAATCTAACTGCCTGTTGCTCAGTCCCTGAAGCAAGGATATTCATATTCTTGGTACCATTTGTAAGGAAACACTTTGAAGTTTGTGGAAATGTGAAAGGAATGTAGGAGAAAACAATTTTTAGTATCTTTTACACAATAGATCTGGTAAAAGATAATACAAAGAAAAAAACAACCGGTCTTTTGTATTTTTTTGTACCATCATCTTTGAAATGCAAGAGAAAGGCCATAATGTATTATTCCAGCCCAGGGGCAATATACATGTTGGCCACTAGATGACAGCAGTGTATGTGCAAAGTTTTAGACCGATCCAATGAACCATTGCATTTCTGCCCAAATATGCCCAATTTGTTTATTAATAACTTTTTATGTTCAAATCAAAATCAAATCAAGTTTATTTTATATAGCCCTTCGTACATCAGCTAATATCTCGAAGTGCTGTACAGAAACCCAGCCTAAAACCCCAAACAGCAAGCAATGCAGGTGTAGAAGCACGGTGGCTAGGAAAAACTCCCTAGAAAGGCCAAAACCTAGGAAGAAACCTAGAGAGGAACCAGGCTATGAGGGGTGGCCAGTCCTCTTCTGGCTGTGCCGGGTGGAGATTATAACAGAACATGGCCAAGATGTTCAAAATGTTCATAAATGACAAGCATGGTCAAATAATAATCAGGAATAAATGTCAGTTGGCTTTTCATAGCCGATCATTAAGAGTTGAAAACAGCAGGTCTGGGACAGGTAGGGGTTCCATAACCGCAGGCAGAACAGTTGAAACTGGAACAGCAGCAAGGCCAGGTGGACTGGGGACAGCAAGGAGTCATCATGCCCGGTAGTCCTGATGTATGGTCCTAGGGCTCAGGTCCTCCGAGAGAGAGAAAGAAAGAGAGAAGGAGAGAATTAGAGAGAGCCAAGATTTTCAAAATGTTCATAAATGACAAGCATGGTCAAATAATAATCATGAATAAATGTCAGTTTATTGACTCGGTAACGGTACCCCCTGTATATAGCCTCATTACTGTTATTATATTGTGTTACTGTACTTTATTTTAATTTATTTTGTAAATATTTTCTTAACTGCATTGTTGGTTAAGGGCTTGTAAGTAAGCATTTCATTGTAAGGTAATTCATTGTAATACCTGTTGTATTTGGCGCATGTGACAAATTCAATTTGATTTGATCGACAGATTTTTTACCTTGTTGGCTCAGGATTCCAACCAGCGACCTTTCGGTTATTGGCCCAACGCTCTTAACCGCTAGGCTACCTGCTACCCCACAGTAGTATACTATTCTCCACACTGTAGTATACTACAGTCATGTCAGCAAAAACACTACAGTAAATAGTCCTACTACTGTATACTACAGTAATGTCTGCAAAAACACTACAGTGAATACTATAGTATATTAATATAGTAATATTACAGTATGTAGACCATAGTATACTATTGCATTATTTCACGTGGGAAGGTGATGTTTCTGTGGGTTCGATCATACACTTTGGATCATTTCAAAGTTGGTGGTTTTGATAATGCAGAGTTAGAGTTGTTTTTGGCACCTCTGCAGGGCTGGAGCACCTTGCAGACGGAGACCATTGGTTCTTGGTCTTTTAGCTGCTGTTAAAACAAGGATTGTTTTCCGACGAGGCCCAGTGATGGATGACTATACATCTGTATTGGTGCCCCGTGTGAGGCCTCTTCTCATTTCAGGTATGGTGGTGGAGTTTGTTTACCTCTCCAGGCGGTGGCAGGTTGTGTTGGACCTTGCTCTAATCCAATTGGTGGTCATCACCTGCCCTATGGCTGAGCAAATCCAGGTGACATCATAGCAGTGGTCTAATGAAATGTCATGGTTTGGATTACTCCATAAGGGGACCAGGCAGCTACTAGAAATCTCCCAAAGAAGAGAGACAAAGGCATTAACCTCTACAGAGTACCTAACCCGGATCCGGGAGCCCCCCCCCCCCCCCCCCCCACACACTGATTAGCATCGCTAGCATAGCGTCACAATTAAATAGTAGCATCTAAATATCATTAAATCACAAGTCCAAGACACCCAATGAAAGACACAGATCTTGTGAATAAAACCACCATTTCAGATTTTTTAAATGTTTTACAGGGAAGACAAAATATGTAAATCTATTAGCTAAACACGTTAGCAAAAGACACCATTTTCTTACTCCAACAGTTTCTTACTCCATCAGGTGCTATCACCAATTCGGCTAAACTAAGATATTGATAGCCACAAACCAACAAACAAATTTATAAGATGACAGTCTGATAACATATTTATGGTATAGCATAGTTTTTTTTTTTTAAATGTGCATTTTTCAGGTATAAATCACAGTTCTACATTGCAGCTGCAATCTGATATAGTGCTGATGCAGCTAGAACAATTACAGAGACCAACGTTATATAACTAATTACTTGTCTTAAAACATTTCAGAAAAAATACACAGCGTACAGACATTGAAAGCCCAACATCTGGTGAATCCAAACAATATTTCAGATTTTTTAAATGTTTTATAGCGAAAACAAAATGTATCGCTAATTAGCATAACCAGGCCAGCCAGAACCGGCTGGACGCGCCCGACCAGTTCACATGCACGACAGATATATGAAATAACATCGTAAATTGGGTCTTACTATTGCTGGTCTTTCATCAGAATGTTGATCAAGGTGTCCTTAGTCCTGATGAGTCGTTCAATCCATTCACAATGGCAACCTCCCCTCTTCATTTAGCCTGGTACTGGTCGACTGGCACGGTCAATTCCCAAAGTTAAAAAACTCAAAGAACGGAACACGGCAAAACTCCCGAAAAAATTCTAATAATCTGATTAAACTATATTGAAAAAACATACATTACGGTGATATGGTCACATGTAGCAAACAAACTTCGACACGGAGCTAGTTTTCATCCGTAACGTCAGCATAACAAAAGACAATGCCACCTCTGAAAACGCGCATCTCAGAAACCGGAAGTTGTCGGTCACGCTAAAGAAATAAGTCTTATTTCACGTCAGTACAAGATAAACAAAAAATTTCTCCTCTGACGTCTTCCAAACACCCATAGGAAGAAGTAGGAAGTGTCATTCGGGTCATAGGTGGCGTGACCATATATAGGCAGAGCTTTGAAGCGAGCATACACATCTTGCAATCTTTTTCAGGCTCAGGGAAAGTGCTGTGAAATGACCTGTGTTTGACTCAGAGACTCAATTGGAACGGTTTTAGAAACCATAGCTTGTTTTCTATCCAATGCTATATGGTTATATGCATATAGTAACAGCAATAATTGAATAAGAGGCAGTTTAGTCTGTAGAGGCAATTATGCTAATGCGAAATAGCACCCCCTGTATTCTCAAGAAGTTAACCTTCACCCAAGAATGGACTGCACTCTTTTGACTAATCTTTATCAAAGCGTGCGTCTGCGGGACCAGGTACAGTTCCTATTGCTTTCACCATAACACAATGTCACTCTCTCCATGCTTCTTGACGACTCCACGTATCTGTAATACATCGTTAGTCCCATACAGGTGTTGGAACAGTCACTAATCGAAGATATGTCCAATCACGTGTCCGTATTCAACATGTATTGTTTTCAGTACACAGAGTATTTGTGAGGAAAAGTCTGATAAAAGGCTTTGATATGATCCAGCTTTGTGGTCTGGAATCTGAAGCATCTGATACTGTAACATATAGAGCTCATGTGCCACTCACTGCTATTCAAATACATTCCGTCTCATTATAACAGCCATCCACTGTAATGCATGTGAACTCTCCTCCCGAACTTCTGTTTGTACATCACCCTGGATGCGTCACAATTGGCACCATATTCCCTATATAGTGCGTTACTTTTGACCAGAGCCCTATGGGCCCTTGTCAAACATAGTTGTACTCTACAAAGGGAACGCTGTTTTCAGATGAATGTCTTCCTGCTTTCCTAGTTGTGTACCCTGATGATTAAAGACTTCTCTGCAGCTTGCATATGACAATTGTTTACCCCGTCTGTCCCCATAAATTATGCATTCATCTGACTGTCAACATCCAGGTTCAACATATTTATTCATGATCAGAGTCTGCAGGCACGTTTTAGGGAAGTGAAGCTTATAAACAGGAGGAATTCGTGGTTCATGGGGAAGTGAAGGGAAGAAATACAGTATTTCTATACGATTTTTTTTAGACAGTATATTTCTATAAAGACAATTCGTATGACCGGATTGAAAACCTTTGTTGGAATGTCAAATCAAATCAACGTTTATTTGTCACGTGCGCCGGATACAACAGGTTACTTACAGTGAAATGCATACTTACAGGCTCTAACCAATAGTGGAAAAAAAGGGTTGTGTGTGTGTGTGTGTGTGTGTGTGTGTGTGTGTGTGTGTGTGTGTGTAGGTAAGTAAAGAAATAAAACAACAGTAAAAAGACATTTGAAAATAACAGTTGCAAGGCTATATACAGACACCGGTTAGTCAGGCTTATTGAGGTAGTATGTACATGTAGGTATGGTTAAAGTGACTATACATATAAGATAAACAGAGAGTAGCAGCAGCGTAAAAGAGGGATTGGGGGGGGGGGGGGGCACACAATGCAAATAGTCCGGGTAACCACTTGGTTAGGAGTCTTATGGCTTGGGGGTAAAAACTGTTGAGAAGCCTTTTTGTCCTAGACTTGGCACTCTGGTACCGCTTGCCATGCGGTAGTAGAGAGAACAGTCTATGACTGGGGTGGCTGTGGTCTTTGACAATTTTTAGAGCCTTCCTCTGACACCGCCTGGTGTAGAGGTCCTGTAAAGTTAGTACTGGAGATGCAGTACACAAAAATATGTTTCAAACATTTTCCAAGCATTTCAAGTCATTAATGACTAATTACATCTAAGAACTAATTGGTTGAGGTAGGGCTGAACTTCGAAGTGGAATTGAAGTGATTGCAAGCCAGCTGATATTCCGGATTGTTACGCTGGGCCTCTCAAATTTAGACTCTGATCCTGCATTTGTAACCGTGTGGGAGGTGAGAATTTATCCGTTTTGAAGTCATAAATGCCAGTTTGAATTAGTTGAGAAACGATGATTGACTAATGGCCAACAAGCCGTGTCAACTGCAAATCAAAAGTACAGCTATCATGCCTGTAAACAACATTTAATAAATCGTTTTTTTTAATAATCAATGTCGTTATTGTTGCATTTAACTGCCAAAAATGCAGTTATTGAGGACATTTCTTTAGTAGGTGACGTCAGAGGTCACCATGTGGGAGAAGTGTGTGCTCAGGATGATAGACATGTTTTCCACTAGTAATTACTAGTTTGAGGGCTGTTCAAATTCCCACCTCCCACCTGGTTATAAATGCACCATGGCACTGCCTCCTTCAGTGCAATTTTTTTTCTTCTGAAATGGGTACAAGAGGGAAGTTTGTAACGTGGCTCAAACACTTTCACGAGGTGCCCCCTATTCTCAACCACCATAAATGGGCGCATATCCGTGACTATAAACCAAAGACTGTAAAAAAATACAAACATAGCCTACCTATCACTCTTGTAATTTCTTTGGCCCGGTCAGAATCCGCTGCCAACGGCTGCTTGAATGCAGAGGAGAGCAGATGTTGTGTTGTTAATGCTTTGCGTTTCCGCCTTGCTCCGGTATACTGGGGGGATGTCGGTGTAAATGTGTCAACATATTTGAGCTGCATAGGCTATCCTCGTTGCGTGTGGCGACATACTTTTAACGTTTTATCCACAACTCTCTGTGTGTCGCCGTTGCAATCTACTGGGAAGCCTAAATGTGCCCTATCTGGAGATTTAAACGATGATGGAGGATCCTCCAATTTTGGATTATCGACCCCCACCACTGCCATCATACAGAACTAGTTCCCGGCTGCGTCTCACAAAAGGACAGTCTGAAATGCGCCAATTAACAGCAAGGAGTCATCAGGCCAGGCAGTCCCGGGACCATGCCTTGGGACTGCCTGGCCTGATGACTCCTTGCTGTCCCCAGTCAACCTGGCCGTGCTGCTGCTCCGGTTTCAGCTGTTCTGCCTCCTGCTGTGGAACCCTGACCTGTTCACTGGATGTGCTACTTGCAACTCCCTAGAGACAGCAGGAGTGGTAGAGATACTCTGAATGATCAGCTATGAAAAGCCAACTGACATTTACTCCTGAGGTGCTGACCTGTTGCAGTAACTGTGATTGTGATTATTAACCACTGTGATTATTATTATTTGACCCTGCTGGTCATCTATGGACATTTGAACATTTTGGCCATGTACAGCCAGAAGAGGACTGGCTCCTTATAGCCTGGTTCCTCTCTAGGTTTCTTCCTAGGTTCTGGCCTTTCTAGGGAGTTTTTCCTAGCCACCGTGCTTCTACACCTGCATTGCTTGCTGTTTGGGGTTTTAGGCTGGGATTCTGTACAGCACTTTGAGACATCAGCTGATGTAAGAAGGGCTTTATAAATACATTTGATTTGATGATTAGGATCTTAATTTTGATTACAACATGCGCAGAGGCTATAGTTGTTTTAAGGCTCTAGATGTTTTAACAGAATAGCCTGAAATGTTTTTTTCAACTCAGAAATACTCAAGAGGCATAGCCCTACAACACAGCGCAGTCATAGCCTGTAGGCCAAGTGTCTTATTTGTATTTTTTTATTTGTATGTGTTCATTTGGGCTCACAGTGCGGACCGAACTGAGATCCCTGTACCAAACGGTTCGGTACGAATATGTGTACCATTGCACTCCTAGTGATTACACCCTGACCCTCAAAGTATAAATAACATGTAATTTCATGAATTCAGGCTTTTAAAATAGAAAGTTGACGAATGTATCATTTCGCTAATGAGCCTCTAAGTCCCCTTAGTTTCCCTGATTATTGGACTTACAAGCACTGTCTAATCACATCACAAATGGAAGGCAAGTATGTACTGTAGTGCATGGGCGCTATACAGACCCCATAATCATTCTACCCTTGGTTTAAACTGTTTTGGCTTCCGAAGCATACTATGGCATTTCCTGTTTGTTCATTGGTGTTCTCCGTCATCGTTTGTTACGTTCTGCCAAGGGTAGGACACGTTGTCTTTGATTGTTGTTCCTAGTTCTCATCCAAATTGATTAATTGAGCCAATTAAGAGTCCATCCAGTCTCAGGAAGCAGATGAGTGTGTCATTTCTGATAACAAAGCCAAACCACAGTAGACTCACAAAGAAGACTTTGACAGACAATATGTCCATGACACAATGAAACACAACTCTAAAAGTTGGATACTTCATTTTTAGTTTTAGCAATAAGCAACTTAACACGTACATACATTTCCACAAACATTGACGTCACACTTGCTCTGACCCCATGTTCCCACCGTATCCACACCCAATGCTGTTTCTAATACTTGTAAGACTCTGCCCCATATGACTTCAAATTGTGCTGAGTTGTTTCTGACTGTAGCCAGATTTGTGTTAAATATTGAAATAATAAAGCATTTGATTACTCTATTCTCTTAACGTTGGAGTATCATTTGACTTCCAGTATTTAAGTAATAGATTTTTCAATATAAGTGACACAAATAATATTGTCCAACCCGTTGGGTATCTCACCGCACCTCCATATGCCATGTCTTGAAATATGCAGATGGATGGATTAAAAGTCTATTTACATTGTAAAACTTCTGAAAACCACCTTTCTAACTCTGCTCATAACTTAAAGCACTCCCAAAAGGCATAAATTATCCAGTCATTGTTAGTTTTACACTTAAGACATGACTTAGCCGTTGTGCTGTAGGATTTGTGAATTTTGCCGCTTGTATAATACATTTTATACATTAGTTTTATACTGGATTAAGCATTCAGTTTCGTAAACTGTCATTTTGTTTGTTATGTTCCAACACTCCCTCCATTTTATACCAATAGCAGTTATTTTTAAGGCTTGGATCCAATAGTTTATATATTTATTTTCTAAGAGATTGTCAGATAGATAGGCTCTCTGCAAGGTTTTGGATATCTTACCTGCAATATCATATGAGTATCTTTTTCTGACTCAAATAGGATTCCCTCAACATTGCTCTGAGGTCCAAAATATTTTAGGTCGAAATTTAGTGATATAAAACATAGGTTATACTGTATATATTTGAAAATGTATACATTGGTCAGTCCAAAATGGCTTTTTAATTCTGGCATGGAAGTTGTTGGATACTTTTTAATGCATCATCAGTGTGATCCTTTTTGCTGACATGTTCTTTTGATCGCTGTATCACGGCATTGCTGAATGCATCATTAGTTACAGGTCCGAGTGCCAAGCTGAACCTGTTTTTGTACGATTAAGTTTGATGCTTGACCTGCTGGCATCATTTAGACACATTCAATTAATTTATGAACAACACTAACGTTGAGCGTCCTTGATCCTCTAAGCAAGCAAATTGCATAAATGAAGGGCTACTTTCGTAACTTTCATGCAAGATTTACTAAATGGATGTCATGCTTTTCTTTATATTACTTGATGATGGTACCATATCCTTTTTACAATTACAACCCACTACAGATGCTCTGCTTAGCCTCCAACGAGAGGGAAAGACACACACACAGCCTCTCAGTCACAAAGGGTTAGGAGCTGCCTTGTCTGCCACCTGATATTAATGAGTGCAATTTAGATGTGTGCATCATGGGAAAGCACTGGGTATAAGAGGAGTTCCTTTTATGGCTCAGCACAAGCAAACAGCCTCGGGGCCGCCGGGCTCGCCTATGATTGTGACATTAGAAGGCGGTCAGGCTAGTGCCTCATTAGCCATAGTGCGGAGACAGCTGAGGGGCCTGGAGGAGAAGAAGAGACAGCTTTGTGTGTGCGGATGCTCACAGACCGGATCGGCGGAGCCCCAGCCAGCCACCGCCAGCGCCACAGATGTAGGTGGAAAATGGCGGATGGCGGAACAGTAGTGTATTTTGATCTGGCTTATGTTGCTGCATAAAATCAGATGGCAGTTAAAACACATTGCTAGCTGCTCATTAGCACAGGAGACAGGAGCATGGTGCAATTCAACTTGACACACATACACACGTGAAAGCATGCACTTGCAAAACACACACACACATGCACACACACTCAGCCCTCAACAGCTAATGAATGGCTAAATCGAACATCTCACTGAGGAGTTAGAGGTTCAAATGACTTGAGGTTGTTTTTTGATTCCCTTTAGGATTCAATTCCTAGAAACAGTTAATTTGTTATCCTATGGACCTTTGGATTTTGGACAGGCTTTTCTGCTATACTATTGCATAAACCCTCTTTAGGTTGCTTCTCGCTCTCCCTCTCTCTTTATGTGCGAAGTGAGTGTGAGGAGGTTCTCTCTTCTCATGTGTCTTAGTTAGCATTAAAGGGATACTTCGGGATTTTGGTAAAGAGGCCATTTATCTACTTCCCCAGAGTCAGAACTTCCCAGAGTTAGGAAGTTGCTAACTAGTGTTAGCACAATTATTAACGAGCATTAGCACAATGACTGGAAGTCTATGGGTATTTACTAGCATGCTAGCAGATACCCATAGACTTGCAGTTATTGCGCAAACGCTAGTTAGAGGTCATTTCGTGAGCCAATGCTAACTTCCACCATACTGGACGAAGAGACAAAAAAATGGTATCCACGAGTTATTCTGACTCTGGGGACGTAGATAAATGGCCTCATTGCCAAAATCTCAAAGTATCCCTTTAATGCTAGTGGTTATGTACTCTATGATAATGACAGTAAGCCATCACTGACAGCATAGCCACATATACTTAGAAAGCAAAGAAGCATACATGACAGGGGAAGTCCACAAAGCAAGTCCTGCAGGCTCTAGTTTTATCTCATCTTTATTATTGTCCAGTCACATGGTCAAGTGCTGCAATGAAAGACCAAGTTAAGCTGCAGCCGGCCCAGAACAGATTGGCACGTCTTGCTCTTTATTGTAATCAGAGAGCTAATATTAATACTCTGCATGCCAGTTTGTCTTGGCTAAGACTTGAGGAAAGACTGACTACGTCAGCTCTTGTTTTTATGAGAATGTGTTGGAAATGACAAATGGCTGGAATAGTCAACTTACACACTTCACTGACACACACACTTACCCCACCAGGCATGCCACCAGGGGTCTTTTCACAGTCCCCAGGTCCAGAACAAATTCAAGGAAATGTACAGTATTATAACAGAGCCATGAGTGCAAATCAAATCAAACTTTATTTGCCACATGGGCTGAATACAACAAGTGTAGACTTTACCGTGAAATGCTTGCTTACAAGTCCTTAACCAACAGTGCAGTTCGAGAAGAAGAAAATACTTACCAAGTAGACTAAAACAAAAAGTAATCATAAAAAGTTACACAATAAGAATAACAATGAGGCTATATACAGGGGGATTGGGGGGTTATGAATTGATCCAAGATGGCGTAGCAGTGTAGGCGTGTTTTGTTTCGTCCTCTCGTGTATTTTTGTATTTTTCGTATATATTTAAAAAAAAAATCTATCTCTTTTTGATTTTTAATTCGATTATACCTTCCGGTAACCTACCTCACCTACTGTGATACGGAATCGCTATTATTTTTTAACTTTGGAACACATTCTGGTACGAATACCCCATTCAAGAACCTCCAGTAGCTAACCAGCTAATCAGCTACAAGCTATTTAGTCATTTTTAGCCACTGCTAGCAGCTTTTACCTTCTGCACACACCAGCCCTGTTATTAGCCTGGATATTACTCACCAATTTACCAGCATCGGACTGTCTCTCCACAACAACGCAGGATTCCTGCTGTAATCCCTGAGCCACTACTTCTGGTCCTCACAGCTAGCTTGCAGCTAGCGCCACTGCCACGAAGCTAGCACCAGTTAGCAAACAAAATTCTACAATACCTCTTTCGCCATCTGGCTTGGATTCTCTGTCGACACGGCGCCCCGCCGCATCACCACGTCTGGTCTGCCGACGAATACCCCATCCGCTGTGCCCTCAACCGGCCTCCGTCTGAGCAGACCCCCTCCGTCTGAGCAGTCCACCCCCGGGCTACTAACTTTAAACGCCACGTTCTAGCGTAGTGGCGGCTTCCCTGCTCCATCTACGGCTGCCCCCTGGACACTATGATCACTTGGCTACATAGCTGATGCCTGCTGGACTGTCCATTAATTCACGGTACTCCAATTTGTTTATTTGTGTTTTATCTGTCGGCTCTGTGTTTTAACTCAGGCTCTGTGTGTAGTTAATCCGACCCTCTCTGCCTAGTCATCGCCATTTTACCTGCTGTTGCTGTGTTAGCTGACTAGCTGCAGTTATCTCACCTGTTGTTTTAGCTAGCTCTCCCAATCAAGACCTGCAATTACTTTATGCCTTACTGTATGTCTCTCTCAAATATCAATATGCCTTGTATACTGTTGTTCAGGCTAGTTATCATTGTTTTGGTTTGCAATGGACCCCGTAGTTCCACTCCGTACCTCTGATACCTCCTTTGTCCCACCTCCCACACATGCGGTGACCTCACCCATTGTGACCAGCATGTCCAGAGATACAACCTCTATTATCATCACCCAGTGCCTGGGCTTGCCTCCGCTGTACCCGTGCCCCACCATACCCCTGTCTGCACATTATGCCCAGAATCTATTCTACCACGCCCATAAATCTGCTCCTTTTATTCCTTGTCCCCAACGCTCTAGGCGACCAGTTTTGATAGCCTTTAGCCGCACCCTCATCCTACTACTCCTCTGTTCCTCGGGTGATGTGGAGGTAAACCCAGGCCCTGCATGTCCCCAGGCACCCTCATTTGTTGACTTCTGTGATCGAAAAAGCCTTGGCCTCATGCATGTCAACATCAGAAGCCTCCTCCCTAAGTTTGTCTTACTCACCGCTTTAGCACACTCTGCCAACCCTGATGTCCTTGCCGTGTCTGAATCCTGGCTTAGGAAGGCCACCAAAAATTCTGAGATTTCCATACCCAACTATAACACTTTCCGTCAAGATAGAACTGCCAAAGGGGGAGGAGTTGCAATCTACCGCAGAGATAGCCTGCAAAGTTCTGTCATACTTTCCAGGTCTATGCCCAAACAGTTCGAACTTCTAATTTTAAAAATTAATCTCCCCAGAAATAAGTCTCTCACTGTTGCCACCTGCTACCGACCCCCCTCAGCTCCCAGCTGTGCCCTGGACACCATCTGTGAATTGATCGCCCCCCATCTAGCTTCAGAGTTTGTTCTGTTAGGTGACCTAAACGGGGATATGCTTAACACCCCGTCAGTCCTACAATCTAAGCTAGATGCCCTCAATCTCACACAAATCATCAAGGAACCCACCAGGTACAACCCTAAATCCGTAAGCATGGGCACCCTAATAGACATTATCCTGACCAACTTGCCCTCCAAATACACCTCTGCTGTCTTCAATCAAGATCTCAGCGATCACTGCCTCATTGCCTGTACCCGCTACGGGTCCGCGGTCAAACGACCACCCCTCATTACTGTCAAACACTCCCTAAAACACTTCTGCGAGCAGGCCTTTCTAATCGACCTGGCCCGGGTACCCTGGAAGGATATTGACCTCATCCCGTCAGTTGAGGATGCCTGGTCATTCTTTAAAAGTTACTTCCTCACCATCTTAGACAAGCATGCTCTGTTCAAAAAATGCAGAACTAAGAACAGATATAGCCCTTGGTTCACTCCAGACCTGACTGCCCTCGACCAGCACAAAAACATCCTGTGGCGAACTGCAATAGCATCGAAGAGTCCCCGCGATATGCAACTGTTCAGGGAAGTCAGGAACCAATACACGCAGTCAGTCAGGAAAGCAAAGGCCAGCTTTTTCAAGCAGAAATTTGCATCCTGTAGCTCTAACTCCAAAAAGTTCTGGGATACTGTAAAGTCCATGGAGAACAAGAGCACCTCCTCCCAGCTGCCCACTGCACTGAGGCTAGGTAACACGGTCACCACCGATAAATCCGTGATAATCGAAAACTTCAACAAGCATTTCTCAACGGCTGGCCATGCCTTCCTCCTGGCGACTCCAACCTTGGCCAACAGCTCCGCCGCCCCCCCCCCCCCCCCCCCCGCCGCTACTCGCCCAAGCCTCCCCAGCTTCTCCTTTACCCAAATCCAGATAGCAGATGTTCTGAAACAGCTGCATAACCTGGACCCATACAAATCAGCTGGGCTCGACAATCTGGACCCGCTATTTCTGAAACTGTCCGCCGCCATTGTCGCACCCCCTATTACCAGCCTGTTCAACCTCTCCTTCGTATCATCTGAGATCCCCAAGGATTGGAAAGCTGCCGCGGTCATCCCCCTCTTCAAATGGGGAGACACCCTGGACCCAAACTGTTACAGACCTATATCCATCCTGCCCTGCCTATCTAAGGTCTTCGAAAGCCAAGTCAACAAACAGATCACTGACCATCTCGAATCCCACCATACCTTCTCCGCTGTGCAATCCGGTTTCCGAGCCGGTCACGGGTGCACCTCAGCCACGTTCAAGGTACTAAACGATATCATAACTGCCATCGATAAAAGACAGTACTGTGCAGCCTTCTTCATCGACCTGGCCAAGGCTTTCGACTCTGTCAATCACCATATTCTTATCGGCAGACTCAGTAGCCTCGGTTTTTCTAATGACTGCCTTGCCTGGTTCACCAACTACTTAGCAGACAGAGTTCAGTGTGTCAAATCGGAGGGCATGTTGTCCGGTCCTCTGGCAGTCTCTATGGGGGTACCACAGGGTTCAATTCTCAGGCCGACTCTTTTCTCTGTATATATCAATGATGTTGCTCTTGCTGTGGGCGATTCTCTGATCCACCTCTACGCAGACAACACTATTCTGTATACATCTGGCCCTTCTTTGGACACTGTATTGTCAAACATCCAAACGAGCTTCAATGTCACTCTACGCAGTGGATCAGCTGCTCTTAAACGCTAGTAAAACCAAATGCATACTTTTCAACCGTTCGCTGCCTGCACCCGCCCGACTAGCTACGCCCGACTAGCATCACCACCCTGGACGGTTCTGACCTAGAATATGTGGACATCTATAAGTACCTAGGTGTCTGGCTAGACTGCAAACTCTCCTTCCAGACTCATATCAAACATCTCCAATCCAAAATCAAATCTAGAGTCGGCTTTCTATTTCGCAACAAAGCCTCCTTCACTCACGCCGCCAAACTTACCCTAGTAAAACTGACTATCCTACCGATCCTCGACTTCGACGATGTCATCTACAAAATAGCTTCCAATACTCTACTCAGCAAACTGGATGCAGTCTATCACAGTGCCATCTGTTTTGTTACTAAAGTACCTTATACGACCCACCACTGCGACCTGTATGCCCTAGTCGGCTGGCCCTCGCTACATGTTCGTCGTCAGACCCACTGGCTCCAGGTCATCTACAAGGCTATGCTAGGTAAAGTGCCGCCTTATCTCAGTTCACTGGTCACGATGGCTACACCCACCCGTAGCACGCGCTCCAGCAGGTGTATCTCACTGATCATCCCTAAAGCTAAAACCTCATTTGGCCGCCTTTCCTTCCAGTTCTCTGCTGCCTGCGACTGGAACGAATTGCAAAAATCTCTGAAGTTGGAGACTTTTATCTCCCTCAACAACTTTAAACATCTGCTATCTGAGCAGCTAACCGATCGCTGCAGCTGTACATAGTCCATCGGTACATAGCCCACCCAATTTACCTACCTTACACTCATACTGTTTTTATTTATTTACTTTTCTGCTCTTTTGCACACCAGTATCTCTACTTGCACATGATCATCTGATGATTTATCACTCCAGTGTTAATCTGCTAAATTATAATTATTTGATTTATTGCCTACCTCATGCCTTTTGCACACATTGTATATAGATTCTCTTTTTTTCTACCATGTTATTGACTTGTTTATTGTTTACTCCATGTGTAACTCTGTGTTGTTGTCTGTTCACACTGCTATGCTTTATCTTGGCTAGGTCGCAGTTGCAAATGAGAACTTGTTTTCAACTAGCCTACCTGGTTAAATAAAGGTGAAATATATATAGTTTTTTTAAATAATGGCTTGGGGATAGCAGCTATTGAGGAGCCTTTTGGTTCTAGACTTGGCGCTCCGGTACTGCTTGCCATGCGGTAGCAGAGAAAACAGTCTATAACTTGGGTGACTGGAGTCTCTGACAGTTTTATGGTCTTTCCTCTGACACCACCTATTATATAGGTCCAGGATGGCAGGAAGCTTGGCCCCAGCGATGTACTGGGCCGTTCACACTACCCTCAGTAGCGCCTAACGGTCAGATGCCGAGCAGTTTCCATACCAGGCGGTGATGCAACCGGTCAGGATGCTCTCGATGGTGCAGCTGTAGAGCCTTCAGAGGATCTGGAGGCCCATCCCAAATATTTTTAGTCTCCTGAGGTGGAAAAGTTTTTGTCGTGCCCTCTTCACGACTGTCTTGGTATGTTTGGACCATGATAGTTCATTGGTGATGTGGACACCAAGGAACTTGAAACTCTCGACCCGCTTCACTACAGCCCCGTCGATGTTAATGGGGCCTGTTCGGCCCACCTTTTCCTGTAGTCCACGATCAGCTCCTTTCTCTTGCTCACATTGAGGGAGAAGTTGTTGTCCTGGCACCACACTGCCAGTTCTCTCTCTATAGGCCGTCTCATCGTTGTCGGTGATCAGGCCTACCACTGTTGTGTCGTCAGCAAACTTAATGATGGTGTTGGAGTTGTGTTTGGCCATGCAATCTTGGGTGAACAGGGAATACAGGAGGGGACTAAGTACACACCACTGAGGGGCCCCAGTGTTAAGGATTAGCGTGGCAGACGTGTTATTGTCTACTCTTACCACATAGGGGCGGCCCGTCAGGAAGTCCAGGATCCAGTTGCAGAGGGAGGTGTTTAGTCCCAGGGTCCTTAGCTTAGTGATGAGCTTTGTGGGCGCTATGGTGTTGAATGCTGAGCTGTAGACGATGAACAGCATTCTCCCATAGGTGTTCCCTTTGTCCAGGTGAGATAGGGCGATGTGGAGTACAATAGAGATTGCGTCATCTGTAGTTCTGTTGGGCCGGTATGCGAATTGGAGTGGGTCTAGGGTATCTGAGAGGATGCTGTTGATGTGAGCCATGACCAGCCTTTCAAAGCACTTCATGGCTACCGACGTGAGTGCCACGGAGCGGTTATCATTTTGGCAGGTTACCTTCGCTTCCTTGGGCACATGGACTATGGTGGTCTGCTTGAAACATGTAGGTATTACAGACTCGGTCAGGAAGAGGTTTAAAATGTCAGTGAAGACACTTGACAGTTGGTCCGCGCATGCTTTGAGTACACATCCTGGTAATCCGTCTGGCCCAGCGGCTTTGTGAATGTTGACCTGTTTAAAGGTTTTGTTCACATCGGCTACCGAGAGCGTTATCACACAGTCATCTAGAACAGCTGGTTTCCTTGTGCGTGCTTCAGTGTTTCTTGCCTCGAAGCGAGCATAAAAGGCATGTAGCTCGTCTGGTAGGCTCGCGTCACTGGGCAGCTTGCATCTGGGTTTTCCTTTGTAGTCCGTAATAGTTTTCAAGCCCTGCCACATCCGACGAGCTTCAGAGCCGGTGTATTAGGATTCAATTTTAATCCTGTATTGACGCTTTGCTTGTTTGATGGTTCGTCTGAAGGCATATCGGGATTTCTTATAAGCGTCCGAATTAGTCTCCCGCTCCTTGAAAGCAGCAGCTCTAGCCTTTAGCTTGATGCGGATGTTGCCTGTAATCCATAAGTTCTGGTTGGGATATGTACATACAGTCACTGTGGGGATGACGTCATCAATGCACTTATTGATGAAGCCGATGACTGAGGTGGTGTAATCCTCAATGCCATTGGATGAATCCCGGAACATATTCCAGTCTGTGCTAGCAAAACAGTTCTGTAGAGTAGCATTCGCATCATCTGACCACTTCGGTATTGAGCGAGTCACTGGTACTTCCTGCCTAATTTTTAGCTTGTAAGCTTGAATCAGGAGGATAGAACTGTGGTCAGATTTGCCAAATGGTGGGCGGGGGAGAGATTTGTATGCATCTCTGTGTGTGGATTAAAGTTCGTCTAGGATTTTTCCCCCCTGGTTGCACATGTAACATGCTGGTAAACAGGTTTGCCTGCATTAAAGTCCCCGGGCCACTAGGAGCACCGCTTCTGGGTGAGCGTTTTCTTCTTTGCTTATGGCCTTATTGAGATGGTTGAGAGCGGTCTTAGTGCCAGCTTAGCTTTGTGGTGGCAAATAGACGGCTACGAATTATACAGATGAGAACTCTCTTTGTAGATAGTGTGGTCGACAGCTTATCATAAGGTACTCTACCTCAGGTGAGCAATACCTCGAGACTTCTTTAACATTAGACATCGCGCACCAGCTGTTATTGACAAATAGACACACACCCCCACCCCACGTCTTACCAGAGGTAGCGTCTCTGTTCTGCCGGTGCATGGAAAATCCCGCCAGCTCTATATTGTCCGTTTCTTTGTTCAGCCACGGCTCGGTGAAACATAAGATGTTAGAGTTTTTAATGTCCCGTTGGTAGGATAATCTTAATAGTAGGTCATCAATTTTATTTTCTAATGATTGCAAGTTAGCAAAGAGAATGGAAGGCATTGGGAGTTTACTCACTCGCCTCTGGATTCTCACAAGGATTCTCACAAGGATTTTTCAGAAGGATCCCCGAAACGCAATTTTTTTTACAAAATAGCGCAATTGGTTGGAAGAATGTAAAACGGCAGCCATGTTCTTCCGCGCCGTCTTGCAATTTTGTCTGTATTGTCTTTGTCACGCCCTGACCTTAGAGATAATTTTTATGTCTCTATTTTGGTTGGTCAGGGCGTGAGTTGGGGTGGGCATTCTATGTTGTGTTCTATGTTGTCTAGTTCTATGTGTTTGGCCGTGTGTGGTTCTCAATCAAAGGCAGCTGTCTATCTTTGTCTCTGATTGAGAACCATACTTAGGTAGCCTTTTCCCACCTGTGTTTGTGGGTAGTTGTTTTCTGTTTTGTGTCTGCACCAGCCAGAACTGTTTTGGTCGTTCTCTTTGTTATTTTTGTTATTTTCAGTGTTCAATAAATAGATATGAACACGTACCACGCTGCACCTTGGTCCTCTCCTTCCAACAGCCGTTACAGTCTTTTTTGTTATATTTTGGACTCCAGTAAGATTAGCTTTTGCCATTAGCCTCGGCTAATGGGGATCCTAATAAAAATGTTTTTAAAAATAGCATGCACTTGTAACAACCAACACAGAACAGAAGTCACGCTAAACATGATATAATCTCCATTGCACATGGAAGCCCTCTGTCTACTTGTGTTTTCCTTGGTGCTGTGATGCGACCCTGGCTGCATGGCGGAGAGATTAGATCCCTCAGGGTTGTTCTAGTCCTCCCAGTCATTTAAGCATGAGGCATGAAGGGCATCATCTCTTCCCCACTGAATGTTAAGGGAGAGGTGGCTGTGATTTGCCTCAGGAGAAGCATCACTCTGGTCTGGGCACAAGGCGACAGTCAGAGCTACAGAGCTCTGTCTAGTACTGGTAGTAAAGGTAGAGGTGAAATGAGGATGACAAGAGGAGAGAGGACTGTTATTCTTACAAAAGTTCTATACTAGTAGAGTCGGAGGTCTCTAATGTGGGGTAGTGTCGTGAAGCCAGAGGCTGAAGGACCTCTATAGTAGAAGATATTCTGTTTTGTATGGATGAGATGACTGCCAGGTAAGTGCAGGCACTATAATAGGCTATTCTGTGCAGAGAGACTCGTACAGTGTATTATCATATAACCTTAACTGTGCCAAAAGTTGAATCTGAAAACAGACTGTTCTTGTCCTCTGTTGTTAATTGAATAATGACCAACTGTAGCCGCTTATTACTGTATTCAGTGTATCACATCTTGTTGTTGCTCAGAGTCAGGTAAACGTGTATAAGACCTGAACACAACGTCACAACAAACAGCAGCCGGAAACCAGCTAGGTTATAGTTAATATTCTAGATCACGGCCATTGGGCACAATTGAAAACCATAAGAGCTAAAGGTTGTTGAAAAATTGTGATTGAAAATAAATCAAAATAAACGAATAAATCTGAGGACCAAGTGCTTCTATTAAAAAAAACATTACAATAGGTGTCGTGATTCGACATTTCGGTTGGACCGTGTGTGCGGTGGACCAATAAAGTGATCTTCATCTTCGAGAAGTGTTTGTTCTGTTAAAACTCCCTTAGGATGCAGCAGCCCTCCCTCTCTTGTTCTCTCTATTCCTCACCGATATGAAAATGACTCTGATTTCCTCAGAGTTCAAAACAGTACAGCAATCAGGGGATAATTGTAGGTCTGAAACAAATGTATTATGGTGACGGTGAATGCGTTCGCTTTGACTTATTATAGAATTGACATAGGATGCAGTGACTTCTGAGTAAGGAACACTATCAACTCAGACAGGAATCTAAGCACCCACAATTTCTAATGAGTGGAAAGAAGCTGTTGAATATGGGTAATTTATCTCTGAATTTATAATGTTCTCAAATTATGCAGAAACTTTGCTCAGAAATAGCAGCAAGCAGCCATTTAAAATAATTACGATCAATGTCCTTATTCTGTCATTTATTTACCTAATTGACTCAAACAAATACTATAAAGCAGCAGTGGCTGCTATGATCAGAGTCATGTGGTTATGGAGATTAGTCTATGAAAGTCATGCGCTGATAAACCCATTGTCTTTACCATAATGCTGTCTGTGTACAGTATATCGCGAACCAGGTGTCCGCTTATTGGCATAATTTTCCCCATTGCATTGATTTCCAGTTCACCGGGCATTCAATGAATTTTGAGAGAGAGAGAGCATTTTTCCCTTAGGAGATGGCTATCGATTAGACATTTGTTACCTGCCGGTGCCTCTGTCACTCCCTGCTAGTCCCCGAAAGGCTGTTAATGGCAAAGCAATGGAGAGGATGAACGGCCCTGCACTGCTCAACACCCACCCGCTGTCTGTGTGTCTCCTCCCATGCTTCCCCTGATCTCATTCACCCCTAGTCAACTCACATCAACCATCCAGACTGAAAGCTGCTCGCACAAGGCGTATTGACGTGTAAGGCGAATTGATGGGTAATGTACTGTTGCATCTACAGGTATTCTAACATGTAATACAATAGAAGTTCATTTCATAAGTCTTTTTCATTCTGTTTCAGAATATAACAAAATGAAGCATACACAGGTAATCTAACATGTATAATTCATTTCACAAGTCTTAATTTCTGTAAGCATATGGTCAAATTATATTCACATGACTCAACTCATATTAGACGCAGTTGTTGACAAGGTTAATCCCTCAGAAGTTGTCGTCATTACATCTAGTTAGAGCTACGGAGCTCTGTCAATGCTGGTAGTAAAGGTACAGTAGAGGTGAAATGAGGATGACAAGAGGACTGTGATTCTTATGCAAGTTCTGTACCAGTAGAGTCAGAGCTCTCTAATGCATGGTAGTGTCGTAAAGCCAGAGGTGATTTGAGGACCTCTATAGAAGAAGATATTCTGTTTTGTATGGATGAGATGACTGCCAGATAAGTGCAGGCACTATAATAGGCTATTCTGTGCAGAGAGACTCATACAGTGTATTATCATATAACCTTAACTGTGCCATAAATTGAATCTGAAAACAGACTGTTCTTGTCCTCTGTTGTTAATTGATTAACGACCAACTGTAGCCACTCTTTACTGTATTCAGTGTATCACATATTGTTGTTGCTCAGAGTCAGGTTAAACGTGTATAAGACCTGATTGTCACAAAACCAATAGACGGTTCTGTCTGCTAGGTTATACAGTAGTTCATTTTCTAGATCACGACCATTGGGCACAATACAGTAGTTTATTTTCTAGATCACGGCCATTGGGCACAATACAGTAGTTTATTTTCTAGATCACGGCCATTGGGCACAATACAGTAGTTTATTTTCTAGATCACGGCCATTGGGCACAATTGAATACAATACAGTAGTTCATTTTCTAGATCACGGCCATTGGGCACAATACAGTAGTTTATTTTCTAGATCACGGCCATTGGGCACAATTGAATACAATACAGTAGTTCATTTTCTAGATCACGGCCATTGGGCACAATTGAATACAATACAGTAGTTCATTTTCTAGATCACGGCCATTGGGCACAATTGAATACAATAAGAGTTCAAGGTTGTTGAACATTTTTGATGAAAAATAAATACAAATAAACAAATAAATCTGAGGACCAGTGCTTCTACAGGAAAAAGAAAATAATCCATCAAATAAATGTTGTGATTCGACATTTCGGTTGGACCGTGTGTGCGGTGGACCAATCAATTGATCATCTTCGAGAAGTGTTTGTTCTGTTAAAACTCCCTTAGGATGCAGCAGCCCTCCCTCTCTTGTTCTCTCTATTCCTCACCAATATGAAAATGACTCTGATTTCCTCAGAGTTCCAAACAGTACAGCAATCAGGGGATAATTGTAGGTCTGAAACAAATGTATTACGGTGAATGCGTTCACTTTGACTTATTATAGAATTGACATAGTGTTCCTTACTCAGAAGCCACTGCATCCCTTCATCTAAGACAGAAACCTATCCCCTTTACGTTCTAATGAACGGAAAGAAGCTGTTGAATATGGGTCATTTTGGGCTGAATTTATAATGTGCGCAAATTATGCAGAAACTTTGCTCAGAAATAGCCGCAAGCAGCCATTTTAAAATAATTACGATCAATGTCCTTATTCTGTCATTTATTTACCTAATTGACTCAAACAAATACTATAAAGCAGCAGTGGCTGCTATGATCAGAGTCATGTGGTTATGGAGATTAGTCTATGAAAGTCATGCGCTGATAAACCCATTGTCTTTACCATAATGCTGTCTGTGTACAGTATATCGCGAACCAGGTGTCCGCTTATTGGCATCAATCTTCCCATGCCAATATGTTCATTCACATTTCTTAATACTTTTTCCCATTACATTGATTTCCAGTTCAATGAATTTCAAACTGGACTCGACTATTTATTGATTTATTGAATCCTTCACTAATTGGAATCAAATGCAATAACCAAATTTTCTCATCTTGCTCTGACAAATGTTTTTGTAGTCTGTAGTGGTTATACTGTATGTCTATTCAGTCAAGTTTCATCCCCAGAAACGTAAATATCCTTGTATAGAAATACTAGGTTGGAAGAAACCTTCTGTTTAAAACCCAAGTTAATTCAGGCCCTGTTGGAGGCTTGCCAGCCTTAAATCTTGGCTTTGCCCTGTGCTCGATGCAGGGCCTGAGCTTTGCCTAAGTGGGGGCGAGAAAGAGAGAGAGGGAGGGGGGGGGGGGATTGCCGGGTGAGCGGGGGGTGGGTGGTTCGCCCATGCATCTCTCCCACAGGAGATGGCTATCGATTAGCCATTTGTTAACCGCCGGTGCCTCTGTCACTCCCTGCTAGTCCCCGAAAGACTGTTAATGGCAAAGCAATGGAGAGGATGAGCACTGCTCAACACCCACCCACTGTCTGCGTGTCCCCTTCATCCTCCCATGCTTCCCCTGATCTCATTCACCCCTAGTCAACTCACATATCAACCATCCAGACTGAAAGCTGCTCGCACAAGGCGTATTGACATGTAAGGCGAATTGATGGGTAATGTACTGTTGCATCTACAGGTATTCTAACATGTAATACAATAGAAGTTCATTTCATAAGTCTTTTTCATTCAGAATATAACAAAAATGAAGCATACATAAGTATTCTAACATGTATAATTTATGTATAATGTATAATAACATGTATAATAAGTCTTAATTTCTGTTCGCATATGGTCAAATTATATTAATCTGACTCGACTCATATTAGACTTCATTGTTGACAATGTTAATTCCTCAGAAATGTATTCCAGCCACAGTCATTAAGTGACTGAGAAGACCTCATTAGCAAAGTCTCTCCATTTAGAAACTGTCCTCTGTTCATTACCATTGACAATAGGGTGCAGAAACATAAAGCTCCATACAAGAGTATAATTATGGAATATTAGTAAACAGCTCTTAACCGTAATGTGCTGCACTGTGTCTGATGGAGGCTAGCATAGAAGATAACTACCGTGTTTTGCTTGCTTACTTAGGCCCATTACTCCTCAAGGAACATAGGCTATTTATGACTCCTCTACATCACACTGTTTTGGACAATCTTCTCGTTCCACGCCATGCTGGTTCTCTTGGTGTCTCCCGCATGGAAAAATATTATAGTTTACTATAGAATACTGCAGTACTTACTATAGAATTCTGTAGTAAACCGCAGTATACTCCACAATGTAGTATCCCTCGATAATGTGTCGTACGTACTAAGGAATTTTCTATATAGTTATTTTATTTATTTTTGAAGGGCATAAAATACTGTAAAAACACCAACAAATCAGCTCCCAGTTATTTTAATTTTGGAAATCTGTTCCGAAGTATTTTCACACAAAATAGAGATATATGTGATCTTAGGTTTGAAATTATAATGTTTTAGTCAAATGTAATATCTGTTTGGGCTTCATGTGGTCCATTTGCAGTCCGGCCCCGTGGCCATCCGTTTAAGAACAAAATCGGCCTGTGGATGAATCGAGTTGATGATCTCTGGTGTAGTGCTTACTATAGATTTTTGTAGTATACTTTATACAACCAGTGGGTCTAATCCTGAATGCTGATTGGTTAAAACCGCATTCTAGCCGGTGTCTATTTCAGAAGTTACCACCGGCTAAATCTATGACGTTGAAATGCCTATTTACTCTGATCCATTTCATTTTGCAATCAGTTGTCTCATCAATCCTGCCAGGAAATGTATGATCTCCACTATAAAAATCATCTAGACATGTTCTCCCATTTCTTTTAACAGTAAAGATTTGTATAAACCTTGCTGTCTGTCTCTTCGACCTTCTCAGTATTGTTTCAATATTGAATTGCGATCTCCAACGTCCCACATAAAGTGAATTTGTCCAAACGAGACTGGACGAATGGGAAAAAGAGATGGCAATAACACCCAGGCATGCAGACTTGGGGGATACTGCATTGAAGGACCTAGAGAAAAGCCGCAACGAAAGAAAAACAGTTAAGAATACAAACTGGGCTGCGCGGCGCTTCGAGGGCTGGCTAGCGGAAACAGGGAGAACAGTGCAGCACCATCAACACCCAAAAGGCTGCAGCAAGGCAGCAGAAGTAGTAGCACAGACTCCATCCTGGGGAATGAACAGATAAATGTGACATACAATAAGTAGCTATAGCTATGTCAGTGTAACAGTATAATTTATAAAAATCAGCTCAAGTGAATGTCATGTATCCAGACGAGAGAGCACATTTTCTCTGCCAGGCAAAGTCACGCATCATAAGCGCATGTGTCCAAATAAATATAACTAGAAAACAGCTTAAACAAATGCAGCTACTTTGATATTATTCTGGCTGCACTTTTTGACGTGACTGTACAGTGCCTTCGAAAAGTATTCAGACCCCTTGACTTTTTCCACATTACGTTATGCTACAGCCTTATTCTAAAATGGATTAAATGTACATTTTTCCTCAGCAATCTAAACACAAAACCCCATAATGACAAAGTGGACACAGGTTTTTGGAAATGTTTGCAAATTTATATAATACAAAAAACAGAAAAAATTGATTGGACATGATTTGGAAAGGCGCACACACAGCAGTCTATATAATGTCCCACAGTTGACAGTGCATGACAGAGCAAAAACCAAGCCATGAGATCAAAGGAATTGTCCGTACAGCTCCGAGACAGGATTGTGTCGAGGCGCAGATCTGGGGAAGGGTACCAAAAATATTCTGCAGCATTGAATACCCCCAAGAACACAGTGGCCTCCATCATTCTTAAACGGAAGAAGTTTGGAACCACCAAGACTCTTCCTAGAGCTGGCCGCCCGGCCAAACTGAGCAATCGGGGGAGAAGGGCCTTGGTCAGGGAGATGACCAAGAACCTGATGGTCACTCAGTTCTAGAGTTCCTCTGTGGAGATGGGAGAACCTTCCAGAAGTACAACCATCTCTGCAGCACTCCACCAGTCAGTAAAAGGCACATGACAGCCCGCTTGGAGTTTGCCAAAAGGCACGTAAAGACTCAGACCATGAGTCTCTGGTCTGATGAAATCAAGATGGAGCTCTTTGGCCTGAATGCCAAGCATCATGTCTGGCGGAAACCTGGCACCATCCCTACGGTGAAGCATGGTGGTGGCAGCTTGTTTTTGCTTTATCATTATTGGGTGTTGTGTGTACAGTAGATTGATGACGAAAAACCCAGATTTTAATTAATTTTAGAATAAGGCTGTAACATAACAATATGTGGAAAAAGTCAAGTGGTCTGAATACTTTCTGAAGGCATTGTAAATTAGCCGTAGTTGGCTAGCTAGCAAGCAAGGTATAAGAACATTGCCAACCAGTATGGCAATGGAACATTTAGAACGAACGACTGGGTCGCGTCCATAGGTACAGAACAAAAAGACTGAACGACTGGGTCGTGTTTCTAGAAACCCTAGATTTGTGCCGGGACTATATCTTGTGGAAGGATGACATAGTATGAATAAATTCATCAAAATAAAGTTAATGAAAATATGTCAATCATTATTTGAATATGTTGGTAACCTCTTGTATAAAAGTGATAATGCCCTCGAAGCCGTTGTTTAGAGGGTATATTTGCACACATTGCAACACCCGTGCCAACATATTCTCCAAACACCGGCTTCTCTGACATTATCACTTAAATAGAATACTATACTTCACACTGGAGCATCCCTCAATCATGTAGTGCTTACTATAGAAGTGTGTAATATTCTGTAGAATACACTACACACTGTAGTACCTTTCAGTCATTACAGTTTTTCTCAATCGTGTACAAACAATTTCTGGATCTGTGTTGAAATGTACAGAACATCTGATTATTTTCTTGCCTTAGTACCTGACTCGCATGTATTATACCACCGTTTGCAAAACATTGAACCCAAAAGTGAACGGTGAATGAAACATGTACTGTTAAATGTTTTATTCACACAATAATAACACATTGTTTTCATAAGAGAAATGTGTGCAATTGTGTTCACTGTTTCAGTCGAGTACTAAAATAGTACTGCACACAATTCTAAGTCGTCCCGTCAGTGTCATTTCATGTACAGTATACGGAAAGATCTCGGCAATGGGGACTGGCTAATTGTTCTGATTTTGTACAATATCAGGGACATGCAGAGAAGTTAGGTTACTTCTAACTTTGGGTTACTCCTAAAATCATCTCCAACACTGGGACCTTCCATTTCAGAGTTTTGCACTGGTGTGGATTTAGGCCTATACATTCCTAGCAATTATACAACGGGTGGGTCTAATCCTGAATGCTGATTGGTTAAAAGCGCATTCCAGCTGTGTCTATTCCACAAATTACCACCGGCTAAATCTATGACGTTAAAATACCTATTTATTGACTATGTTCCATCTGACTGCGCTATCAACTGTCTCATCAGCCCAGGCAGGGAAGTTATATAACTTGATCTCCACTATAAAAAAACATCTAGACATTATCTCACATTTCTTTTAGACTAACATTTAGTTTTCAACAGCAGAGATTTGTATACATTTTGCTGTCTGTCTCCCCCCCCCCCGACATTTGCAACATTGTTTCAATAGTCAAATTTGATCTCCAACTGTCCAATAGTAATGAAAGGGTATGGGTCGGGACGAGAGCGAAAGAGGCAGGAAGCGTTTCTCAGCCAGTCGAAAGCAGGAATCAATCAGCTGGCATTATGGATATATACAAAGAAATGTCAATTGAAAAAAGGTAAAACCATCGAAGTGCAGCTAGTTTGGAGTCATTCCAGCTTCAGTTTGAAGTGATTGTGTTAGCTGTGTTGTTGGCTAGCTCCTCTGAACAACAGTGTCCTAACGAGAGAGCACATTTTGTATGCCAGGCGAAATCGTGCCTTAGTAATTAGCTCATTGTTATGGATGTAACGTTATCCAAAATAAATTTCACTAGAACACAGTTTAAACAAATGCAGCTACTGTTATTCTGTATGCACTGTTTGACGTGACTGTAAGTTAGCCGTAGTTGGCAAGTAAGGGATAAGAACGTTGCCAGCTAGTATGCCAATGGAACATTTAGAACGAGCTACTGGATCGCGTCCATAGATACAGAACAAAAAGACTGAACGACTGGGTCGCGTCTCTAGCAACCGAACCAATAGAACGAATGACCGGCCTGCTTGGGTAGCATCCCTAGCTTTGTTTCGTGACTATATCTTGTGGAAGGATGACATGGTATGAATACATTCATCACAATAACTTTTTTAATGAAAATCTGTCAATCAATATTTGAATATGTTGGTAACCTATTGTATAAAAGTCGGCATTGTCACTTAATTGTATTCCTCCATTGTATTCACCTTTCCTTATTTCTATTTTAGATTGTGTTTCTGGGCAGCAATGGAAAGTCTTCAAAACTATAAGCAAACCAACCTTTGTATTGAATACATGGAATTGGACTGTGATGATAATGAATGAATCCTGCCACAATGTGCAATAATATTCTATTTGATGTGTATGAAATTGTTTGGTGAAATAGGCATAAAAGGAGCATAATTACCCATAATTCTGCACCTTTGGATAGTTGTACTTCCAATTTTAATCATCATGCCTGCAAGTACAATTATTGTCTATTGATCTACTCTGGATTTTCTGTTTTGTCTGTTTTGGACTCGAGATAAGTATGGTTGTGTTAATCTTTGCAGGAAGTCGTGTTGTTTTGATGAATGTATTTGCAATTTTGAAGGTATAATAAAGTTTTGCGGAATCTGTTTTGAGAAAGCAACTACATTTTGAAAAGGCATTTACTGTTTTGCAAAAGGCAACAGAGTTATGTCTCTTGCGGGCTGTGTTTTGAAAATCGACAACGTAGTACATACTATAGTTTACCATAGTATACTGTGTTGTGTGCTATGGTAGGCCTACAAATAAATGTACGTGTACTATGATTATTGTAAATACTTATTCATATTACTCTACTGTGCAATGACAATCATGAACACAAGTAATGTACTGTAAATATGTAGCCATTGGAAAAAATCTGTTGTATCATGGTGGAAAGCTGGAAATCATCCCATGAATAACATAATTGTATACTTAGTGCAGCAGTGTACTGTAGAGAATAGGGTGCCATTAAGGACACAGGCCTTGTCCAGTCTTGGTTAGCCTTTCATTTCAATAGATTGGATGCATTTGGAAGCACAACGGAGACCGAAGACCTATGCATCAGTGTTTCATTGATGACACTTTCTCATTACCCCAATATATTCATTAATAGTTTAGGATCAATGATCAGTGAATTTTCATCAAAGCGAGTTCAAGCGCTTACTGGTCTCAATGCGAGTGTATCGAAATGCTTGTGCTTCTAGTTTCGACAGTGCAGTAATATCTAACAAATAATCTAACAATTCCCCAACAACTACCTAATACACACAAATCTAAAGGGATGGAATATGAATATGTACATATAAATATATGGATGAGCGATGGCCGAGTGGCATAGGCATGATGCAACAGATGGTATAAAATATACATGTGAGATGAGTAATGTAAGATATGTAAACATTATTAAAGTGGCATTGTTTAATGTGACTAGTGATCCATGTATTAAAGTGGCCAATGATTTGAGTCTATATGTAGGCAGCCTCTCTGTGCTAGTGATTGCTGTTTAGCAGTCTGATGGCCTTGAGATAGAAGCTGTTTTTCAGTCTCTCGGTCCCAGCTTTGATGGACCTGTACTGACCTCGCCTTCTGGATGGTAGCGGGGTGAACAGGCAGTGGCTCGGGTGGTTGTTGTCCTTGATGATCTTTTTGGCCTTCCTGTGACATCGGGTGGTGTAGATGTCCTGGAGGGCAGGCAGTTTGCCCCCGGTGATGCGTTGTGCAGACCACACCACCCTCTGGAGAGCCTTGCGGTTGAGGGCGGTGCAGTTGCCATACCAGATGGTGAAACAGCCCGACAGGATGCTCTCAATTGTGCATCTGTAATAGTTTGTCTGCGTTTTAGGTGACAAGCCCAATTTCTTCAGCCTCCTGAGGCTTCTTCACCCCACTGTCTGTGTGGGTGGACCATTTCAGTTTGTCTGGGATGTGTACGCCGAGGAACTTAAAACTTTCCACCTTCTCCACTACTGTCCCTTCGATGTGGATAGGGGGTGCTCCCTCTGCTGTTTCCTGAAGTCCACGATCATCTCCTTTGTTTTGTTGACATTGTGTGAGAGGTTGGTTCCCTGACACAACACTCCGAGTGCCCTCACCTCCTGTCTGTAGGCTGTTTCGTCGTTGTTGGTAATCAAGCCCAATACTGTTGTGTCGTCTGCAAACTTGATGATTGAGTTGGAGGCGTGCATGGCCACGCAGTCATGGGTGAACAGGGAGTACAGGAGGGAGCTGAGCATGCACCCTTGTGGGGCCCCAGTGTTGAGGGTCACCGAAGTGGAGATGTTGTTTTCTACCTTCACCACCTGGGGCGGCCCGTCAAAGTCCATGACCCAATTGCACAAGTTGGGGTTGAGACCCAGGGCCTCCAGCTTGATGATCAGCTTGGAGGGTACTGTGGTGTTGAATTCTGAGCTGTAGTCAATGAACAGCATTCTTATTTAAGTATTCCTCTTGTCCAGATGGGATAGGGCAGTGAGTAGTGTGATGGCAATTGCATCGTCTGTGGACCTGTTGGGGCGGTATGCAAACTGAGGTGGGTCTAGGATGGCAGGTAAAGTGGAGGTGATATGATCCTTTACTAGTCTCTCAAAGCACTTCATGATGACAGAAGTGAGTTCTACGGAGATATTTCAATGTGTGAATAAGATGTTGTGTATATAATTCTGTGTGGCGAGCCTGCTGTTTGATTTAACTCATGGATATTTACATATGTAAAGACAATGGTGTGTGTGTGTGTAGATCTTTCTGTAGGACGAGGCTGGTGACCGTTATAACTCTGTAGTAGGCCCCAGGCCTGACCTCGAACAGCATGGTTTTGGATTCACTTTTAAGCCTGCTGTAAAAGTGTCATTAAATATAGATTCTCTGTGTTCACCTTGGTTTCTTCTGACCAGTGTCAAACCGCTACTCCTCTCATTTCAATAGAGCTGCATTTTTAGTTTAATGTATGTTTTGTGGTCTCGACAAACCAGTTCTGTATGGACTTTGCTTTGTGCACGGGGGCATTGTCATGCTGAAACAGGAAAGGGCCTTCGTCAAACTGTTGCTACAAAGTTGGAAGCACAGAATCGTCTAGAATATCATTGCGTGCTGTAGCGTTAAGATTTCCCTTCACTGGAACTAAGGGACCTAGACCGAACCATGAAAAACAACCCCAGACCATTATTCCTCCTCCACCAAACTTTACAGTTGGCATTATGCATTCATCAGGTAGTGTTCTCCTGGCATCCATCAAACCCAGGTTAGTCCGTCGGACTGCCAGATGGTGAAGTGTGATTCATCACTCCAAAGAACACGTTTCCACTGCTCCAGAGTCCAATGGCGGTGAACTTTACACCACTTCAGCCGACACTTGGCATTGCCCATGGTGATCTTAGGCTGATGTGCGGCTGCCTGCCAATGGAAACGCATGTCATTAAGCTCCCGACAAACAGTTATTGTGCTGAAGTTTCTTCCAGAGGCAGTTTGGAACTCGGTAGTGAGTGTTGCATGCTACGCTCTTCAGCACTCAGCGGTCTCGTTCTGTGAGATTGTGGTCTACCACTTCGCGGCTGAGCCTTTGTTGCTCCTAGACATTTTCACTTCACAGTAACAGCACTTACAGTTGACTGGGGTGTGGCTGAAAAAGCCAAATTCACTCATTTGAAGGGTTGTCCACATAGGGCAGCTGTTGCCTGGTGTGGTCCTCAAACCTCCCCTCGGGAACACCCAGACTTTGACCAATTCTTGAATAGTTTAAATACATGGAACAGCTGGGGGTCCCCGAGGAGAGGTTTGAGGACCACTGCATTAGATCACACTAGGCCACAGCTGCAGGTATTTAAGTAGAGTAGTGAGAGAAGCTAGACAGAAGAGCCTATAGTAAAACTCCAAAACACATCTTCTCAGTTTCCTCACAGCAGAAATTTCAGGTATGCTTTGGTGTGTGTTTAATGTGGGACCATGCTAATTCAGGTAGAGCAGAGTTGTTGCTCGGGGCAGGGAGGAATGATTTGGCGAGCAAAGACGTCAGGCAAGATCGCTGTATCTCTGTGCATTAAACACAGACCCAAGGGTGACCCCGGCCTGGGCAGGCGCCAGCAGCTATAGCGGTACTGTGATTCAGTTTACATGAGCATCCTGAATCACCAGCCATTCTCTTTTATGGGAGCTGCTGATACAGCTACTGCTTTCAACTGGAACAGCAAAAGCCCTCTGACTCTCTGAATAGCGATGCTGTTTTAATAATGCATCTGCAACCTGCCGAAGGTCGGTTGAGGTCTCAGTTGTAGCACTGAAGATATCTTCTGTATTCCAGAAAGGGACTCCGGGCACTCTGATGCAGAACATTCTGTTTGGTATGGAGTCAATTCCCCAAAGTGTCTCAACAGTCAATGTTGTCAAGGGATTGATGGAAGTGTGACAGTAATGTTATCTGTGCCACCAACAACTAGTATTCTGGTTTTGTTGTGTCAAGACAAGTCAGTCATTTTTTTTGTTTCTCTTTTCGCTGCCATTTCTGCTTCTGACTTATTTGTCATCGTTTCTCACTTTTTCAGTTGTAATGCATTAAGAAAAACATACAGTGGATCAGTTGCAGCCATTAAAAAAGTGGCTACAAAAAAATAAATGTACCATGCATTGCAGCAGTTGTTTTCCCAATGTCGCAGGGCAACCTAATCTTTAAATTAGCGCAACTGTTATTGTATGTTGATGCTGTGTGACTGTCCCTTGCTGGCATGCTGGATCAATATGTAGTGGGCACTCTCTTATCAGACCTAATATAGCACACCAATTCATTGAGCAATGGTTGGCTGGCCATGCTGTGACTGACTCGTAAGTCCTTTAATTTGTCTAGCAATATTTGTCATATTGTATGAAGCAGTTGTTCTCTATGTTCTGTGGTTACTAAACAACCAATCACATTTTGCTCTGCCTAAAGTACATCCTCAGGTGCAACTGATCGTTAGGCCAATGATCTCATTAGTCTTCACCAACTACTCCACGTGGCTAGGCCCGGGGGGTACTAGTATCCCAGGCTGTGAACCAAGGGTCTCTAGTTTGGACTCAAACTCCTACAAATATTCAACTCGACACCATACGTCTCATCTGCATAGTAAGGAATCACACATGAAGATGCACATCCTCTCAAACACTGCAGTTCTTTTGGTTGCTAAATTGTAGGTTAAACTCATGGCGGTTGTACAGTGGCATGCAAATCAACACCTTCTCCTTGAGATGTTTGATTGAACTGACAGTTGTAATGAGCACTTGGCGTGGATTCAGAGTGCTTCTGACATCCTGACACATCCATGACTGACCGCTTTGATATTTATGTCTGTAGTTATCCTTCTCCTGACAGCTGTTGCAAACATGGCGACCATCAAAACGCTCTGATATTTGACACCAAGGCTTCTTCCTTATCTGCCTGTCAGATGTCAGGCTACTTTACCTCACAACAATATGACCAATACGTCGGGAAACCTGATCGCCTTTGTTAAAAAACCATGTCTCACCATTCAACACTTGAATCTTGACGTAAAAGGTTGGTGTCGATCATCTTGGAGGTCTCATCCGATAGACGATCACAGGTCCTGCGTTCAGTGGTGAGCTATTTCTTCCCAGCCAGTCAGTCAGAAGGCCATTTACCCCAATCAGTATCTGTGCGGAGACAGGGTCAATGGCTCCTGTATTTACAGGCGTTCACAGACCCTTCCCTCTCCGAGCTGCATCCTCTTGACGTGTGTCGACTCCCCAGCTGATCTATGCATCTCCCAGGAATGAAACACAGGCAGTATTTCAGCATTCTTACTTACTGGTAGCCCAATCCCAGACACCACTGCCAGATCTGCTTAGAGATTTCATTGTAGCGTTGACACGACATGCAGCAGACGTTTCAGACTCTGCTGAGAATGTTACTTTTCAGCCTTCCGCCACAGAGAGAGATCAGCCTCTCGTATAACTAACGGTCTGTCACCACTTCATTTGGTTCGGAGCCTTGTGCCCTATTAAATTAAACCGTCCCCCCCACTTTTTAATTAATTCACATGGAGGCGTGCGTGTGTGTGGATCGGTGGGTGTGTGTGAGGCACTAGTTATACCAGTTGGGTTGTCAAGTCATCGCTAGCGGCTTGGTCTGATACCGGTTTCATGTTGCAGTGAGATTAATTATGCACTGCAGATCTGTTATGATCATCATGCTGGGAGTTTCAGCTCTTTTTTTTATCCCTTTCTCCTAGAGAATAATGACATTTCTTTAAGTGGAGTAAACAAAAAGGAAAATTTCAACAAAACATGACATGTTTTGTCACCCCCCTGTTGAGAATGTGCCTACAACACTTTTAATGGCCTGTCTGGGTTTTCGTGGCAGTACTCGACTCTTGGTAATCTGGCAACTGTTTCCTCATACGCCAATTATCGCAGCTGTAGAATGAGCCATCAGGAGAGTTACAATGTAAAGTCTTTCACATAGCCGTATTGAGAGTGACATGTGTCCCACTGTCACCGTATGGTCTGTTGCTCCTGTATTGTTCATATATGGATGTAAACACAAGACTTCATCTCACCATCAGCAGAAGTGATCTGTTTGGGAAAAGAGCAGGTTTGTGTCATTTCCACAGTGTGCACTAGACTAGAGAGACTTGTGCCATTCTCATCGACTGCCCATTAATGTGGCCGACTCCATCAACTGCTCCACGGCAACTCGCTGAGGCCCCCTCTCCTCTCATTCGCTATTCAGCCGGGGCAGACCGCTGTGCATGACCCATGACAAGCTACCCAAGTTGATTGCCTCTAATTGCATTCAGGCAAATTAATTCAGCTTTGTGTGTGTTTTCTCTAATGGTTGTTTTCCTGCTGCGATCAAGGAAATACGGAGCATGTTTAGAGGGAGCATGGCCTGTAATGAACTCTTGGGCTAAACGCTGTCTGGCTTACTGATGCGTCCTGATGTTTGACACATTGTTTTTCAAGACTTTACGTGAGCTAACAGAGATCAGGGAACAATGGACAAGAGTCTAGGGTTGTGTCCCATAGTAGAGAATGGGATGCCATTTGGGACACACCCTAGTAATACGGACATGCAACAAGGCCATAGAAATACATCGAATTAGCCTTGAAACTGGCTCATTGTATGATGATCATTTCTCTCCCCATTCCCTAATCACTGGGGGACCTGTGTGACAGCTGTTATTTGCGTACAGTTTTTCCGGAAACCTCTTGAGAAAGTCCACCTTGAGAAATATGCTGGCAGGGGTGATGTTTCAAAACGAATACTCTCTATGTTAATCGGCGGATAAAGTGAGCAGTTGGTATCTTTGCCTGTTATCGTACTCAACCACACATGCCGACGTACTACTTTAGGTGAAGGATGTGATATTCGGTCAGATCGTAATGTCAACACGCACCTTGTAAAGAATGGAGTCCTCGAGCTGCAGTGAACCCGTGATTGTGCCAATTGAATATATTGATGTCTGATATGGCAATTGTTTTTAATGCGATGATCGTTTTCTTGTGCATAGTGTATTTATGTAAATTGTGTCAAATTATTCAGCATTAGCTGCTATTGATACTTTGTAATGTCAAATGTGTGAAATAAACCATTATCTCTTGTTCGCAATTGTACCCATTAGAAAACGTGGAAAAAATTGCGGTGTGTATTTGGAAATTATTCAGACCCCTTGACTTTTTCCACATTTTGTTACGTTACAGCCTTATTCTAAAATTATATATATATATTTTTGATTTCCTCAATCTACACACAATACCTCATAATGACGAAGCGAAACCAGGTTTTTAGATTCAGCAAATTTATTAAAAACAAAAAACTGAAATATGACATTTACATAAGTATTCAGACCCTTTACTCAGTACTTTGTTCAAGCACCTTTGGCAGCGATTACAGCCTCGAGTCTTCTTGGGTTTGATGCTACAACCTTGGCAAACCTGTATTTGAGGAGTTTCTCCCATTCTTCTCTGCAGATCCTCAAGCTCTGTCAGGTTGGATGGGGAGCGTCGCTGTACAGCTATTTTCAGGTATCTCTAGATATGTTTGATCGGGTTGAAGCCCGAAGCCACTTCTGCATTGTGTTTGCCGTGTGCTTAGGGGTCATTGTCCTGTTGGAAGGCGAACCTTCACCCCAGTTTGAGGTCCTGAGTGCTCTGGAGCAGGATTTCATCAAGGATCTCTCTGTACTTTGAGCTGTTCATCTTTCCCCTCGATCCTGACTAGTCTCCCAGTCCTTGCCGCTGAAAAACATCCCCCCCAGCATGATGCTGCCACCACCATGCTTCGCCATAGGGATGGTGCCATGTTTCCTCCATACGTGACACTTGACATTCAGGCCAAAGATTTCACTCTTGGTTTCATCAGACCAGAGAATCTTCTTTCTCATGGTCTGAGAGTCCTTTAGGTGCCTTTTGGCACACTCCAAGTGGGCTGCCATGTGCTTTTTACTGAGGAGTGGCCACTCTCCCAATAAAGCCTGATGGGTGGAGTGCTGCAGAGATAGTTGTCCTTCTGGAAGGTTCTTCCATCTCCACAGAGGAACTCTGGAGCTCTGTCAGAGTGACCATTGGGTTCTTGGTCACCTCCCTGACTAAGGCCCTTCTCCCCCGATGGCGCAGTTTGGCCGGGCGGCCAGCTCTAGGATGAGTCTTAGTGGTTCCAAACTTCTTCCGTTTAAGAATGATGGAGGCCACTGTGTTCTTGGGGACCTTCAATTCTGAAGATTTTTTTTGGTACCCTTCCCCAGATCTGTGCCTGGACACAATCCTGTCTCGGAGCTCTACGGACAATTACTTCAACCTCATGGCTTGGTTGTTGGCTGACATGCAGTGTCTACTGTGGGACCTTATATAGACAGGTATGTGCCTTTCCAAATCATGTCCAATCAATTGAATTTACCACAGGAGAAAGGATGATCAATGGAAACAGGATGTACCTGAGCTCAATTTCGAGTCTCATAGCAAAGGGTCGGAATTCTTATGTAAATAAGATATTTCTGTTCTTTATTTTTTGCAAAAAAATCTAAAAACCTGCTTTTGGTTTGTCATTGTGTGTAGATTGAGGCACTTTTTTAAAATTTAGAATAAGTTTGTAACGTAACAAAATTTGGAAAAAGTGAACGGGTCTGAATACTTTCTGAATGCACTGTAGAATTTGTGACTTGAGAATCACACCCTTGATTATGGTTATTTTCAGTTCTTGTGAAAGTTAATAATGCATTTTCGAATCAGAAAAGCAACAGGGAAGTGCAATAATGTAGCGTACCAGATAAATGAAAAAGGCCTATACTTTGAGGCTGCGGTGAAGATAGATGGTAGTTGCTTTTTGTTCTCAGTGTGTGTGTGTGCGGGTATATGTGTCTGTGCATGTCTGCGTGTATGTGTTCGTGTATGTCTATGCCCGCGTCATAGATTCTATTTATATCATTTTTCTATGGTCACACCAGAATGAATTTGGATCAGATATAGTTTGACTTCACCTAAGAGTGACAAGCATGTGGAACAGGTGCTAAGCTGATCCAGGATCAGAATCTGTCTGTGATCATGTGCAAAAACACAAACTAATGCATGTGTGCCTGTCTTCATGTAAACGTGTGTAGGATCCAGGCTTCTATAGAATTCATACATCCATGTGTTATGTTCTCCAGGTGGCTGTGACAGGGGGACCCCCGGGGCAGGACCCATGAGGAGTCATAGAAGATGCTCGCAGCCTGGGCGCCTCTGCTCCTCTTAGCCATGTGGGTGAGATGTACCTCCGCTGGGCCGCTCTCCTTCAGAATAGGTGAGTAGTCTGATCTCTGACCCTGCATGGCTGGAGGGCACAACTCACCTTTCCTCACTCCCTATTCAAAAGACGACATCACAAGAACTCCTATGTGTAATTCTAGGCCTGGCTGAGACTTGCTCTGACAGCTGATTGCTTCTTCATTGCATCTCAGCAGCACTGACCAGAGGTCGGTATCACTCCAATTGTACTGTAACAAGAAAAGGCGGTATTTTCGGAATGTTCTATTCTGTCTGTTTCTGCCTGTCTGTTATTTCTAATGCAGCAGAAAGGTACAGAGTACTTTCTTGTGTGCAATCGAGTACCTTAACCAAACGGCTAGATAATCAAATGTTCTGCTACCATTTCCCGAGCCGCAGTGAAAAAAACAGAGTGTCAAAATGAGTCATGATATTATACTATGCCGTAATTGAGTGTTAGCTGGGAAAACCAGTTACCAGAGTGCTTTGCGTTCCTATTCAGACACATTTTAGTGTATGGTGCTTACAGCCCCGTACTTGTTTTCACACTGAGATGAGAGGGGTCCTAATCTCATTACGTTAATTTGCCAATCCGTAGCCGGCTATCCGCCAGCCGTAGAGCTTGGTCTGGGGCAGCAGTGACCTAGACATCTCTCTCACAGCAGCAGAGGCCACCTCAACATAGGCTGATTCCTAACAGCAATCACTCTGACAGCAGGACGACAGGCAGACAGTGCTGCTGTTGGTAGAGTCCAAGTAGAGAGTTTCAAGAGATGGGGCTCTGCCGACCGTGTTTATGAGAGAGTGTATTATTGAAATGGCAGGGTACGGGAGCTGTGATCGAAATTATAGGCGTTGAGGCTAACAGCAGCATAACAGCAGTCTATATTTATTTCTATAGAAGCATATCTTTAAAAACATCATGTATATTGGGTAGCAAGCCGTGCAGGGATCAGAGAAAGGTCTGACACGGTGAATGTGCCTTGCCGATCAATTATTAACGCGCCCAATATGCTCGCAGCGAAACTTCTCAGTTTGCTTCAGCCATCTCCATGTGATCGTGACAGGGAGCAACAAACACACAGCTCCCCAGCTAGCACATTTGGTTCCTTGGAAGTTGTGGGAATGTACGTTTTTGATTTCCCTTTGGTTCTGGGAACGAAGCCAAAAGATTCCTGACCGGTAAGACGGAACGTTTTTTAAACGTTCTGAGAACGGAAATTGTAGATTATTTGGAGGCTTTCTTAAAACTTTCACTGAATTTTTTAATACAGTTGAAGTCGGAAGTTTACATACACCTTAGCCAAATACATTTAAACTCAGTTTTTCATAATTCCTGACATTTAATCCTAGTAAAAATTCCCTGTCTTTCATCACATTCCCAGTGGGTCAGAAGTTTACATACACTCAATTAGTATTTGGTAGCATTGCCTTTAAATTGTTTAACTTGTGTCAAATGTTTCGGGTAGCCTTCCACAAGCTTCCCACAATAAGTTGGGTGAATTTTGGCCCATTCCTCCTGACAGAGCTGGTGTAACTGAGTCAGGTTTGTAGGCCTCCTTGCTCACACACGCTTTTTCAGTTCTGCCCCCAAATTTTCTATGGGATTGAGGTCAGGGCTTTGTGATGGTCACTCCAATACCTTGACTTTGTTGCCCTTAAGCCATTTTGCCACAACTTTGGAAATATGCTTGGGGTCATTGTCCATTTGGAAGACCCATTTGCGACCAAGCTTTAACTTCCTGACTGATGTCTTGAGATGTTGCTTCAATATATCCACATAATTTTCCTGCCTCATGATGCCATCTATTTTGTGAAGTACACCAGTCCCTCCTGCAGCAAAGCACCCCCACAACATGATGCTGCCACCCCTGTGCTTCACGGTTGGGATGGTGTTCTTCGGCTTGCAAGTCTCCTCCTTTTTCCTCCAAACATAACGATGGTCATTATGGCCAAACAGTTCTATTTTTGTTTCATCAGACCAGAGGACATTTCTCCAAAAAGTACGATCTTTGTCTCCATGTGCAGTTGCAAACCGTAGTCTGGCTTTTTTATGGTAGTTTTGGAGCAGTGGCTTCTTCCTTGCTGAGCGGCCATTCAGGTTATGGAGATATAGAACTCTTTTTTATTGTGGATATAGATACTTTTGTACCTGTTTCCTCCAGCATCTTCACAAGGTCCTTTGCTGTTGTTCTGGGATTGATTTGCACTTTTTGCACCAAAGTACGTTCATCTCTAGGAGACAGAACACGTCTCCTTCCTGAGCGGTATGACGGCTGCGGGGTCCCATGGTGTTAATACTTGCGTACTATTGTTTAATAGATGAACGTGGTACCTTCAGGCGTTTGGAAAATGCTCCCAAGGATGAACCAGACTTGTGGAGGTCTACAATTTTTGCCATTTTGTTTCTGAGTTCTTGGCTGATTTCTTTTGATTTTCCCATGATGTCAAACAAAGAGGCACTGAGTTTGAAGGTAGGCCTTGAAATACATCCACATGTACACCTCCAATATACTCAAATTATGTCAATTAGCCTATCAGAAGCTTCTAAAGCCATGACATCATTTTCTGGAATTTTCCAAGCTGTTTAAAAGGCACAGTCAACTTCGTGTATGTAAACTTGTGACCCACTGGAATTGTGATACAGTCAATTATAAGTGAAATAATCTGTAAACAATTGTTGGAAAAATGACTTGCGTCATGCACAAAGTAGATGTCCTAACCGACTTGCCAAAACTATAGTTTGTTAACAAGCGATTTGTGGAGTGGTCAAAAAATTAGTTTTAATGACCCCAACCTAAGTGTCTGTAAACTTCTGACTTCAACTGTACCTCTGATGCTTAGTTTGGGTTAACTGTTTTGAACTCCAAGCACAGAATGAACACATAGAAATTAATTTGCTTAGGCATTAATCATGAAAACACGTTCGTTAAAGTTAAGGTGACCGTATTACCGCCACACTGGTGGTCATGAGTCATGATGGCAGTCAAATTCCATGTGAGCGTTTAGTCTCGGTAATTAGGCTTCTCCAAGCTCTGATGCTGCTGATGGTCATTAGTATCCTACGAAACGCACCAACTGCCTGGTACTCCGCTTTCTATTGTCCCTCTAATCACTCTGACATCAATACAAATGTAATCGAAAATCTTATTAAACACATCATGAGAACCCGTGAGCTCATGTTGCGCAACATTTATATAGGCTATGCAACTGCGTCAGTTTTGATGGCTTCTATTAAAAAGAGGAGGATCCCATCAGCTTTCTATAGGCTAGGGCTACTATATATATTTTTCGACCTTCCTAATATTAAGCACGTTGCGTCTCTTTAAAACAGGAGTATAGCCAACCTTGCTGGCATGAAAATCAACCGCGAGAAAAGTGTCCTCCATTCGCTATTTAAGTGCATAGATGACATGCATTTTTTCACCTATTTCGAGACAGGTGCATGATGATGGTCCATTCTAAATCAAAACAAATTTCACTAATGTCAAATCATAGTTGCACACCTCATATAGCTTAGCCTATATGTTTTGATAAGGTTTGTATCACAACTAAAGTGGACAAATAACTTCTTAAAATGAAGCACATTAAAATCTGGTGTCGAGCCTAACTGGCGTACCAATACTGTTCGCAGCACGTGAGTACCAAGTTTGGGGAAGATCATTTTCACCATAAAAATGCACCTTTATAATAAAAGTATTACATGGATAATCACATTAAAGTCACTTTTGAGAATGGTGCTTTCCTGCTAATGGATTATCTGTGCTTATAGCCTACTGCCGTGTGTGCATTGCTGCGCTTATAATGTGAAGAAATAGCCTAATAGTTTATCAACATTTTAAGCTAAACGTTCTGATCTGTTGCTTAATTATTTTTTTTAGGCTGGTTATATTAATTTGGGATCTCTCTCATCCCACATCTGTCCTGGACTATGTTTGGAATTTTTATTTCTCGCACAAAATAGGTCAACTTTTGTACTATGGGGGATAGTAGATTGACATAGACTAGTGCTTTTGCTGTTCATTACGCCTACTCATATTGTTGGCTGACGAAAAGTAAATGTGGACAGTTTTTCCAATATCTTCAATATTCGCCTCAAATTGAATTGGATAAGGACACGCGCAGTTGTGTCCCCCCGATGTGTCTGTCTTCACTTGTAGCCTGTGAGAAAGACCCGATCACATGACTGAGAGCCATGTGAGTGAGAGGTGCTTCGGCACGCAGCATGGACAAGGGATTTATAATTATTATATTCAGCCCAAGGGCATAACGGCCACTGGCCGCAAAAGTCATGGATTTATTTAGGGGGATTATGGCCTCACAAAAGGGATGCAGCCGGGAAATTTGAGGCATTATCAAATTGTGAATGAGAGACTGATGAAGTGTGTGCAACCTGCGCAATAAAAAAAGCAGAGCTCATTCCTTTTGATGCAACTTTTCATCACTAAATCATTATTAGAGTCGCATCATGCAGCCTTAGAATGTATAAAAAGTCTAAACATATTGCCCAATATTTGTATCACAACTAAAGTTACATGAATAACTCTAAATTAAGCGTATAGGAGTACCTGTTTCTTTGTTAACCGCTCAACACAGAATAGCCGCATGTGCGCACTCCCTCAAATTGTTTGAAGAAAATATTATATTTTATTCAGCTATTTTCAATTGTATTCTTCATACTATAAAATAATGCTACGGAATTCTAAATAAACTAGTCTAGCCCACAGCCATATGGCATAGCCAGATCAGGGCCTAACATAAGGACAACGCATAGCATGCTATTCTGTTCTTCTGAAATAAGACTACATTTTCTTCATATCATGTTTCTTGAGACCTGTCTAAAATAAACAATGGATTTATTGTGATGGTTTAGGCTATATTACATGGATTTATTAGACTTTTTAAAATGTAGATGTTCCAAAGGTCTGCACCAGTGGCTTGTAGGCTATGCGTGGAAGACATGAGATACTACATGTGTTTGTGTTAATTAACGGTCAATTACTGTGAGACCGGCAGTTATTTACTTGACAATCACCGGCTGACAAAATGCCATGACCGCCACTATCCATGGAATTAGTACACTGGGCCACCAGGATGGAGCTAGCATGCCATGTTTTTTTCTTACTCATAAAGCTGTTCACTTTAGTCTATTCAAACAGACCCCATTTCAAAGGAAACAAGCACTTATTAAGATAAGGTGTGGCCAACACACCTGAACACACTTAACAAGATAGAGGATAGACACTGAGAAAGGAATGTATAAGGGGCAGGCAACAGAACAGGGATAAATTATTTTTTTTTAAAGCACTTCTGGGTTGTATTTCCTCAGGTTTTCGCCTGCAGAATCAGTTTTGTTATACTCACAGACAATATTTTGACAGTTTTGGAAACTTTGGAGTGTTTTCTATCCTAATCTGTAAATTATATGCATGTTCTACGATCTGGGCCTGAGAAATAGTCAGTTTACGTTGGGAACGTTATTAAAAATAAAAAAAAATCTGGCCCCTAGCGTCAAGAAATTAACAAACTATAGTTTTGCTGGTTATGACATCTACTTTGTGCATGACACAAGTAATATTTCCAACAATTATTTAGACAGATTATTTCACTTATAATTCACTGTATCACAATTCCAGTGGGTCAGAAGTTTACATACACTAAGTTGACTGTGCCTTTAAACAGCTTGGAGAACGATGTCATGGCTTTAGAAGCTTCTGATAGTATAATTGACATCATTTGAGTCAGTTGGAGGTGTACCTGTGGATGTATTTCAAGGCCTTCCTTCAAACTCAGTGCCTCTTTGCTTGACATCATGGGCAAATCAAAATAAATCAGCCAAGAACTCAGAAAAAAATTGTAGATCTCCACAAGTCTGCTTCATTCTTGAGAGCAATTTCCAAACGCCTGAGGGTACCACGTTCATCTGTACAAACAATAGTACGCAAGTATAAACACCATGGGACCACGCAGCCGCCATACTGCTCCGGAAGGAGACGTGTTCTGTCTCCTAGAGATGAACGTACTTTGGTTGCGAAAAGTGCAAATCAATCCCAGAACAACAGCAGAGGACCTTGTGAAGATGCTGGAGAAAACGGGTACAAAAGTATCTATATCCACAGTTAAACGAGTCCTATATCGCCATAACCTGAAAGGCCGCTCAGCAAGGAAGAAGCCGCTGCTCCAAAACCACCATAAAAAAGCCACACTACAGTTTGCAACTGCACATGGGGACAAAGATCGTACTTTTTGGAGAAATGTTCCATGGGTCTGATGAAACAAAAATAGAACTGTTTGGCCACAATGACCATCGTTATGTTTGGAGGAAAAAGGGGGAGACTTGCAAGCCGAAGAACACCATCCCAACTGTGAAGCACGTAGGTGTCCGCATCATGTTGTGGGGATGCTTTGCTGCAGGAGGGACTGGTGCACTTCACAAAATAGATGGCATCACGAGGCAGGAAAATTATGTGGATATATTGAAGCAACATCTCAAGACATCAGTCAGGAAGTTAAAGCTTGGTCGTAAATGGGTCTTCCAAATGGACAATGACCCCAAGCATATTTCCAAAGTTATGGCAAAATGGCTTAAGGAAAACAAAGTCAAGGTATTGGAGTGGCCATCACAAAGCCCTGACTTCTGCCCACAAATTTTCTATGGGATTGAACTGAAAAAGCGTGTGTGAGCAAGGAGGCCTACAAACCTGACTCAGTTACACCAGCTCTGTCAGGAGGAATGGGCCAAAATTCACCCAACTTATTGTGGGAAGCTGGTGGAAGGCTATCCAAAACGTTTGACCCAAGTTAAACAATTGAAAGGAAATGTTAACAAATACTAATTGAGTGTATGTAAACTTCTGACCAACTGGGAATGTGATGAAAGAAATAAAAGCTGAAATAAATAATTCTCTCTACTACTATTCTATCATTTCATATTCTTAAAATAAAGTGGTGTTCCTAACTGACCTAAGACAGGGACTTTTGACTCTGATTAAATGTCAGGAATTGTGAAAAACAGTTTAAATGTATTTGGCTATGGTGTATGTAAACTTCCGACTTCAACTGAATGTTGGTTGGTGATATGGATGTGATACGGATTCGCACAAGTCCTTGCACTTTGAAAAGCAATGATGTCGAGGTGAGTGAAATAAGTTAACAGCAGATATATATTTGGTGTTTTCGATGTTTGATGCTATGAAATTTGGGGAATAGCTAACAGATTAGAATGTCCTGTTATGTCATGGTAACTTGGATGGTACAGGTGAGCAAATCAGCAGTGGTGCTCGAATGACTGCGCGCTGCCTCATGGAAATAGTTGCAGTGTTTAGCTGTATACTGTATAGTCAGCCAACTAGTTGGTTGTTTTGTCTTGTTTCTACCGATGTACTCTACCAGTAAAAAGTTTTAGAACACCTACTCATGCAAGGGTTTTTCTTTATTTTTACTATTTTCTACATTGTAGAATAATGGTCAATACATAAAAACTATTAAATAACACATATGGAATCATGTAGTAAACAAAACAAAATAAAATTTACATTTGAGATTCTTCAAGTAGCCACACTTTGCCTTGATTACAGCTTTGCACACTATTGGCATTCTCTCAACCAGCTTCATGAGGTAGTCACCTGAAATGCACATGAATTAACAGTTGTGCCTTCTTAAAAGTTAATTTGAGGAATTTCTGTCCTTAATGTGTTTGAGTCAATCAGTTGTGTTGTGACAAGGTAGGGGTGATATACAGAATACAGCCCTATTTGGTAAAAGACCAAGTCCATATTATAGCAAGAACAGCTCAAATAAGCTGTTTACTTCAAGACATGAAGGTCAGTCAAAAGGGAACATTTCAAGAACTTTGAAAGTTTCTTCGAGTGCAGTCGCAAAAACCATCAAGCGCTATGATGAAACTGGCTCTCATGAGGACCGCCACAGGAATGGAAGATCCAGGGTTACCTCTGCTGCAGAGGATAAGTTCATTAGAGTTACCAGCCTCAGAATTTGCAGCCCAAATAAATGCTTCAGAGTTCAAGTAACAGACACATCTCAACATCAACTGTTCAGAGGAGGCTGCGTGAATCAGGCCTTCGGGGTTGAAAGAAACCACTACTAAAGAACACCAATAAGAAGAAAATACTTGCTTATGCCAAGAAACACGAGCAATGAATATTAGACAGGTGGAAATTTGTCCTTTGGTCTGGAGTCCTAATTTGCGATTTTTGGTTCCAACCGCCGTGTCTGTGTGAAACGCGGTGTGGGTGAACGGATGATCTCTGCATGTGTATTTCCCACCGTAAAGAATGGAGGAGGTGGTGTGATGGTGTGGGGATGCATTGCTGGTGATACTGTCTGTGATTTATTTAGATTTCAAGGCACACTTAACCAGCATGGCTACCACAGCATTATGCAGTGATACGCCATCCCATCTGGTTTGGGCTTAGTGGGACTATCATTTGTTTTTCAACAGAACAATAACCCAACACACGTCCAGGCTGTGTAAGGGCTATTTGACCAAGAAGGAGAGTGATGGAGTGCTGCATCAGATGACCTAGAAACCACAATCCCCCGACCTCAACCCAATTGAGATGGTTTGGGATGAGTTGGACCGCAGAGTGAAGGAATAGCAGCCAACAAGTGCTCAGCATATGTGGGAAGTCCTTCAAGACTGTTGGAAAAGCATTCCAGGTGAAGTTGGTTGAGAGAATGCCAAGAGTGCACAAAGCTGTCATCAAGGCAAAGGGTGGCTATTTGAAGAATATATAAGAATATAAAATATATTTTTTGATTTGTTTTACACTTTTTTGGTTTCTACATGATTCCCTATGTGTTAGTTCATATTTTTTTTACAATGTAGAAAATAGTTAAAAAATAAAGAAAAACCCTTTAATGAGTAGGTGTTCTAAAACTTTTGACCGGTAGTGTAATTCATATGGAAACGGCCCAGGTTCCTTGTTTTGGAGTAGCTAGCTAGCTAACAAGATAGTCTATCAGACAACAACAGTTGTGTGTCGTGGTAAATATGGGCAGCGCTCACAACGCATCAACCTCAGCTGTCACTTTCTCTAGCTAGCCATACAGACAAGCTAACTAGCCACCGAAATGAAGGCTAGAGTTATTTGTGTTTATCTGTTTGGCTTCGGTTATGGTTTGTCATCTTTGCTAAGTGAAGATATTCATAGGCTATACGTTGCCTCGTTTTCCAATTATTTGACAGTAGATGCCCACGCAGTGGAGTTTATATGATGAGTTGGATATTTGTGTACGTAGCCAGCTAACAAGTCGCTTGTTTTGTCCAGTTTCTACCGATGCAATTCATTTGGAAGCTGTCTCAGCCGCGTAAGTAATCAGCTAACATTTGGCAAACTAGTTAGTCTGTCAGGCAAAAAAGAGTTGATTAGAAGAGAGAGAGAGTGTGTGTGGAATGGGAGGCGTGTCACACAATTTATTCTGGAAGCCCCTTATTAGGAAGAGAGTATGTGTATGGTTGTGAAAAAGAAAGAGAGGAAGGAGGCGAGAGACCGTGAGAGAGGTTATGTTTCTGACTACAATTGTATCCTATTTGTTGCTCCTCTCCCTCTGTTCCTCTGGGTCAGTGAAAATGAAAGAAGTGATGTGGAGAGTCAGGGCTCAGCAGCAAAAGGCAGAGAGGAATAGGAGTTAGAGATGGAGGGATAGAGATGTGGAGGGAGAGAGTGAAGAGGAGGAAGAGGATGAAGTAGAGGAAGAGGATGAAGTAGAGGGAGAGGAGGAAGCAGAGGGAGAGGAGGAAGCAGAGGGTGAGGAGGAGGAAGAGGGAGGGGAAGAGGGAAAGCACACCCGAGAGGGGAGCCTACTTTTCCATGGCGTGTGTCTTCCCTAAGTCCCACCATTCACCCTCGTCACATAGCAACAGCATCAACTTCTGGTAGATAGGCGAAGCGCTAGTATAGTCAAATAAAATGAAATCATAGTATATATACTCAGCAAAAAATGAAACGTCCCTTTTTCAGGACCCAGTCTTTCAAAGATATTTCGTAAAAATCCAAATAACTTCACAGATCTTCACTGTAAAGGCTTTAAACACTGTTTTCATGCTTGTTCAATGAACCATAAACAATTAATGAACATGCACCTGTGAAATGGTCGTTAAGACACTAACAGCTTACAGACGGTAGGCAATTAAGGTCACAGTTATGAAAACGTAGGACACTAAAGAGGCCTTTCTACGAACTCTGAAAAACACCAAAAGAAAGATGCCCAGGGTCCCTGCTCATCTGCGTGAACGTGCCTAAGGCATGCTGCAAGGAGGCATTATGACTGCAGATGTGGCCAGGGGAATAAATTGCAATGTCTGTACTGTGAGACGCGTAAGACAGCCCTACAGGGAGACAGGACGGGGCGGTGTGTCACAGTATCGTCGAACTGAGCTTGTTGTCATTGCAGGCAATCTCAACGCTGTGCGTTACAGGGAAGACATCCTCCTCCCTCATGTGGTACCCTTCCTGCAGGCTCATCCTGACATGACCCTCCAGCATGACAATGCCACCAGCCATACTGCTCGTTCTGTGCGTGATTTCCTGCAAGACAGGAATGCCAGTGTTCTGCCATGGCCAGCGAAGAGCCCGGATCTCAATCCCATTGAGCACGTCTGGGACCTGTTGGATCGGAGGGTGAGGGCTAGGGCCATTCCCCCCAGAAATGTCCGGGAACTTGCAGGTGCCTTGGTGGAAGAGTGGGGTAACATCTCACAGCAAGAATTGGCAAATCTGGTGCAGTCCACGAGGAGGAGATGCACTGCAGTACTTAATGCAGCTGGTGGATCCACCTGTGACTGTTACTTTTGATTTTGACCCCCTCTTTGTTCAGGGACACATTATTCCATGTCTGTGTAACTTGTTCTGTTTACATCTCAGTTGTTGAATCTTATTATGTTCATACAAATATTTACACTTGTTAAGTTTTCTGTTAATAAACGCAGTTAACAGTGAGAGGACGTTTCTTTTTTTGCTGACTTTAGTATGTAGTATATTCTGATTAAGTGTATAGTATACATTATGTTAGTATGGGTATTCTAACACAGCTCTGGTCTGTACTTAATCTTATTGAGAGAGGTTACCTACATTTTGAAATAGTCTCTGCATAGTGGTTGCTTTTTTACAGAAGTAAGAATCGTTGTCAATCCAATAGCCTACAGTACATTGTGTGGGTTTTGAAATACTTTCTGAATATTTTTATTTATTTATATGTAAATAATATGGTACATTTTAAATGGGTAATTTAGTCAAAATTACTATAATCTAAATACTCTAGGGTGCTTTGTGTTAATCGTTTTTTGATAGTGTCTTTACACAATGGAAGACTAAATGAGTGTTATTCCTATTGACATGAATGTGGTATCATATTAAAGAAGAGGTTGTGCTCTTTAAAACTAAGTTAACTTGTTATTGTCATTTGTTCTTTGTTTTTGAGTTATGTCTGTTTGTTTGAAATGTGTGAGAATGTGCTTTATCTTGACAATTCTCAGTAATCCACAGCAGCATTCTATAATTATATTGGGGTCTAAAGGGTTAAATAACATTCTTATAACTTTCTTTGAACGTTACTAATGGTGACTTGTTTTTTATGGAAAGTTCTCTTAATGTTCTGAGAATGACTTTAAATGGAACCATGAGGAAACCTGTAGAAAACGTTATGCTAACGTACTGAAATTCCCACAGAAGAACGTTGTTCCTTAACATTCTCTAAATGTTCTGAGAACACGACTTTAAATAGAACCACGAGGAAACCTGTAGGAAACGTTACGCTGAAGTACTGAAATGACCACCTAAGAAACATATGGTTCTTAGCATGTTATGTGCTTGCTGAGTAACCTGCACCATTTCCAGGACATTGTGGGATGGTTGTATGCAAATTAACTATATGACAACCACGTTTTCACCAAGCTCTAAGAAACATATGGTTCTTAGAACGTTATGTGCTAGCTGGGTCCCAACTCCAGAATTCTGTTGGATAATTAGTGAATGCTGTATTATACCTCCTCCTCTGTTTTCTCATACCCTCCCACCTTCCCTCCCTCCGCCACCTCACATCTCTCTACAAAGGCACCTCTAAAGCGGAGCTAATGTTTATTCCCATCTTGTTTTAGTTGATGGTTAATTAGGCGGTCGGGCCTGTTTTCCCCCCTCTCTGATTTCAGGCGGCGGGAGCTAGACGGCGTTGAAGCTTGTCAGTGGCACGCCGCGGCGCCGGCATTAGCGTCGGGGCTGTTATTTCACTCCTGTATGTCTTTCCCTGCCACCCGCCTCCGCACTCCAGGAGGTGATATTTAACTCCGCTAGCCCCCTCGAGTCCTGCCTGGCTGCCGGGAATGTCACTGTCGGGCCTTCATACATTATAACAGGCCTAAATAGCATCGCTACGCTAGCATCACACCCCACTGCCAGCCAATAGTTTGGGAGGGGAGAACAGGTGAGACGAGGAGACAAGGATGTTGTCTTTGGTTGAGTCTTAATTCTCCTTGCACACTCCTCGTCATGGACTTTCGTAAAAAGCATGTGATTGGTGTAAGCATTGGCTGGAGTGAGTTTCCACCATTGTTAAATCCATGTGTGAAAGTGTACACTTTGGGAGAAGGGTGGAGAATCGTTGTTTGGCAGATTGATGATAGATTTGTAGAATGCAGTATGGTCAGATGATTGAGACTGTGGTATTTCATTTACCTAGGAGGCACATGACAGAACTAAATACATAGGCCTGATTTTACAGTTTAGCAGACACTCTTATTCAGAGTGACTTACAGGAGCAATTGGGGTTAAGTGCCTTGTTCAAGGGTACATCAACAGATTTCTCACCTATTCGGCTTAGGTATTCGAACCAGCAACCTTTCGGTTACTGGCCCAACGCTCCTAACCACTAGGTTACCTGCTGCCCCGACAAAAATGAGACAGCCTACAGGTAAGGAGGTCAGAGACAAGACAAAATGGCGGATTGTAGGAAAAGGGGTTCTGAGCATGCCTCCATTCACATCGACAGGGCTGTAGTGGAGCGGGTCGAGTGTCAAGTTCCTTGGCATCCACATCACTAAGAAACTATCATGGTCCAAACACACCAAGACAGTTGTGAAGATTCCCCCTCAGGATGATGAAAAGATTTGGCAAGTTCTACAGCTGCACCATCGAGAGTAGAGGTCGACCGACTATGATTTTTCAACGCCGATACCGATTATTGGAGGACCAAAGATACCGATTAATTGCCCGATTCTAAAAAAAAAATATATATATTTATTTTATTTCTTATTTTATTTGTAATAATGACAATTACAACAATACTGAATGAACACTTATTTTAACTTACGTAATATAATACATCAATAAAATCAATTTAGCCTCAAATAAATAATGAAACATGTTCAATTTGGTTTAAATAATGCAAAAACAAAGTGTTGGAGAAGACAGTAAAAGTGCAATATGTGCCATGTAAAAAAGCTAACGTTTAAGTTCCTTGCTCAGAACATGAGAACATATGAAAGCTGGTGGTTCCTTTTAACATGAGTCTTCAATATTCCCAGGTAATAAGTTTTAGGTTGTAGTTATTATAGGAATTATAGGACTATTTATCTCTATACCATTTGTATTTCATTAACCTTTGACTATTGGATGTTCTTATAGGCACTATAGTATTGCCAGTGTAACAGTATAGCTTCCGTCCCTCTCCTCGCCCCTACCTGGGCTCGAACCAGGAACACATCAACAACAGCCACCCTCGAAGCATCGTTACCCATCGCTCCACAAAAGCCGTGGCCCTTGCAGAGCAAGGGAAACAACTACTTCAAGATCTCAGAACGAGTGACGTCACCGATTGAAACGCTATTAGCGCGCACCCCGCTAACTAGCTAGCCATTTCACATCGGTTACACCAGCCTAATCTCGGGAGTTGATAGGCTTGAAGTCATAAACAGCTCAATGCTTGAAGCACAGTGAAGAGCTGCTGGCAAACGCACGAAAGTGCTGTTTGAATGAATGCTTACGAGCCTGCTGCTGCCTACCACCGCTCAGTCAGACTGCTCAAATATCAAATATCAAATCATAGACTTATTTATAATATAAGAGGTTATACAGAAAAACGAGCCTTAGGTCATTAATATTGTCGAATCCGGAAAATATCATTTCGAAAACAAAACGTTTATTCTTTCAGTGAAATACAGAAACGTTACGTATTTTGTCTAACGGTGGCATCCATAAGTCTAAATATTCCTGTTACATTGCACAACCTTCAATGTTATGTCATAATTATGTACAATTCTGGCAAATGAATTACGGTATTTGTTAGGAATAAATGGTCTTCACACAGTTCACAATGAGCCAGGCGGCCCAAACTGCTGCATATACCCTGACTGCTTGCACGGAACCCAAGAGAAGTGACAAAATTTCCCTAGTTAAAATAAATGTATGTTAGCAGGCAATACTAACTAAATATGCAGGTTTAAAAATATATACTTGTGTATTGATTTTAAAGAAAGGCATTGATGTTTATGGTTAGGTACACGTTGGTGCAACGACAGTGCTTTTTTCGCGAATGCGCTTGTTAAATCATCACCCGTTTGGCGAAGTGGGCTGTGATTCGATGAGAAATTAACAGTCACCGCATCGATTATATGCAACGCAGGACAAGCTAGATAAACTAGTAATATCATCAACCATGTGTAGTTAACTAGTGATTATGTTAAGATGGATTGTTTTTTATAAGATAAGTTTAATGCTAGCTAGCAACTTACCTTGGCTTCTTGCTGCACTCGCGTAACAGGTAGTCAGCCTGCCACGCAGTCTCCTTGTGGAGTGCAATGTAATCGGCCACAATTGGTGTCCAAAAATGGCGATTACCGATTGTTATGAAAACTTGAAATCGGCCCTAATTAAATCGGTGTTTCCGATTAATCGGTCGACCACTAATCGAGAGCATCCTGTCTGATGGCATCTGCTTGGTATCCGACCAGAAGGCGCTACAGAGGGTAGTGCATACGGCCCAGCACATCACTGGGGCCATGCCTGCCTACTTCCATCCAGGACCTCTATACCAAGCGGTGTCAAAGGAAGGCCCTAAAAATTGTCAAATACTCCAGCCACCCTTGTCATAGACTGTTCTCTCTGCTACCACACAGCAAGTGGTACCGGAGCGCCAAATCTAGGTTCAAAAGGCTCCTTAACAGCTTCTATCCCCAAGCCATAAGACTACTAAACAGTTAGTCAAATGGCTACCCGAACTACTTGCATTGACCCCCTTTTTTACGCTGTTGCTACTCGCTGTTTATTATCTATGCATAATCACTTTACCCCTAGCTACATGTACATACCTCAATTACCTCTACTAACCTGTACCTCCACACATTGACTCGGTACCAGTACCAGCTGTATATAGCTTTGTTATTGTTATGTTATTGTGCTGCCTTTTTTTCAGACTTTATTTAATGATATTTTTAATTTAAGAAAAAAAAAGGTAATATTTTCGTTCTTTAAAAAAACTGCTTGTAAGTAAGCATTTCATGGTAAGGTCTACACCGGTTTTTATTTGGTTTTTATTTCAGCTTGTGACATTAAATTAGATTTTGAAAAAGCGAGTGCAGTACTGTTTCAGTTTCTGACTCGTTTATCATTTTCACAGTTAAGAACAAAATGTATTTGTTACCTCATACTGCCCCTAATGTTCACCTACAGCAATATTCTTCAGCAACACAATGAGTAAACACTACAGAAAATGTTTATTTATTAATATAATTTTTCTGATTATTTTCTCTCCACTGAGGGAGGGAGTCCAAACTTGAAATATACAGTAACAGTAAAAAGTTTGGACACACCTACTCAGGGTTTTTCTGTATTTGTACCATTTTGTACATTGTAGAATAATAGTGAAGACATAAAAACTATGAAATAACACATATGGAATCATGTAGTAACCAAAAAAGTGTTAAACAAATCTAAATATATTTTATATTTGAGATGCTTCAAAGTTGCCTCCCTTTGCTTTGATTACAGCTTTTCACACTTGGCATTCTCTCAACCAGCTTCATGAGGTAGTCACCTGGAATGCATTTCAATTAACAGGTGTGCCTTGTTAAAAGTTAATTAGTGGAATTTCTTTCCTTCTTAATGCGTTTCAGCCAATCAGTTGTGTTGTGACTAGGTAAGGTTGGTATACAGAAGATCGCCCTATTTGGTAAAAGACCAAGTCCATATTATGGCAAGAACAGCTCAAATAAGCAAAGAGAAATGACAGTCCATCATTACTTTAAGACATGAAGGTCAGTCAATCCGGAAAATGTCAAGAACTTTGAAAGTTTCTTCAAGTGCAGTCGAAAAACCATTACGCGCTATGATGAAACTGGTTCTCATGAGGACCGCCACAGGAAAAGAAGACCCAGAGTTACATCTGCTACAGAGGGTACGCTCATTAGAGTTCCCGGCCTCAGAAATTTCAGCCCAAATAAATGCTTGACAGAGTTCAAGTAATAGACACATCTCAACATCAACTGTTCATTGGAGACTGTGTGAATCAGGCCTTCATGGTTAAATTGCTGCAAAGAAACCACTATTTAAGGACACCAATAATAAGAAGAGACTTGCTTGGGCCAGGAAACAAGAGTAATGGACATTAGACTGGTGGAAATCTGTCCTTTGGTCGGATGAGTTCAAATTTGAAATTTTTGGTTCCAACCGCTGTGTCTTTGTCAGACGTAGAGTAAGTGAACAGATGTTCTCCACATGTCTGGTTCCCACCGTGAAGCATGGAGGAGGTGGTGTGACGGTGTGGGGGTTCTGTCTGGGATTTATTTAGAATTCAATGCAGCATGGCTACCACATTTGTTGTTCAACAGGACAATGACCAAACACACCTCCAGACTGTGTAAGGGCTATTTGACCAAGGAGGAGAGTGATGGAGTGCTGCATCAGATGACCAGGCCTCCACAATCACCCGACCTCAACCCAATTGAGATGTTTTGGGATGAGTTGGACCGCAGAGTGAAGGAAAGCAGCCAACAAGTGCTCAGCATATGGAACTCTTTTAAGACTGTTGGAAAAGCATTCCAGGTGAAGCTGGTTGAGAGAAAGCCAAGAGTGTGCAATGCTGTCCTCAAGGCAAAGGGTGGCTACTTTGAAGAATCTCAAATATAAAATATATTTTGATGTAACACTTTTTTTGTGGTTACTACATGATTCTGTATGTGTCATTTCAAAGTTTTGATGTCTTCACTATTATTTTAAAATGTAGAAAAACCCTTGAATGAGGTGGTGTGTCCTACCTTTGGACTAGTACTGTATGCATCAAGTTACCACACACGCATGAGCGCACACACAAACACACGCACCTGTTGACACCAACTAGTGCACACTCACATGAGCACACAAACACACACACACCCACACGAGTGCACGCACACTCAAGTGCGGACACACACACCTCCCTGCAGTGTCTATTAGAGATCTCTCCCCAGCTAAAAGACTCAGTGCAGCATGAATGACCGATGACCCTCTTCCTGCTTATTCTCCCCCTAATGGATGCGTAGAGGCAGAGACTCACTCATCAGCGCCTCATATCAATTTGCCCATGCTGCAGCGGCGTCACGCCACATGTAGCCGCTCCGTGGGGAACGAGCTAGATCTAACCGGTGTAAAGACGAACTCTATAGAGGCGGCTCCCTGCTTTAATGTGAACAAATGTGTTGTGCAGCGGTGGCGGCCAAGCAGATGCATGTGTTTTATATCATGGCAGGCGACGTTAGTCGACATGATCTCATTTCAAAATACGCTCAGGTAGCGGTTGTGACAGCGGGGGGAATTTGTGCCCGTTCGAGCAGATGGGATGTACTGTAGTCAGCCTGCAGGGAGTACTGCCAGGTAGACTCACCCAGCAGAGAGGAGGAGGAGAGAAGAAACGAGGGAGGAGGGAGGAGAGGAATACTCTAGTAGCAACTCCAGCCCTTGGCCATGAGAACAAAGACAACAGTTTATTGCTTTGATAAATCATGTTGGTGCTGATGTTGCACTGCTGGCGATACTCCTCAGGGTTCTGATCGGGTTAAAAATGAATGATCTTGATTATTAGGCCTGTATCACTATAGGTGGGTATCAATATACTGATTCACAGATGGAAATTATACATATGTGTCATGCTAACATCCCTGTATCGGTACATATCGTGTATCATTCAACAAATGTACTCAATAAATTGTTCCTTCACTCATCAATAAATCATAATTTACATTTTAGTCATTTAGCAGACGCTCTCATCCAGAGCAACTTACAGTAGAGTGCATACATTTTATTACATTTTACATACTGAGACAAGGATATCCCTACCGGCCAAACCCTCCCTAACCCGGACGACGCTATGCCAATTGTGCGTCGCCCCACGGACCTCCCGGTTGCGGCCGGCTGCGACAGAGCGCTAACCCAGCCCAGCCTGGGCGCGAACCCAGAGACTCTGGTGGCGCAGCTAGCACTGCGATGCAGTGCCCTAGACCACTGCGCCACCCGGGAGGCCTATGCACTATGTATGATTCATGACAACATTTGAGCATTGCTAATCTACAGTACAATGTTTTAGCTCCTAGTGGATCAAAGGGCCTTTGCAGTGCTTCTTCCTAGAAATCTAGCCTGGTCCCATATCTGTCTGGGCTGTCTGCAAGGACCATGGCAGTTGGCAAGATGGCACAAACAGATCTGTACCTAGGCTAAGCAAAATCTTGTTCTTTAAACCTTTTCATGACAGTACATTCCATGTGGTTCTTATTGTCTTTATATCCCGTGATTTTTTTTATTGGGCCCTGTCCAGTAATAACTTATATTAGATTTTTGAATAGCACACGGTCAATCAGTCCAGCCCCAGAATCCCACATTAACTTCATTTTAGGCCTCAATCTTTATGGTTTTTAGACTATTTAAATCAATTGTTCATGGCCTTGGTTACAGTATGCGTTTGGGTGCTGACCAAAAACACTGTCTTAAGGTGCTTTAGTTAAATAGTCATACAATCGATGACAACGATAATAGCGCTATTTGTAGTATTTAATCTTCACATTTTTAACTATAAGAAGCTGATGAATGGCAAAACTGGTGACATAGTGCATTCGGAAAGTATTTTATTCTAAAATTGATTAAATAAAAACATTTCCTCATCAATCTAGACACATTACCCCATAATGACAAAGCGAAACTAGGTTTAGAAATTTTGGCCTTTTTTTTTTACAAATAATAAACATACCTTATTTACATAAGTATTCAGACCCTTTGCTATGAGACTCGAAATTGAGCTCTGGTGCATCCTGTTTCCATTGATCATCCTTGATGTTTCTACAACTTGATTGGAGTCCGCCTGTGGAAAATTCAATTAATTGGACATGATTTCGAAAGGCACACACCCGGTCCCACAGATGTCAGAGCAAAAACCACCCCGTGAGGTCGTAGGAATTGTCCATAGAGCTCCGAGACAGGATTGGAAGAAGTTTCAAATGGAAGAAGTGTGGAACCACGAATGCAAACTGAGCAATCGGGGGAAAAAGGGCCTTGGTCAGGGAGTTGACTAAGAACCGGATGGTCACTCTGACAGAGCTCCAGAGTTCCTCTGTGGAGATTGGAGAACCTTCCAGAAGGACAACCATCTCTGCAGCACTCCACCAATCAGTAAAAGGCACATGACAGCCCGTTTGGAGTTTGCCAAAAGGCACGTAAAGACTCTCAGACCATGATTTTCTGGTCTGATGAAACCAAGATTGAGCTCTTTGGCCTGAATGCCAAGCATCATGTCTGGCGGAAACCTGGCACCATCCCTACGGTGAAGCATATTGGTGGCAGCATGCTGTGGGGATGTTTTTTAGCGGCAGGGACTGGGAGACAAGTCAAGATCGAGGCAAAGTACAGAGGGCTCCTTGATAAACCTGCTCCAGAGTGCTCAGGACCTCAGACTAGGGTGAAGGTTCACCATACAACAGGACAACGACCCTAAGAACACAGTCAAGACATTGCAGGAATGGCTTCGGGACAAGCCTCAATGTCCTTGAGTCGCCCAGCCAGAACCTGGACTTGAACCCGATCGAACATCTCTGTAGAGACCTGAAAATAGCTGTGCATCAACGCTCTCCATCCAATCTGACAGAGCTTGAGAGTATCTGCAGAGAAGAATGGGAAAAACTTCCTAAATACAGGTGTGCCAAGCTTGTAGCGTCATACCCAAGAAGACTCGAGGCTGTAATTGCTGCCAAAGGTGCTTCAACAAAGTACTGGGTAAAGGGTCTGAATACTTATGTAAATTAGATATATAAGTTAATTATTTTTTATGAATTTGCAAAAAAATCTAACTTGTTTTTGCTTGGTCATTATGGGGTATTGTGTGTAGATTGAGGGGGAAAACGATTTAATACATTTTAGAGTAAGGCTGTAACGTGGGAAAAGTCAAGGGGTCTGAATACTTTCGGAATGCACTTTATCCTTGGACATGAAAATAAAGCCTCATTGTCTGAATGTGGATTGGATAGAAAGTCATCTGGATAAAAAAGGGGAAGACATTCTATGTCATGAAATATGGCTTTTAACAAACCAGTCGCAATTCAACGGCTCAGACACAAGAGGTATGTGGCAGGGTCTACAGTCAATCACGGATTACAAAAAGAAAATCAGCCCCATCGCGGACCAGGATGTCTTGCTCCCAGACAGACTAAACAACTTCTTTGCCCACTTTGAGGACAATACAGTGCCACTGACACGGCCCGCTACCTAAACCTGCGGACTCTCCTTCACTGCAGCCTACGTGAGTAAAACATTAAAACGTGTTAACCCTCGCAAGGCTGCAGGCCCAGACGGCATCCCCAGCCGCGTCCTCAGAGCATGCGCAGGCCAGCTGGCCAGCACGAACATAATCAATCCTTATCCAGTCTGCTGTTCCCACATGCTTCAAGAGGGCCACCATTGTTCCTGTTCCCAAGAAAGCTAACTGAGCTAAACGACTACCACCCCGTAGCACTCACTTCCGTCATCATGAAGTGCTTTGAGAGACTAGTCAAGGATCATATCACCTCCACCCTACCTGACACCCTAGACCCACTTCAATTTGCTTACCGCCCCAATAGGTCCACAGACGACGCAATCGCAACCACACTGCCCTAACCCATCTGGACAAGAGGAATACCTATGTGAGAATGCTGTTCATCGACTACAGCTCAGCATTTAACACCATAGTACCCTTCAAACTCGTCATCAAGCTCGAGACCTTGGGTCTCAACCCCGCCCTGTGCAACTGGGTACTGGACTTCCTGACGGGCCGCCCCCAGGTGGTGAGGGTAGGTAACAATCTCCACCCCGCTGATCCTCAACACTGGGGCCTCACAAGGGTGCGTTCTGAGCTCTCTCCTGTACTCCCTGTTAACTCACGACTGCGTGGCCATGCACGCCTCCAACTCAATCATCAAGTTTGCAGACGACTCTACAGTGGTAGGCTTGATTACCAACAATGACGAGACGGCCTACAGGAAGGAGGTGAGGTCCCTCGGAGTGTGGTGTCAGGAAAATAACCTTACACTCAATGTCAACAAAACAAAGGAGATGATCGTGGACTTCAGGAAACAGCAGAGGGAGCACCCCCCTATCCACATCGACGGGACAGTGGGGAAGGTAGTAAGTCTTAAGTTCCTCGGCATACACATCACGGACAAACTGAATTGGTCCACCCACACAGACAGTGTGGTGAAGAAGGCGCAGCAGTGCCTCTTCAACCTCAGGAGGCTGAAGAAATTCGGCTTGTCACCAAAAGCACTCACAAACTTTTACAGATGCACAATCGAGAGCATCCTGTCGGGCTGTATCACCGCCTGGTATGGCAACTGCTCCGCCCACAACCGTAAGGCTCTCCAGAGGGTAGTGAGATCTGCACAACGCATCACCGGGGGCTAACTACCTGCCCTCCAGGACACCTTCACCACCCGATGTCACAGGAAGGCCTCAAAGATCATCAAGGACAACAACCACTCGAGCCACTGCCTGTTCACCCCGCTATCATCCAGAAGGCGAGGTCAGTACAGGTGCATCAAAGCAGGGGCTGAAAGACTGAAAAACAGCTTCTATCTCAAGGCCATCAGACTGTTAAACAGCCACCACTAACATTGAGTGGCTGTTGCCAACATACTGACTCAACTCCAGCCACTTTAATAATGGAAATTGATGTAAAAAATGTATCACTAGCCACTTTAAACAATGCCACTTAATATAATGTTTACATACCCAACATTACTCATCTCATATGTATATACTGTACTCGATACCATCTACTGCATCTTGCCTATGCCGTTCTGTACCATCACTCATTCATATATTTATGTACATATTCTTCATCCCTTTACACTTGTGTGTATAAGGTAGTTGTTGTGAAATTGTTAGGATAGATTACTCGTTGGTTATTACTGCATTGTCGGAACTAGAAGCACAAGCATTTCGCTACACTCGCATTAACATCTGCTAACCATGTGTATGTGACCAATAAAAATGTATTTGAGTTAGGCTTGTTGGTGTGTCATTGTCAGGGCATGCTGGATATGTTTCACATCATATCCATGAGCCATAAAATCAAGCCATGCGAAAACCTGACAGAGGACCTGCTCTCTTGAAATATGGAAACAGGAAAGAGGTGAAGCTCTGGTGATAAGTGGAACAGAGGGAAATGACAGCCGTTCACAAATAAGCCAAGCGGACCGTTTGTCATTAACACGTTCCATTACGGATGTGTCTAAACGAACAATCCATTTCACCCTGTTCCCCTCGCACACACTTGACAGCTATTCACATTGCTCTGCCCCTCTGAATTTTATTTCTCCAAGGTGAACATCAATGCGGAGTGACCTAGCTGTTTCCTATATCTGTCGCATCTTTCTTTTTTTCCGTGCCGAGGTCCCCCGCATATGAATGACTTGGTGGCGTGTTGTAGACATCCATTCTCATGTTGTTAAGGGGAGCAAGGTCGGACATAAATAGTGTCACACTATACACTTCAAGTAAAAAGTTATCGGGCGGTCCGATTGAGGCAACAAAAAAAAGAGTGTTATTTTGATACTTTCACTCCTCAAGATCAGTAATAGTTGTCATGGAAAATGAGAGGTCAGGGGCAGACTGGGACAACAAAAATATCTGCCCTACTGTAGCATTTTAGCCACACCAGCCCACATCATCATGAGCACCCAGTTCCTCACATAAACAGTTAAGCCTACTACCATACGTGATTCAATGGCACTTAAATCTTTTGTCTTTTCCATTCACCCACCTAATGGCACACATACACAATACATATCTAAAGTGTCTTAAGCTTTAAAAATCCTTCTTTAACCTGTCTCGTCCCCTTCATCTACACTGATTGAAGTGGATTTAACAGGTGACATCAATAAGGGATCATAGCTTTCACCTGGATTCACCTGGTCAGGCTATGTCATGGAAAGAGCAGGTGTTAATGTTTTGTTTTCACAGTGTATATTCTTAAACATCACTGTGTTATGTACTTATTATTTTACCAGGTACTGTTGGAATGTCTACCAATGGCATGCCCATCTTTTTGTGAGAAATTAGACTGGTCATTCAGATATTTTTTATTAAGAAATTAGGCATGAGAACCCGGGGATTATCCCGACTAAGAGCTGTTCTTAGGCACGATGCGAAGCCAAATATTCCCCGGGTTCAAGGGCCTTATAACTTTTATAAATGGTTATCGACATAAAAAAAAAAGGATTAATGACATGCTTTCATTAGCTTTATTTGAATGAGTAATAATTTTTTTCTCCATTCTTCCACCAGACGATCTAGTCTGGGGAAAAAGCCAGTTGTTAGTTGTGAGGTTCAGAAGTTCCTAAGCAAACAGCATTGTCGTTAATTCGTTTTGGGATGTTTTGACCCAGTCATTCATTCTGTTCATTCCATGTTGTTGTGCCAAACAAATCATTGGCATGTAGCTAGATGGCTAGCTATTAGAGGTTCAATGATGAGAGACAAAAACTTCAATAAATAATTATTTATTAAAAAATGTGTAAATTGGCAAAAAACTGCTGATGGTCAAGTCAACAATATAGTAATGGAGGCTAGCAAGGCTAATGTTACTTATCCTTTGCTAGCTAGCCAATTAAAGGCAAGCTAACACACAATCACATCAATAAGCTGAAATGACAGCAAACTACGTGCGTTTTTATTTGTTTTACCTGTTTCTATTTACATTTCTTTGGAAATATCCATTATAATGATGCTGATAAATGAATTTGTCTGGCTCATAGAATCTGTCAGTCTTGTCACGTTCATATGCATGGCACGGTGGAGATGGCAAAATTTAGGTACAGAGCAAGGCTATGCTAGGCTAGTAGCATGGGGAAATATTGTCTTTGCCTTTTTTCCCCACTTAAATTGACTGACTATACTGTGGGACAGTGGAGGCTGGGCTGTGGGACAGTGGATGTGCATTGATAAATTGAATGAAACTGTTCACAGGCGTTACCCGTGTGGTGCTATAACTCCCTGCTATCAACTAATCAGCCTCCAGGACCCAAACAACACATTTTATAAAGTATTATAAAGTATAATTAGCACTCACTTTAGATTAGGGACGGCAAACATATTAGTAAATTGTTTATTGATGTGGGAGTAATGTTTAATAAATGGGGAACACAATTTATCAATGCCTTATGAATGGTTTATTACAGACCCTTAAAGTGTTACCCATCCTAGTTGTGAATTAATAAACACATGACAAAGAAAATCACTGAATAAATGCATTATAGATCATAGTTGGCTTATATAATACCTTATAACAGCCTAACTACATACAGTTGAAGTCGAAAGTTTACATACACCTTAGCCAAATACATTTAAACTCCATTTTTCACAATTCCCGACATTTAATCTTAGTAAAAATTCTTAGGTCAGTTAGTATCACCACTTTATTTTAAGAATGTGAAATGGCATAATAATAGTGGAGAGAATGATTTGTCAGCTTTTATTTCTTTCATCACATTCCCAGTGGGTCAGAAATGTACATACACTCAATTAGTTTTTGGTAGCAATGCCTTTCAATTGTTTAACTTGGGTTAAACGTTTTGGATAGCCTTCCACAAGCTTCCCACAATAAGTTGGGTGAATTTTGGCCCATTCCTCCTGACAGAGCTGGTGTAACTGAGTCAGGTTTGTAGGCCTCCTTGCTCGCACACGCTTTTTCAGTTCTGCCCTCAAATTCTCTATAGGATTGAGGTCAGGGCTTTGTGATGGCAACTCTAATACCTTGACTTTGTTGTCTTTATGCCATTGTGCCACAACTTTGGAAGTATGCTTGGGGTCATTTTCCATTTGGAAGACCCATTTACGACCAAGCTTTAACTTCCTGACTGATGTCTTGAGATGTTGCTTCAATATATCCACATAATTTTCCTGCCTCATGATGCCATCTATTTTGTGAAGTACACCAGTCCCTCCTGCAGCAAGCACCCCCAGAACATGATGCTGTCACCCCCGTGCTTCACAGTTGGGAGGTGTTCTTCGGCTTGCAAGCCCCCCCCCCCCCCCCTTTTTTCCTCCGATCATAATGATGGTCATTATGGCCAAACAGTTCTATTTTTGTTTCATCAGACCAGAGGACATTTCTCCAAAAAGTACGATCTTTATCCCCATGTGCAGTTGCAAACCATAATCTGGCTTTTTTATGGCAGTTTTGGAGCAGTGGCTTCTTCCTTGCTGAGTGGCCTTTCAGGTTATGTCGATATAGGACTCGTTTTACTGTGGATATAGATACTTTTGTACCTGTTTCCTCCAGCATCTTCACAAGGTCCTTTGCTGTTGTTCTGGGATTGATTTTCACTTTTCGCACGAAAGTACGTTCATCTCTAGGCGACAGAATGCGTCTCCTTCCTGAGCGGTATGACGGCTGCGTGGTCCCATCCCATGTTTGTACTTGCATACCATTGTTTGTACAGATGAATGTGGTACCTTCAGGTGTTTGGAAATTGCTCCCAAGGATGAAGCAGACTTGTGGAGGTCTACAATGTTTTTTCTGAGGTATTGGCTGATTTATTTTGATTTGCCCATGATGTTAAGCAAAGAGGCACTGAGTTTGAAGGTAGGCCTTGAAATACATCCACAGGTACACCTCCAAATGACTCAAATGATGTCAATTAGCCTTTGAGTAGCTTTTAAAGCCATGACATCATTTTCTGGAGTTTAAATGCACAGTCAACTTAGAGTATGTAAACTTCTTACCCACTGGAATTGTGACACAGTGAATTATAAGTGAATTAATCTGTCTGTAAACAATTGTTTTTAAAATTACTTGTGTCATGCACAAAGTAGATGTCCTAACCTTCAAAACTATAGTTTGTTAACAAGAAATTTGTGGAGTGTTTGAAAAATGAGTTTTAATGTCTCCAACCTAAGTGTATGTAAACTTCCGACTTCAACTGTATTCATAATTAGTGCCTGTCATGTGTTCCCCCCTGCCCACTTAGCAAAGTGTTTAAATATTAGGCAACATATAATTCAAGGGAAGAAAACATAGAGAGCGAAGGAGAGAGACTGCCAGTTCCTTAATGTTTTGGCTGTATAATACAGCCAATGACTAATTTAAAAGGAACTGACAGTCTCTCTTCCTCTTGCTCTGTTTTCTTCTGAACGCAATATAAAACCTTCTGCATTTGTCATAGAATGATGCTGGTACTTGTTTATGTGGATGCAGATAGATTTCCAGCATTGTGCTTCGTTTAACAGTGCCACTGATGCGTATCTTTTGGCCAAGAAGTGACGGGCCTTGCAGCGAATGAAATAGACGGGACTTTCCAGCCTCCAGTGGTGGAGGCTATGTAATTTGACACAAAAGTCACTCGTTACATAAACTAACACCCACTTTCTGGCTGAAAAGACAGATTCAAAAGCGAAAAAACACTGATAAAACAAGTATCAATACCAAAAAAAGAGGCTTCTGGCAAGCAGTGGTGGCAAACGTTATACCAATTTTCAACAAGCTCATATTTTCACATACAAATGAGTTTTGTGGCATACTTTTGCGGTACATTTGCGGCAAGTTGAACTTCTGGGAAACAATTCTGGGAAACTTGTGGCTGCAAACTCAGTATAAATGTGAGGGTTTCTGGTTACTGTTGAAAGGATTGATGCAGGAGGTGAGAAGCAGGTACAGGGAGTGAAGGTTTAATAACTGACGGACATAAAACATAACAGGAACAGCATCTAGACAGGAACACAACAATTAATACGGACACAGGGAACACCACAGAGGAACCGACAGATATACAGGGGCAATCAACCACGTGAAGGAGTCCAGGTGAGTCAATTGAGCTGCGCGTAATGATGGTGACTGGTGCGCGTTATGATGGGTAGCCTGGTGCCCTCGTGTGTCCCGGGGAGTGGGAGCAGATGTGACAACTGTGTGTTAAACATTGAAATGTATCAACATGAATAACAACTTCAAAAGGAACTTACACTAATGGTCAAAAGTTTTAGAACACCTATTTATTCAAGCGTTTTTCTTTATTTTGACTATTTTTTACATTGTAGAATAATAGTGAAGACATCAAAATTATGAACACATTTGGAATCATGTAACCAGTGTTAAATGAAAATATATTTTATATTTGAGATTCCTCAAATAGCCACCCTTTGCACACCTCTTGGCATTCTCTCAACCAGCTTCACCTGGAATGCAGTTTCATGAGGTAGTCACCTAGAATGCATTTCAATTAACAGGTGTGCCTTCCTAAACATTAATTTCTGGAATTTATTTTATTTCCTTCATAATGCTTTTGTGCCAATCAGTTGTGTGGTGACAAGGTAGGGTTGGTATACAGAAGATAGCCTTATTTGGTAAAAGACCAAGTCCATATTATGGCAAGAACAGCTCAAATAAGCAAAGAGAAATGACAGACCATCATTACTTTAAGACATGAAGTTCAGTCAATAGGGAACATTAAGAACTTTGAAAGTTTATTCAAGTGCAGTCGCAAAACCATCAAGCGCTGTAATGAAACTGGCTCTCATGAGGACCACCACAGGAATGGAAGATCCAGAGTTACCTCTGCTGCAGAGAATAGTGTAAGTTCATACAAGAATATATACATTTTTTAAATAGCACATTGAAACAAAGTCTAAATATGTATTTTTTCACAAGTTAAGATTGGATTGATATGATAACGTATTTTTATTTCATGAACCACAGTCCATACATCAGACTAAAGCCTCAGTTGAAATTGGTGTGCACACTCAGATTGTAATCTGAGAAAAACAAAGCATGTGTGTGACACTGTCTTAAGTGGTATTAAACACAGATCTGTTGTCATGTTTTTGATCATCATGTCTTGTCCCTGTGCTTCCCTCTGCTGGTCTTATTAGGTTCTTTCCCTCTTTCTATCCTTCTCTCTCCTCCTCCCTTTCTCCCTCTCCCGCTCTCTCTCTATCGTTCCGTTCCTGCTCCCAGCTGTTTCTCATTCTCCTAACGACCTCATTTACTCTTTCACACCTGTCCCCTATTTTTGCCCTCATTAGAGTTCCTATTTCTTCCTCTGTTTCCGCTTCAGTCCTTGTCGGATTCTTGTTTGATGTTTGCTGTTCAGTGTCCTTGTTCCGCCCTGTCGTGTTTTTGCCTTCATCAGATGCTGCATGTGAGCAGGTGTCTAGTGGTCGCGTCTCCAGTCGTTCATCTCTACTGACGAGAGGATTTCAGTTTTCCTGTTTTGTTTTTACCTTAGATATATCAGGAGTATCGTTTTTGTCTAAGACTGGAATAAAGACTCTGTTTCTATTACGTCGCTTTTGGGTCCTCCTTCATCAGCATAACAGAAGAATCCGACCAAGAATGGACCCAGCGACTACGGATTCTCGCAAGACTGCCATCGAGATCCAGGGAGAAATGCTCGGTAGACACGAGCAGGAATTGTCTGCTGCTCGTCATGCCGTTGAGACCCTGGCCGCTCATGTCTCCGATCTCTCAGGACAGTTTCAGAGTCTTCGTCTCGTGCCACCAGCTACTTCCTGGTCTTCCAAGTCTCCGGAACCTAGGGTTAATAACCCACCTTGTTACTCTGGGCAGCCCACTGAGTGTCGCTCCTTTCTCACCCAGTGTGATATTGTGTTCTCTCTCCAGCCCAACACATACTCAGGAGAGAGAGCTCGGATCGCTTACGTCATATCGCTCCTGACTGGTCGGGCTCGGGAGTGGGGCACAGCTATCTGGGAGGCAAGGGCTGAGTGTTCTAACGTTTATCAGAACTTTAAGGAGGAGATGATACGCGTTTTTGATCGTTCTGTTTTTGGGAAGGAGGCTTCCAGGGTCCTGGCTTCCCTATGTCAAGGTGATCGATCCATAACGGATTACTCTATAGAGTTTCGCACTCTTGCTGCATCCAGTGACTGGAACGAGCCGGCGTTGCTCGCTCGTTTTCTGGAGGGACTTCACGCTGAGGTTAAGGATGAGATTCTCTCCCGGGAGGTTCCTTCCAGCGTGGACTCTTTGATTGCACTCGCCATCCGCATAGAACGACGGGTAGATCTTCGTCACCGAGCTCGTGGAAGAGAGCTCGCGTTAACGGTGTTTCCCCTCTCCGCATCTCAACCATCTTCTCCCATCAGCTCAGAGACTGAGCCCATGCAGCTGGGAGGTATTCGCATCTCGACTAAGGAGAGGGAACGGAGAATCACCAACCGCCTTTGTCTCTATTGCGGTTCTGCTGGACATTTTGTCATATCATGTCCAGTAAAAGCCAGAGCTCATCAGTAAGCGGAGGGCTACTGGTGAGCGCTACTACTCAGGTCTCTCCATCAAGATCCTGTACTACCTTGTCGGTCCATCTACGCTGGACCGGTTCGGCTGCTTCCTGCAGTGCCTTGATAGACTCTGGGGCTGAGGGGTGTTTTATGGACGAAGCATGGGCTCGGAAACATGAGATTCCTCTCAGACAGTTAGGGAGGCCCACGCCCATGTTCGCCTTAGATGGTAGTTCTCTCCCCAGTATCAGATGTGAGACACTACCTTTAACCCTCACAGTATCTGGTAACCACAGTGAGACCATTTCCTTTTTGATTTTTCGTTCACCTTTTACACCTGTTGTTTTGGGTCATCCCTGGCTAGTATGTCATAATCCTTCTATTAATTGGTCTAGTAATTCTATCCTATCCTGGAATGTTTCTTGTCATGTGAAGTGTTTAATGTCTGCTATACCTCCTGTTTCTTCTGTCCCCTCTACTCAGGAGGAACCTGGTGATTTGACAGGAGTGCCGGAGGAATATCATGATCTACGCACGGTCTTCAGTCGGTCCAGAGCCAGCTCTCTTCCTCCTCACCGGTCGTATGATTGTTGTATTGATCTCCTTCCGGGGACCACTCCTCCTCGGGGTAGACTATTCTCTCTGTCGGCTCCCGAACGTAAGGCTCTCGAGGATTATCTGTCTGTTTCTCTCGACGCCGGTACTGTGGTGCCTTCTTCCTCTCCCGCCGGAGCGGGGTTTTTCTTTGTTAAGAAGAAGGACGGTACTCTGCGCCCCTGCGTGGATTATCGAGGGCTGAATGACATAACGGTTAAGAATCGTTATCCGCTTCCCCTTATGTCGTCAGCCTTCGAGATGCTGCAGGGAGCCAGGTTCTTTACTAAGTTGGACCTTCGTAACGCTTACCATCTCGTACGCATCAGAGAGGGGGACGAGTGGAAAACGGCGTTTAACACTCCGTTAGGGCATTTTGAATACCGGGTTCTGCCGTTCGGTCTCTCTAATGCTCCAGCTGTCTTTCAGGCATTAGTTAATGATGTACTGAGAGACATGCTGAACATCTTTGTTTTCGTTTACCTTGACGATATCCTGATTTTTTCACCGTCACTCGAGATTCATGTTCAGCACGTTCGACGTGTACTCCAGCGCCTTTTAGAGAATTGTCTCTACGTGAAGGCTGAGAAGTGCGCCTTTCATGTCTCCTCTGTCACTTTTCTCGGTTCTGTTATTTCCGCTGAAGGCATTCAGATGGATCCCGCTAAGGTCCAGGCTGTCAGCGATTGGCCTGTTCCTAAGTCACGTGTCGAGTTGCAGCGCTTTCTCGGTTTCGCTAATTTCTATCGGCGTTTCATTCGTAATTTCGGTCAAGTGGCTGCCCCTCTCACAGCTCTGACTTCTGTCAAGACTTGCTTTAAGTGGTCCGGTTCCGCCCAGGGAGCTTTTGATCTCCTCAAGAAGCGTTTTACATCCGCCCCTATCCTTGTTACTCCTGACGTCACTAAACAATTCATTGTCGAGGTTGACGCTTCAGAGGTGGGCGTGGGAGCCATTCTGTCCCAGCGCTTCCAGTCTGACGATAAGGTTCATCCTTGCGCTTACTTTTCTCATCGCCTGTCGCCATCGGAACGCAACTATGATGTGGGTAACCGCGAACTGCTCGCTATCCGCTTAGCCATAGGCGAATGGCGACAGTGGTTGGAGGGGGCGACCGTTCCTTTTGTCGTTTGGACTGACCATAAGAACCTTGAGTACATCCGTTCTGCCAAACGACTTAATGCACGTCAAGCTCGTTGGGCGTTGTTTTTCGCTCGTTTCGAGTTCGTGATTTCCTATCGCCCGGGAAATAAGAACACCAAGCCTGATGCCTTATCCCGTCTCTTTAGTTCTTCTGTGGTTTCTACCGACCCCGAGGGGATTTTTCCTGAAGGGCGTGTTGTCGGGTTGACTGTCTGGGGAATTGAGAGACAGGTAAAGCAAGCACTCACTCACACTGCGTCGCCGCGCGCTTGTCCTAGTAACCTTCTGTTTGTTCCTGTCTCTACTCGTCTGGCTGTTCTTCAGTGGGCTCATTCTGCCAAGTTAGCTGGCCACCCCGGCGTTCGGGGTACGCTTGCTTCTATTCGCCAGCGGTTTTGGTGGCCTACTCAGGAGCGGGACACGCGCCGTTTCGTGGCTGCTTGTTCGGACTGCGCGCAGACTAAGTCAGGTAACTCTCCTCCTGCCGGTCGTCTCAGACCGCTTCCCATTCCTTCTCGACCATGGTCTCACATCGCCTTAGACTTTATTACCGGTCTGCCTTCGTCTGCGGGGAAGACTGTGATTCTTACGGTTATCGATAGGTTCTCTAAGGCGGCACATTTCATTCCCCTCGCTAAGCTTCCTTCCGCTAAGGAGACGGCACAAATCATCATTGAGAATGTGTTCAGAATTCATGGCCTCCCGTTAGACGCCGTTTCAGACAGAGGTCCGCAATTCACGTCACAGTTTTGGAGGGAGTTCTGTCGTTTGATTGGTGCTTCCGTCAGTCTCTCTTCCGGATTTCATCCCCAGTCTAACGGTCAAGCAGAAAGGGCCAATCAGTCGATTGGTCGCATTTTACGCAGCCTTTCGTTTCGAAACCCTGCGTCTTGGGCAGAACAGCTCCCCTGGGCTGAGTACGCTCACAACTCGCTTCCTTCGTCTGCTACCGGGCTATCTCCGTTTCAGAGTAGTCTTGGTTACCAGCCTCCTCTGTTCTCGTCCCAGCTCGCCGAGTCCAGCGTTCCCTCCGCTCAGGCTTTTGTCCAACGTTGTGAGCGCACTTGGAGGAGGGTCAGGTCTGCACTTTGCCGTTACAGGGCGCAGACTGTGAGAGCCGCCAATAAACGTAGGATTAAGAGTCCTAGGTATTGTCGCGGTCAGAGAGTGTGGCTTTCCACTCGTAACCTTCCCCTTACGACAGCTTCTCGCAAGTTGACTCCGCGGTTCATTGGTCCGTTCCGTGTCTCTCAGGTCGTCAATCCTGTCGCTGTGCGACTGCTTCTTCCGCGACATCTTCGTCGCGTCCACCCTGTCTTCCATGTCTCTTGTGTCAAGCCTTTTCTTCGCGCTCCCGTTCGTCTTCCCTCCCCCCCTCCCGTCCTTGTCGAGGGCGCACCTATTTACAAGGTACGGAAGATCATGGACATGCGTTCTCGGGGACGTGGTCACCAGTATTTAGTGGATTGGGAGGGTTACGGTCCTGAGGAGAGGAGTTGGGTTCCATCTCGGGATGTGCTGGACCGTTCGTTGATTGATGATTTCCTTCGTTGCCGCCAGGGTTCCTCCTCGAGTGCGCCAGGAGGCGCTCGGTGAGTGGGGGGGTACTGTCATGTTTTTGATCATCATGTCTTGTCCCTGTGCTTCCCTCTGCTGGTCTTATTAGGTTCTTTCCCTCTTTCTATCCTTCTCTCTCCTCCTCCCTTTCTCCCTCTCCCGCTCTCTCTCTATCGTTCCGTTCCTGCTCCCAGCTGTTTCTCATTCTCCTAACGACCTCATTTACTCTTTCACACCTGTCCCCTATTTTTGCCCTCATTAGAGTTCCTATTTCTTCCTCTGTTTCCGCTTCAGTCCTTGTCGGATTCTTGTTTGATGTTTGCTGTTCAGTGTCCTTGTTCCGCCCTGTCGTGTTTTTGCCTTCATCAGATGCTGCATGTGAGCAGGTGTCTAGTGGTCGCGTCTCCAGTCGTTCATCTCTACTGACGAGAGGATTTCAGTTTTCCTGTTTTGTTTTTACCTTAGATATATCAGGAGTATCGTTTTTGTCTAAGACTGGAATAAAGACTCTGTTTCTATTACGTCGCTTTTGGGTCCTCCTTCATCAGCATAACATCTGTATATCAAACATTGCTAGAGCTAATCAATAAATATTCACATTCCCTGACACACTTCGGTTATCTTAGGTGACATCACACACACAGCATGCTGTTTTGCCATACAATAAATGGTCTACATTTGGGTCGAGTTCAAACATTGTTACACAGAACAAGTGTAAAATATTACATTTGAAGGTCGCTCTATTAAAAGGACATGGACCAATGGCTTATTACTTAATGTAGGGTGCCGTCTTTCGGATGGGACGTTAAACGGGTGTCCTGACTCTCTGAGGTCATTAAAGATCCCATGGCACTTATCGTAAGAGTAGGGGTGTTAACCCCGGTGTCCTGGCTAAATTCCCAATCTGGCCCTCAAACCATCATGGTCACCTAATAATCCCCAGTTTACAATTGGATCATTCATCCCCCTCCTCTCCCCTGTAACTATTCCCCAGGTCGTTGCTGCAAATGAGAACGTGTTCTCAGTCAACTTACCTGGTAAAATAACGGTAAAATAAAATAAAAAATAAAATAACTGTATTTCATTCATAAAGCACTTTTCACAATCCCCAAAAGATCCGGCACTGACATAGATGGCCGCCTCGCTTCGCGTTCTTAGGAAACTACGCAGTATTGTTTTGTTATGCATTATTTCTTATACTGTTATTCCAGGAAATCTTGAAGTCTTATTACATACAGCCGTGAGGAACTATTGGATCAACTTACCAACATTAAGACTAAGGAATAAGGAATACGACTTTCCCGAAGCGGATCCTCTGTTTGGTCCACCACCCAGGACAATGGATCGGATCCCAGCAGGTGACCCAAAACAACGGCGCCGCAGAAGGGGCAGACGGAGTGGTCTTCTGGTCAGTCTCCGTAGACGGCACATCGCCCACCGCTCCAGAGCATACTACTAGCCAATGTCTCTCTGGTAAGATGAAGGGCGGGGGTGTATTTCTTATGATTGACGAGTCGTGGTGTGATCATAACAACATACAGGAACTCAAGTCCTTTTGTTAACCTTCGATTATAATCACAGCCATGTATATCCCCCCCCAAGCAGACACCTCGACAGCCCTGAAAGAACTTAATTGGACTATGTAAACTGGAAACCACATATCCTGAGGCTGCATTTATTGTAGCTGGGGATTTAACAAGGCTAATCTGAAAACAAGGCTCCCTAAATTTTATCAGCATATTGAATGCGCGACCCGGGCTGGAAAAATGATGGATCATTGTTACTCTAACTTCCACGACGCATACAAAGCCCTCCCTAGCCCTCCTTTCAGCAAATCTGACCACGACTCCATTTTGTTGCTCCCAGCCTATAGACAGAAACTAAAACAGGAAACACTGATACGCTGATTCAGTGAGCTAGTTTATTAGCAAGTGCATCGGTGATGTTGTACCCACGGCGACAATTAAAACCTTCCCCAACCAGAAACCGTGGATTGATGGCAGCATTCGCGCAAAACTGAAAGTGCGAACCACTGCTTTTAATCAGGGCAAGGCGACCGGAAACATGACCGAATACAAACAGTGTAGCTATTCCCTCCGCAAGGCAATCAAACATGCTAAGCATCAGTATAGAGACAAAGTAGAGTCGCAATTCAATGTCTCAGACACGAGAGGTATGTGGCAGGCTCTACAGTCAATCACGGACTATAAAAAGAAAACCAGCCCCGTCGCGGACCCAGATGTCTTGCTCCCAGACAAACTAAACAACTTCTTTGCTCGCTTTGAGGACAACACAGTGCCACCGACACGGCCCGCTACCAAAACCTGCAGACTCCTTCACCGCAGCCAACGTGAGTAAAACATTTAAACGTGTTAACCCTCGCAAGGCTGCCGGCCCAGACGGCATCCCTAGCCGCATCCTCAGACCAGCTGGCTGGTGTGTTTACGGACATATTCAATCAATCCCTATCCCCGTCTGCTGTTCCCACATGCTTCAAGAGGGCCACACTTGTTCCTGTTCCCAAGAAAGCTAAGGTAACTGAGCTAAATGACTATCTTCCCGTAGCACTCACTTCCGTCATCATGAAGTGCTTTGAGAGACTAGTCAAGGATCACATCACCTCCACCCTACCTGACACCCTAGACCCACTCCAATTTGCTTACCGCCCCAATAGGTCCACAGACGACGCAATTGCAATCACACTGCACACTGCCCTAACCCATCTGGACAAGAGGAATACCTATGTAAGAATGCTGTTCATCGACTACAGCTCATCATTTAACACCATAGTACCCTCCAAACTCTGGGTCTCGACCCCGCCCGGTGCAACTGGGTCCTGGACTTCCTGACGGCCCGCCCCCAGGTGGTGAGGGTAGGTAACAACATCTCCACCCCGCTGACCCTCAACACTGGGGCCCCACAAGAGTGCGTTGTCAGCCTTCTCCTGTACTCCCTGTTCACCCATGACTGCGTGGCCATGCACGCCTCCAACTCAATCATCAAGTTTGCAGACAACACTCCTGTCTGTAGGCTTGATTACCAACAACAACGAGATGGCCTACAGGGAGGAGGTGAGGGCCTTCGGAGTGTGGTGTCAGGAAAATAACCTCACACTCAGCGTCAACAAAACAAAAGAGATGATCGTGGACTTCAGAAAACAGCAGAGGGAGCAACCCCTTATCCACATCGCCGGGACAGTTGTGGAGAAGGTGTAAAGTTTTAAGTTCCTTGGCGTACACATCATGGACAAACTGAAATGGTCCACCCTCACAGACAGAGTGGCGAAGAAGGCGCAGCAGCGCCTCTTCAACCTCAGGAGGCTGAAGAAATTCGGCTTGTCACCAAAAGCACTCACAAACTTTTACAGATGCACAATCGAGAGCATCCTGTCGGGCTGTATCACCGCCTGGTATGGCAACTGCTCCGCCCACAACCGTAAGGCTCTCCAGAGGGCAGTGAGGTCTGCACAACGCATCACCGGGGGCAAACTACCTGCCCTCCAGGACACCTATACCACCTGATGTCACAGGAAGGCCAAAAAGATCATCAAGGACAACAACCACCCAAACAACTGCCTGTTCACCCCACTATCATCCAGAAGGCGAGGTCAGTACAGGTGCATCAACGCTGGGACCGAGAGACAGAAGCCGTTTTGTCAATCTCAAGGCCATCAGACTGTTAAACAGCCATCACTAACATTGAGTGGCTGCTGTCAACATTCTGACTCAAATCTCTAGCCACTTTAATAATCAAAAACTGGATGTAATAAACATATCACTAGTAACTTTAAACAATGCCACTTTATATAAGGCTTACATACCCTACATTACTCATCTCATGTGTTTATACTGTACTCTATACCATCTACTGCATCTTGCCTATGCCGTTCGGCCATCGCTCATCCTTATATTTATATGTACATATTCTTATTAATTCCTTTACACTTGTGTGTATTAGGTAGTTGTTTTGAAATTGTTAGATTACTTGTTAGTTATTACTGCATGGTCGGAACTAGAAGCACAAGCATTTCGCTACACTCACATTAACATCTGCTAACCACGTGTATGTGACCAATCAAATTTGATTTGATTTTAAATGAATTGTTGTGATAGAAAGCGTGCCAGTAGTTGAACTAAAGGCAAACAAGCCACATAACTTTACTGTAGGCAAAAAGCAGGCACAAATGCAAAAAAAAACTAAAAACACAAGTCAATTTAACAAAGCTTTAAATAGTGCCTTAAGAGCATATTAGCATTGGAATGAGACACTCATGGTTCGTCCATCCATTGATCTATTAATTCACAGGAACACATCAGCCGGAGGGCTGTGCTTCCTCCTGTCACGTCGCACACTCTTGTACATGCAAGAGCAGATACCACTACTGTTCAGTGAAAAAAAGACATGATCGCAACAGTCTTATACTGCAGGGGATTCTGTTCCTTGCAGCTGATACGCCGTGGTCTGTAGGTATTCCCATGCTGGGAAAGTTCATATCAAACACATAATAGGACTTGAAGCACACATCCAGTGCCCCCAAGCAGTGAAAAAAGTCATGACTGGGCTGATGGAAACATGAAATGCCGGTACAATTGTATAAATGCCTACAGACAATTTGTTCGTTCGACATGGTGGAATCTTTGTGTCGTTAAAAGTAATTATATGATAAATGGCGGGAGAAACTCATTTTTATTTGAAAATATCAATATAATAACCATCATATCAAAGTGTGTGTGCACTACTTCATCACGCACAGCCTTTTCTCTGCAAAAAGTCAGTTTGCTGGAAACATCTCTGGTGGGAAAATGCGCATATTGTTTTATGCAGATTTGAGAATATTTGCATGAAAATCTGTCGCAAATTGGATGGAAACCTTCCTAATGTCTTGAAGTGTGCAGTTATGCATAACAGATTTTTAAAATCTATTCCTTTCATTCAATGTTTACAAAATACTGTGTACCATCATCTAATTTCCCCATCATATGCCTATCCACTATTTAAATGTACAGGCTGCAAGTCAATGGAATTTCTGGTCTCATTGAAGATGAGTCGGAATGTCTTCCTGCCTATCTTGTAGACTGGTGTTGGGAGGACCACTGGCAGAAGTCTTAAAGCGATGTCACCTTGTGTATCTGGAGAGAATAATGTTCAGTGAATAACTTCACTTTTTCTGCCTAAAAAATAAGATCTTGGGCCTGCTTTTCTCTGGGCTGGCGAAGCAACGTTTTTTTGTCCATGAAGACCGCAATCCAGTTATCAGTGAGTCTCCCCGAGCAGTCCGGGTTTAAACTGTAGAAGTCCTGAGTAGAGGTCTACCGATTATGATTTTTCAATGCCGATACCGATACCGATTATTGGAGGACAAAAACCGTCCGGTGCCGATTTATTTAAAAACATTATTTAAAAAATATATATATATCATACACACACACACATTTTTGTAATAATGACAATTGCAACAATACTGAATGAACACTTTTATTTTAACTTAATATAATACATAAATACACACACGCACGCACACAGCTCTGAAGTGACAATGATACTGAAGAGTCTGCTTAGAAGACAAATACTCTCAACTGAATAAAAATAGAGTTTAAGTTACCTATGATGAATGTTGAAAACAAAAACATAAATTTCTATATGCAGGAAATCCTATTTTATTAATGGGCATGGTAAGAATTGACAACCAAAGTGCGAGTCATAATTCCCATGACACCTAGCAACATCTGAGAAGCGGTTCCTTCATTTATTCTATAGGCTATTTTTAGATTCACTTAAAATAAGGTCTGTGTTTCGTGTAGGCTTACATCACCATGCCAATTTTATAACTGTGTAGATATCCATAGGACAAGGTAACTCTGATCAATATTGGCTAAATATAAGCGAAGATTAAAAAAATTGTAGAGTGGATTTATGAAAATATATTGACAAAACGTTACCTTATCCTAGTGAGATTTACACGGGTATCAAAACGTCGAGGCGGTTTAAGCCTGCACGAAACACAGACCTTATTTGAAGTAGATCAAAGACATTCTCTATGGAAGACATGAACGGTAAAATAACGAAGGAACCCCTTTCAAATTCAGCCGCAAGTTATTACAGGAATTATAACGCGTCGACTATTTCTCTCTAAACCATGTACCTTTGACTAATCCGGAAACTATCACCTCGAAAACAAAACGTTAATTCCGTTCCGTATTTTATCTAATGGGTGGCATCCATGAGTCTAAATATTCCTGTTACATTGCACAACCTTCAATGTTGTCATAATTACGTAAAGTTCTGGCGAATTAGTTCGCAAAGAGCCAGGCGGCCCAAACTGTTGCATATACCCTGACTCTGCGTGCAATGAACGCAAGAGAAATGACACAATTTCACCTGGTTAATATTGCCTGATAACCTGCATTTCTTTTAGCTAAATATGCAGGTTTAAAAATATATACTTGTGTATTGATTTTAAGAAAGGCATTGATGTTTATGGTTAAGTACACATTGGAGCAATGACAGTCATTGATTGATTGTTTTTTATCAGATAAGTTTAATGCTAGCTAGCAACTTACCTTAGCTTACTGCATTCGCTAACAGGCAGGCTCCTCGTGGAGTGCAATGTAATCAATGCAAGATTGGATCCCCGAGCTGACAAGGTAAAAAAATCTGTCGTTCTGCCCAGAACGTTCCTAGGCCGTCATTGAAAATAAGAATGTGTTCTTAACTGACTTGCCTAGTTAAATAAAGATTAAATAAAGGTGTAAAAAAAAAAAAAAAAAAAAAAACGGCAAATCCGCACCCAAAAATACCGATATCCGATTGTTATGAAAACTTGGAATCGGCCCTGATTAATCGGCCATTCCGATTAATCGGTCGACCTCTAGTCCTGAGCAATCTGTAGTAAAGCAGACAATGACTTTTCTTGTAATATTTAATTTTAGTTATTTTTTTAGTACAAATACATCATACATTGACAAAAACAATAGACAGCTTAACATTTACACACATATCCACAAACATTTATGACATCACACGTTGCTCAGATCCACGTTCCCACCGTATCCACACCCAATGATGTTTCTAATTCTTGTGAGACTCTGCCCAATATGACTTCAAATTGTGTTTTGTTGTAGCCAGACAAACATTTACTTTTCCATTGCAGTTAATCACTAGTCTGGCTAACACCTAACTCTTGAAGGTCTCCTGACTTCAGAGTCTGTAATGGCTCTTTGATATTGTCGGCACAATGCGTCAATAATGAAAGGGGCTGTGCTTTAACTGGTAGGCTCTCCGCTGTGCCTACTTTCCAGACAGCCTACTTTCCAGACTCCGCACAGCCTACTTTCCAGACCAGTGTGGTCACAGCTCTCCCTGCACTGTGAGTCACGCGGGTCCCATCAGCCAGGCTAGTTAATCACAGCAAACAGAATAAAATTAAAGTCTAACGTTTTTGTAAAACCATTTACCCACCATGCCTGGAGTATCCAGCAAATGCTCATACTATCTCGGCCCCATTCTGTCTGGTCCACTGAGCCCCCTGGATCGCTGTCTCCTTCATGTACTCTGCAACCTGGTTTACCGGTCAGATGTTGTTCAACCAATTGGTCATCTGGGCTGCCTTGTTTTGTGAGCACAAACAATTCAATGAATTATAAATGTATTTTAACAATCAGTTTTCAAAATGCACAACAAATGTTTCGACATGTACCTGGCAAGACCCGGCTACTGCTCAAGCTTGATGTATCACTTGGTGTGTCCACAGTGCTATTCATTCATGTGTGTGTCCCGAGGACCTTCCCTCCTGTATAAAAAAAGGTGGTGTTTCCAGAATACTCACTGTGTGTAAGGCTTTTATGTTCTCCTTTAACTTCAGGCTATAGTCGAGTCGTCCAAATGCAAGGGCATTTCCTGGTTTATCTCTTCCGCTGCAAAAGAGAGGGTGAAAGGGATATTTAATCATTTTCACAACTGAAGGCATTAAACCAAACCCTCTGAATCAGAGGTGTTGGGAGCCTCCCCTAAACGACATCCAAGGCGCCCGGGGAGTAGTTGTTTTTGGGTGTTAACTGCCTTGCTCAAGGGCAGAACGGCAGATTTTTCCACCTTGTAATGTATCTAGTCCCAAAGTGGCTGCATGGTTCTAAGAGGCTCTGGTGATGACTTTCAAGTTTCCATTAAGGTTGTATGATTGGTTATCGATGACAATGTGGAAGACGTAGATGCTGTTTTACACAGGGTCAATGAAAATCCCGCCCACCACGAAGATCTGTCCCCACTCTCAAAAATGAATTCTTAGTTTTACTTACCCTCAAACTTTGGAATAAAAGAGGCCTTGACCTCTGCATTGAAGTACAGAAATAAAGAAATGTTAGTTTAGCTAGCTAGCTATGTTTCTAACTTGGCTACATCAAATTTAAGGTAAACTAACGTTAGCTAGCTAACAGAATTTGCATCCATCCTCCGCAACTTCACAAGTCTGACTAAAGTTGCCACTGTCACAAAACATTGAAAACCAGTATAGTAACACTAGCAAACTCAATCAAACACCATGCAACCATGAAATAAGCCTGCCAAATATCTTGATTAAATTAACCCAGATGAAGAATAAGTTAAATCTAGCTATGGTAACTTAGATAGCCAGTGAAGTTAGCTTACCTAATGTATGGTAACTTATTTAGCTAGCCAGCTAGCTTAGCTAATGTGCTAACGAGTGAAACAGTGTCCAAGACCGTCCAGAAGAAGTGTCAGACGAAGGTAATTCACTTTAGTTGGCTACCGTTACAGACACTGACATAGTTAGCTAGCCAAATGTTGACAAAAAAATGTACATTTAGTTATATTCTGCCACAACACTTCAGAAAGCTAGCGTCGCGAGCATGGTCACAAGGCTAATGTTACCACAGCCAGAGATATTAACACAGAAAATGGATAGCTAGTTTACGCTCAAGCTAACATTAGCTAGCTACCTAATTATGATAGGACAACCTATTTAAAAAAAAAAATTTCACCTCTATTTAACCAAGTAGGCCAGTTTAGAACAAGTTCTCATTTACAACTGCAAACAGGCGGGACAGTAGAAACACAGAGTTACACACGGGATAAACAAACGTACAATAACACAATAGAAAAAATCTATATACAGTGTGTGCAAATGTAAGATTAGGGAGGTAAGGCAATAAACAGGCCATAGTGGCGAAATAATTACATTTTAGCAATTAAACACTGGAGTGATAGATGTGCAGAAGATGAATGTGCAAGTAGAGATACTGGGGTGCAAAGGAGAGAAAAATAATAATATTTAACCTGAATGACAATCAAATTCAGAATTCGTAACGTTTGTTACTTGCCGTTTTTGTTGTTTTCAGTCAGCTTAAACACCCTTAGTCTGTCTAAATACACAGTCACCAAATTGACCTTTAACAGAGGATTATTTAGCAATTAGAGTGCATCAATTCAGTGTTTCATTGTAATGCATGATGACTTGTATTTAATAAAAAGCAGTAGTATTTAATGCATTTAATGTCTAATAGATGGCTATTGCTTACTGTGTGTGTGTTATAAATCAAACAACTTTTTAGGCTATTGCAAGTTAATGCCTATCATATGTGTTCTCCCGAATGCCCCCTTCCTAATTATTCCTAAGTGTTAACTAGCCTAATATTTCATACCATATTCAGCCAAAATATTAGCTGGCAGCAGTAGTCTAAACCTGTGTCAGTGTGTGTCTTTCTCTGCTCAAATATATTATTATGACAACAAAGAAATTGCGCAAAAATCATTTAAAAAAAATCTAAATAGGTCCATGGGCCGCCGGCCATGTCCCTTTATAAAATATGTTTATTTTAAATTATTTTCTCAACTTCGACCAGCCCACCCAACAAAAAGATGGTTCGGCCCATCTGGCATTGCCAGAATTGCCAGATGGTCAATTTCGCCCATGTGAGAGGTGTATGATTCATGTTGCCTGACGTTTACGACTGTGTTGGGGAGGGAGGTGATGTGGTCTTTGATTAGCCTCTCAAAGCACTTCGTGATGACGGAAGTGAGTGGTACTGGGCGGTAGTCATTCAGTTCAGTTACTTTCCCTTTCTTAGGCACGGGATGATAGTGGACATCTTGAAGCAGGTGGGTATAGTGGCCTGGGCTAGGGAGACATTCAAAATGTCCAAAAACACAGCTGGTCTGCTGGTCTGCACATGCTCTGAGGGCATGGCTAGGGATGCCGTGTCGACCGCCAGACTTGCGAGGGTTAACACGTTTGAATAACTTACATACATCTTCAGTGGAGACTTCGAGTGTGTAGCCCACGTTGTCATCGGAGGCTTTTCTGGCAGCTTAGGGTCATTGTGCTCGAATCGTGAGAAAAAGTGAGAAAAAGGTGTTTAGCTCGTCCGGTAGGGTGGCGTTGGTGACCGCGATGTGGCTAGCTTTATTTTTGTCATCCGTGATCGTTAGGAGCCCCTGCCACATACGCCTTGTGTCCAATCCGCTGAATTGCTCCTTCACTTTGTCCCTATACTTGTGTTTCGCCATCTTGATTGATTTGCGAGGTCGTATTTGTACTGTTTAACCAAGCTATTATCCCCGGTCACCTTGCCTTGTTTATAAGTAGCATCTCTCTCAGTTTTCCTACTAGGCTGCTTGTTTTGGAAGTCCAGAAATGGATGTACCAATCCCAGATTGGACCTTCAACTTTCAAATTCAAGTACTTTGCGAAGTCTCAGGACATGCTGCTTTAGGTTGGTGTCCTCTTGTTTGGAATCAAACTCCTACCCCAGATAATGTAATCACTAGTCATCTGTTGGGTTTCAAAACTAATAGTATTTCCATTCTGCATGCTGTATTAAAACAAAAGGCATCACAATAACCTTCATTGCTGTAAATTCAATCACTGACTAATTATCCTGATGCCAGTTTGTAAAAGCCTGTCTCTTACTGGAATGCTATGGACAGTGTGGAAATAGATGTTGATTACATCTACGATCCAGGAAGCAAAGATTATCATTCTAGCACTCCCACATTGAGCAGTTTCTAGTCACATATCTAAATAAAGTGGTGTCGAGGTTCTCTTGAATAACTAATGTTGTCGGTTAAGAGAAGTGTATCTTCAATGTGTTGCCGTAGAAAATTCAATGAAATACCATACACTTTATTTGTCGCCTTAGAGTATTACAATGAGGGCTATGTAATAGCGGCGTGATACATACAACCTTCCAAGGCACCGGGAGTACAGTCAGAGTACATAGACTTGAAAGTGCATGGCAAATAAATATACAAAAGTAAATGTTCTACTGTGGCTCTGCGGTGATGATGACACAGAGCTTTTAAACTCAACCTTTTTGGGAAGCAAATGGTAGCAGCTGGTGCACAGCCTGTGGTCTAACTTCTCATCGCATCACAGGACGCTCGGCACAATTGATCCTGACACCGTCAAGCAGGTTCCCTCTATTTTCTTTCTCTGAAAACCACTCTATCCTCCACAGCCTAGGAGAGGGGTTGGGACACAGGGAGGTGGGCGGGGTGGTCAAAGCAATAGGATAGATAGAGAAAAGGGGATGGAGTTGAGGAGGCGGCTGAGGCAAAATGAAAGAGTGAAAGAGATAGAAAGAGAGAGAGAGTAACGTCTGTCTCTTTCCTGGCACAAGCAATGATGCAGCCATCCTCCGGCAATCTCTCAGCAGGTATCATTACCTGTCATTCAGGCTAACTGTGTCCACCGGGCACCCTCAGATAGGCCACAGCGTAATTGTCTGAGTGCCGGAGAGAGGCGAGAGGACAGTTTGATGAGAAGCTGGAGGAAACAGATAGACATTGGCGGTGGGGCTGGCAAACACACTCTCGGATGGAAGAGGAAAGGGAACAACAGAATACTACGTCACTCTTAAACTACTTATACTCAATTACAAAGCCATATGTGTGTGTTGTATTTTAAAGTATGTTGTATGTTTACTCAACAGATTGGCTTTTTGTTTCTATCTCTTAATAGGAATGGGAATTGGTATATCCTCTGAGGATATGAAATGTAGATTTTCCACTTTGTGGTCAATGCCATCCTCACGGACGGGCAGACGCGGTTGTGAGCGTAGCTTATCTGGTTGTCGAAATGGAATGTTTCTGCAGGCTGGTTTTTCATTTTGACCCAGTCATGCTCTGACAGAGTGCCTGCACTTCTTGACAGTTGCTTTAACCGGCGGTAAATGTACTTTCATTATTCAAGAAAATACCGCACACCATTTGACAAGGGCTCAATATGCCTGGCTCAAACGTAGTGCACTCTTGAAGGGAAACAGGGTGCCATTTGAGGTGCGGTTTGGAATAGAGTAGCACCATGCTTCATGAATGTTTAATCCAAGGTACTGAAAGCGGTTGTTCTGCTCCCTGTTTATGAGGAGTGAGTGGTGTGATCATGTCACTGAGGTCAATTTCACCCCAAGCCTTACAGAAAGGTGTCTGGTGGAGGAGAAAAGGTTACATTGGTCTATCGGAAATATCAGGCAATTGTTCTAGACCAATGTAAATCCATGTGGGGCAGAGGGGTGGTGATTTTGTGCTATAAATCAAATTGTATTGGTCACATACACGTGTTTAGCAGATGTAATTGAGGGTGTAGCGAAATGCTTGTGTTTCTAGTTCCAACAGTGCAGTAAAATCTAACAAGTAATATCTAACAATTTCACAACAATACACACAATACATACAAATCTAAATTAAAGGAATGGAAATAAGAATATATTCATATTTGGACGAGCAATGTCAGAACGGCATAGACTGAGATACAGTATAATATAATACAGAATATACAGTGGGGCAAAAAAGTATTTAGTCAGCCCCCAATTGTGAAAGTTCTCCCACTTAAAAAGATGAGAGAGGCCTGTAATTTTCATCATAGGTACACTTCAACTATGACAGACAAAATGAGAAAAAAAAGTTACAGGCCTCTCTCATCTTTTTAAGTGGGAGAACTTGCACAATTGATGGCTGACTAAATACTTTTTTGCCCCACTGTACATATGAGATGAGTAAATCAAAATATGTAAACATTATTTAAGTGACTAGTGTTCCATTATTAAAGTAGCCAGTGACTTCAAGTCTATGTATATAGGGCAGCAGCCTATATGTGCTAGTGATGGCTATATAACAGTCTGATTAATGCTGTCTTGAGATAGAAGCTGTATCTCTCGGTCCCAGCTTTGATGCACCTGTACTGACCTCGCCTTCTGGATGATAGCGGGGTGAAAAGGCAGTGGCGCGGGTGGTTGTTGTCCTTGATGATCTTTTTGGCCTTCCTGTCACATCGGGTGCTGTTGTAGGTGTCCTGGAGGGCAGGTAGTTTGCCCCCAGTGATGCGTTGGGCAGACTGCATCACCCTCTGGAGAGCCCTGCGGTTGCAGGCATTGCAGTTGCCATACCAGGCAGTGATACAACCCGACAGGATGCTCTCAATTTTGCATCTGTAAAAGTTTGTGAGGGTTTCAGGTGCCACGCCAAATTTCTTTAGCCTCCTGAGGTTGAAGAGGTGCTGTTGCGCCTTCTTCACCACACTGTCTGTGTGGGTGGACCATTTCAGTTTGTCAGTGATGTGTACGCCGAGGAACTTGAAACTTTCCACCTTCTCTACTGCGGTCCCGTCGATGTGGATAGATGGGTGCTCCCTCTGCTGTTTCCTGAAGTCCCCTATCATCTCCTTTGTTTTGTTGATGTTGGATGAGAGGTTATTATTCTGGCACCACACTCCCAGGGCCCTCACCTCCTGCCTGTAGGCTGTCTCGTCGTTGTTGGTAATCAGGCCTACTACTGTTGTGTCTGCAAACTTGACGATTGAGTTGGAGGCGTGAGTGGCTCTGCAGTCATGGGTGAACATGGAGTACAGGAGGTGGCTGAGCCCACCCCCTTGTGGGGCCCCAGTGTTGAGGACCAGTGAAGTGGAGACGTTATTTCCTACCTTCACCAGCTGGGGGGCGGCCCATCGGGAAGTCCAGGACCCAGTTGCATAGGGTTGGGTTCAGACCCAGGGCCTCGAGCTTAATAATCCGCTTGGAGGGTACTATGGTGTTGAATGCTGAGCTGTAGTCAATGAACAGCTGAACCAAGTCATGCTGAGAGACTCACTGTGAAGAACTGCTATATATGTCCACTGGTGCAGAGAGAGTAAGGGACACAATCAATAGTTTAGGGAAATGCTTGAACTTAAAATGGTTGACATTCAATTTTTGCAACATGCTTAATGGAAACTGCAAAGGTTTAGGATATACATTATTAATGTATGTGCAGTATATTTTACTGCTAGTGTTAATGCACATATGTAATGACAGAAGAATCATACTTCAAATGTCTTTATGCACAAAGAAGATATTTTGCTCACAGGAACTAGATTGACAAGCGTGTCATTGGGAATATTAGTCAAGATAACATTTTTGCAAACAACATGGGATGCGCTTTAACCATTCAAAATATTCAAAAGTGAACCGCAGTCAATTACGGTTATTTTCTGTGACACAGTAATCTCCCCGAGCTTGCAGATATGACTCTGGGTTTGTGACACCATTGACGTGACCGTCTGGAAATTGAGTGCCAGTCATTCTCGACATTCATCCACATGAATCTGGCTGCCTGAAGTTCAGGCTCATTTCAGCCCAGGTTAGGTCCATAATCCACATGCATTAGTCACCTCCCCTCATGAGCACAAGAAGTGAGCGATGCCTGCCCTCGTGAAATATCACATTTTGATCACCCCTCCAAGAGTGCAACGGGGACACGCTTGGCGAAAGTGTCCGATTCTGGCAGTATCCATCATGTAGAGCAGGGGTGTCAAACTCATTCCACGGAGGGCCTTGTGTCTGCAGGTTTTTGGTCTTTCCTTTCAATAAAGCCCTAGACAACCAGGTGTGGGGAGTTCCTAACTAATTAGTGATGTTAATTCATCAATCAAGTACAAGGGTGGAGCGAAAACCCGCAGACACTCGGCCCTCCATGGAATGAGTTTGACACCTGTGATGTAGAGGGACAACAGCAAATGTACTCTGTCACCTTGACCACTGATGATCAACGGCTTCTGCTTTTCACAGACTGAATATATCATACGGTATCTTTAACCTGGGCACTGCTTTGTGAAAAAAAATGACAAACCTTGTCTTTTAGTGAAATAGTGTTATTATGTGACAGTAGATCAAAAATTTACAATACAAATATATACTATTCTTCCTGATGCTGGAAGTCATCTTATACCACAATTGCTTAACTTTGCTACGTACCAATTACCAATTAGGTACCAATTACAGTGCAGGTATTTTTTATGAGACAATGTGAATGCTAAGTAAGTGCATAGAGTAACTTTATGCATCTTGCATCTGTTGTTTCTCAGTGAGAGACGATACAGTCATTTTTAACTTGAGTTTACAAGCCACAGATTGAAGTGTGGGCTAATATATTTGCCACTTAACACTGCTGGAAAGGTTAAAGTGGCCCTTGGGGAGAGAGAGATGCTTGCCCAGTGTGTTTTGGAGGTTGCCATTGCCACCATGCTAGTGCCTGTGGATGGCTCCGGAGAGAGGGAGAAAGAGAGAAGGGGGAGGGAGAGAGAGGGAGAGGGGGAGATAGAGAGACAAAGTGACATACAAAGAGACGATAGAGGAATGTGATCCTCCTCTTTGACGGCTAAGTGCCCATCTCCGGCTAAGTACCTCTTCTCCTTCAGGGCCCTAATGAAGCCCTGGGGAAGTCCGCGGCTGCAGCCGTGGCCTGTGACTCATCCTTCACTGGGCCCAAGCCAGGAGCCCACCTCCCAGGGCCTGCTGTCTGCAGCCGGGGCCACCGGCACAGCTGGCACACCCTCATTACCGGCTGCATGGAGAAGCAACAAAGGAGCTGTATTCTCCGTGTCTCTGATCCAGGTGACTGGGCCCAGGAGCCTGTTCTCCGCTGCTCCTCTGTTCTCCACCTCTCAGCAAATGAGCAAGTGGAAATGGAAATGTCGTGGGCTGCTGTACTGTAGCCGTGGGTCCTCATGAGGAGCCATTGTGATTCGGCAGCATATCAGGGTTAACAATGTACAGGTACACCTAGAGGTCCATTGGCTCAGACTGCAGACGTGCGGATTGGTACAAACCCGCTAGTGATGCGTTGGGAGACAAAGCTGACCTTGAACACAAACTGCCTCTTTAATAGGAAAGCTGGTGATACCCCTGACACCGGAGTGTATGGAGTGTTGACAACAAGGAGGAGGAATAGCGGTACAAGGATAGAACAGGGAGAGGAGGAGAGGAGGATACAGGTGAGTGAGAACTGAGCGCAGTCAGCCGGGGCTTTCTCCCTGGGCCTCGCTGAGTGTAATCCGCTCGACAGATAGCAGAACACTGGGAGGACAATAAGGTTCTGACGCTCAGCAGTCGGCTCGATGAGGGAGTCTGTGGGGCCGCCATCACGTCAGACAGGGAGGACCCTGTGTGCTGATGCATTGGATTAACTCTATGAGGACTAAGGAGGTCATTTTCCACTGTGCACTCAGGTGTGTTAGTAAGCGCACTCTGATCGGCGGCCGCAGGGTGTCGACAGGTGGCGTGTGTGTTCGCGTGTGTTCATGAGTGATTATCTTATCAATTGTGGCCATTCTAGTCCTGTACCCCAAAATATGTTATTTTATGTCAGTAGTGCCAACTAATGAATCAGATCGTCATGGCATTTCCTGAGGCGTGGCTCAATACACAGCATGGCTCAATTATTAGATACAGTACCGCTCCGGCCGCTGTGGTAACACAACGTATCTCATGCCTTGACTGACGCCCTATGTTCCACTTCCTCCTCTCCCTTTAACAGAAAGTAATTCACTGATTGCACGCAAACACATTTGCACACACACGTGCACGCACACACACTTATGCCTTAACATTTTACATTTACATTTGAGTCATTTAGCAGACGCTCTTATCCAGAGCGACTTACAGTAGTGAGTGCATACATTTTCATTGTTTTTTTCTTAACCTCCATTAACTACCAGCTTCTTCCCACTGCCTGGTGGTGTGTTGAGTAAGCGCGCCATTAGGAGGTGGGAAATGAAATGCAAATAAAAGCAGTATGCCCACATCTCCACTGTGGCGAGGTGATCCGAGCCTCCATGCCTTGCAGGCTGATGTGTGTGTTTGGTGCAAGATGTGCCAGCCGTGCCAGCCAGCAATGCCTAAGGCATAGGTGAGCTGGAAAAGGGGCCTGGCAGGGGCCTGGCACATCTGGAGGGGGTTGTGCATCAGGAAGCCTCGCCAGCGTCTCCGCAGGGATCAGTTGGAGTGGATGGGTTGGCGTGGTGCGTTTCCCAGAGCCATTCAAGAGGCTGAGCAGTGAGGTGAAAGCTGCTTGACACTGACAGCAGGTAGCCTAGTAGTTAAGAGCGTTGGGCCAGTAACCGAAAGGTTGCTGGTTCAAATCCCCGAGCTGAAAAATATGTTGACGTGCCCTTGAGCAAGGCACTTAACCCTAATTGCTCCTGTAAGTCACTCTGGATAAGAGTTTCTGCTAAAATGTAAATGTAAAAATGTTATGTATTACGTTATGTATTACATTATGTATTATTGTTATGTATTACACCGGTTTTATGTGATACTTAAGTTATAATGAAATCGATCTTCCACTCCAAATGACCCGCTGATGAAAAGAGAGGCTAATTCTCCAGCTTTACCAGGTCTCCCTAAAAACAATTGTTTTTTAACCTCAAGAGACTATTCTGGTTGCATGAAGGCCAAATTAAATAATTTGATTAAAATAATAATAGTAATTTATGTGTTGCATTGTTAGGTTCTAAATGAACCTATTAAAACTCACGGACGCTTAATAAAGCTCAAACCAAGTTTATTCACCCACGCTCTCCCTCAGTGACATGAATCAGTATATTTCATATTCTCAGAACCCAACAGCATAAAGAATATGGTGTGACAATGGGGCTAGGCCTGGCAGCAGATGGTGATAGGTGACCTGGCCATCTTTTCATTAGACCCTCAGCCAACAAGTCATAATGAGGGGACATATGGTAGAGGATCTGTATGATACTGAACCCACTTAACATCTAGCCCCATGTACAGTTAGCATTGTGTCTTGCAAATTAGCAGGATGATTGATTGGGAACAAGAAGCAGACCAAACCAACCAGGGGTTTGTTTCTGGAATCTAACTTCGTGGTGGTATATTATTTTTCTCGACGACTCAGACAGAACAGTACAGTGGCTAAGATGTTGAGAGAAATAATGTGCTATTTTAGCTGCAATGGTTTTAGGAAACTCACCATAGACTCAGGGGTGAAAGAAAGGCGGTACAGTTCGGTAAATAGTGGGGGTAAGACATACCGGTAAAACATGAGCTGGCCATGTGACAATAATGAAAACAAAATGTCAAGAATACGATAGGCTATTACCAGGGTTGGGGAGTAACAGATGACATGTAATCCATTACATCAAATCAAATCAAATCACATTTATTTATATAGCCCTTCTTAGATCAGCTGAAATCTCAAAGTGCTGTACAGAAACCCAGCCTAAAACCCCAAACAGCAAGCAATGCGGGTGTAGAAGCACGGTGGCTAGGAAAAACTCCCTAGAAAGGCCAAAACCTAGGAAGAAACCTAGAGAGGAACCAGGCTATGAAGGGTGGCCAGTCCTCTTCTGGCTGTGCCGGGTGGAGCTTATAACAGAACATGGCCAAGATGTTCAAATGTTCATAGATGACCAGCATGGTCAAATAATAATAATCACAGTAGTTGTCGAGGGTGCAACAGGTCAGCACCTCAGGAGTAAATGTCAGTTGGCTTTTCATAGCCGATCATCATTACACGTAAGGCATTACAAAAAACGATAACTATAATCCGTTTGGTTACCAGCAAATATATTGTAATCAGATTACAGATATTTTTGAAAAACTAGAGGATTACTTCGGGGATTACTTTAAATTCAGAAAGGATGTTTGTGAAAAAGAATCTTTGACACTTCTCTGTTTGACATTCATATCATGTTGTGGTGGATGGTTGTTCTCAAATCTAAATGTGTATTTGAACCCAATAATGGTTGAATTCAAGAAGTTTAAGCTGCCTATCAATCATTGTTTTTTAAACCAGTGGACAGCCAGTGAAAAATGCACTCTTGCAACAGCTGCACAGTGCGGATCCCAGCCTATGGAATAAAAGTGGGGTTTTTATTGCTCAATCTAATTCATGCTGATAAAAAAATATATACATAAGCCTAATGGACACATGCTCAAACTCGCACACTTTTGATAGACTTAAAGGTGCAATCTGTAGTTGCTACATCCATTTTTTGACTTATATACAGTAACAGTCAAAGGTGCGGACAGCAGTAGAGGCATTAATTATGTCCTAATGACAATCGCCAAATGTCATTAAACTTTTGGGTGTTTTGTGTAACAGAGGTCTCTTTCCAGGGTCGCAACTTTGGTTTTAGAAGTGGGGGGAGGGCATCGTTTATTAAATGTTTTTGTCATATAACTACCCGACCTCTCGGAGGCGTCCGCATGGTCCTAAAGCACACTGTTGCCATGTCTTGTATCACATTCCAATGATAAAACTGAGCGGGACAAAAATGCAATTTCAGAATGTGTGGCGGGGGGGGGGGGGGGGGTGCGGCATGTCCCCACTGTCCCCAGTGAAAGTTTCGCCCCTGTCTCTTTCCATTCACCACTTTGTTTGGAGGCTTGAAAGATGTTGCGAATGGATGAACGTGCAGGGGTAGCCTAGTAAAGGAGCCCTTTGAAGTAATTGACAATCAGATGACAACGTCATAACTGGTTGCGTTCATGCCACAATAAAGGTAATACATTTTTATGACTAGGCCCACAGAGATTCTATTGAATTAATAGGGATTCTAAATATAATTCTATGATTAGTCCCCAGTTTGACGTGGGCTGGATTTTCCGAGCTGAAGTGACCAAGACACACCTCCAACAACACGTACACTACTGTTCAAAAGTTTGGGGTCACTTAGAAATGTCCTTGTTTTTTAAAGAAAAGCAAATGTTTTGTCAATTAAAAAAACATCAAATTGATCAGAAATACAGTGTAGACATTGTTAATGTTGTAAATTACTATTGTAGCTGGGAACGGCTGATTTTGTATGGAATATCTACATAGGCATACAGAAGCCCATTATCAGCAACCATCAGCAACTGTGTTCCAATGGCACGTTGTGCTAGCTAATCCAAGTTTATAATTTTAAAAGGCTAATTGATCTTTAGAAAACCCTTTTGCAATTATGTTTGCACAGCTGAAAACTGTTGACCTGATTTATAGAAGCAATAAAACTGGCCTTCTTTAGACTAGTTGAGTATCTGGAGCATCAGCATTTGTGGGTTCGATTATAGGCTCAAAATGGCCAGAAACAAAGACCTTTCTTCTGAAACTCATCAGTCTATTCTTGTTCTGAGAAATGAAGGCTATTCCATTCAAGAAATTGCCAAGAAACGGAAGATCTCGTACAACGCTGTGTACTACTCCCTTCACAGAACAGTGCAAACTGGCCCTAAACAGAATAGAAAGAGGAGTGGGAGGCCCCGGTGCACAACTGAGTAAGACAATAAGTACATTAGAGTGTCTAGTTTGAGAAACAGATGTCTCACAAGACCCTATAAGTGTACCTTACATTATTCTGCCCCAAACAATGATAACTGTTCTCACCCAGTGGCATTTGGGCTATATACTTTGTGAGCGCTGATGCCGCCCCATGATAAGCAGTGCCCACTTTGCCAAAGGTAGGGAGCAAAATATTTAGCTAGTCCATGCCCAGCACAACTCTCCAGGGGGCTTGGCTCTCCACCAACGCTCCGTCAAATTCATTTAACATAAATTATGTAGCCTACGGTGGAAAGAGTAGTACCCAATTAGGTTTTTCTGTAGCCCATAGACCAAATGTATTACAATGTCATGAGACACTTTTTAAACATTAACTTATTAATGAGGAGAGAGAGTGCAGGAGAAAGTAATCTAAAAAGGCAAATGGGCAGACATCAGCTTTGGAGCAGCTTTGGCGTAATCAAACAGAGGTAAGCAGCAAATGGTGCTGAAATAATGAATTAAAACAATTGTCTTCTTTTTAATTTGACTTCACTAACAACAGGAGGGCTGTGTTGGAGCCTATTTCTTCCTATAAAAAAAGTTAGGCCAACCTGTTTGAAAGACACTATTATGCTATCCATGGATTTGTCAGTGTAGCCAAATCCTACAATACTGTCACCATGCATGCTGTACAGTCAAATTGAGTGGGGGTATGCCATAACCTTGAAGAAGAGGGCAAAAATGATAGCTATTGTTAGCTTTATATTTAGAAATAAAGCCACACCTGTTTTGAGCCCCACCTGTTTAGCTAAAAAAATATACATGATTTAAAAATATATATATATACACTTCCATTCAAAAGTTTGGCGTCACTTAGAAATGTCCTTGTTTTCCATGAAAACATACATGAAATGAGTTGCAAAATTAATAGGAAATATAGTCTAGAAATTGACACGGTTGTAAATAATGATTTTTCATTGAAATAATAATTGTGTCCTTCAAACTTTGCTTTCGTCAAAGAATCCTCCATTTGCAGCAATTACAGCCTTGCAGACCTTTGGCATTCTAGTTGTCAATTTGTTGAGGTAATCTGAAGAGATTTCACCCCATGCATCCTGAAGCACCTCCCACAAGTTGGATTGGCTTGATGGGCACTTCTTAAGTACCATACGGTCAAGCTGCTTCCACAACAGCTCAATAGGGTTGTGATCCGGTGACTGTGCTGGCCACTCCATTATAGACAGAATACCAGCTGACTGCTTCTTCCCTAAATAGTTATTGCATAGATTGGAGCTGTGCTTTGGGTCATTGTACTGTTGTAGAAGGAAATTGGCTCCAATTAAGCACCGTCCACAGGGTATGGCATGGCTTTGCAAAATGGAGTGATAGCCTTCCTTCTTCAAGATCCCTTTGACCCTGTACAAATCTCCTACTTTACCACCACCAAAGCACCCCAGACCATCACATTGCCTCCACCATGCTTGACAGAGGGCGTCAAGCACTCCTCTAGAATCTTTTCATTTTTTCTGCATCTCACTAATGTTCTTCTTTGTGATCCAAACACCTCAAACTTAGATTTGTTTGTCCACAACACATTTTTTCCAATCTTCCTCTGTCCAGTGTCTGTGTTCTTTTGCCCATCTTAATCTTTTCTTTTTATTGGCCAGTCTGAGAGATGGCTTTTTCTTTGCAACTCTGCCTAGAAAGCCAGCATCCCGGAGCCGCCTCTTCACTGTTGACTTTGAGACTGGTGTTCTGCGGGTACTATTTAATGAAGCTGCCAGTTAAGGACTTGTGAGGCGTCTGTTTCTCAAACTAGACACTCTAATGTACTTGTCCTCTTAAATCAGTTGTGCACCGGGGCCTTCCACTCATCTTTCTATTCTGGTTAGAGACAGTTGCGCTGTTCTGTGAAGGGAGTAGTACACAGCGTTGTACAAGATCTTGAGTTTCTTGGCAATGTCTCGCTTGGAATAGCCTTCATTTCTCAGAACAAGAATAGACTGACGAGTTTCAGAAGAAAGGTCTTTGTTTCTTGCCATTTTGAGCCTGTAATCAAACCCACAAATGCTGATGCTCCAGATACTCAACTAGTCTAAAGAAGACCAGTTTTATTGCTTCTTTAATCAGGTCAACAGTTTTCAGCTGTGCTAACATAATTGCAAAGGGTTTTCTAATGACCAATTAGCCTTTTAAAATGCTTAACTTGGAATAGCTAACACAACGTGCCATTTGAACACAGGAGTGACGGTTGCTGATAATGGGCCTCTGTACGCCTGTGTGGATATTCCATAAAAAAATCAGCCGTTTCCAGCTACAATAGTCATTTACAACATTAACAATGTCTACACTATATTTTTGATCAATTTTATGTTATTTTCATTGGCAAAAAAGTAGCTTTTCTTTAAAAAACAAGGACATTTATAAGTGACCCCAAACTTTTGAACAGTAGTGTATATAAACTCAGCAAAAAAAGAAACGTCCCTTTTTCAGATCCCTTTCTTTCAAAGATAATTTGTAAAAATCCAAGTAACTTCACAGATCTTCATTGTAAAGGGTTTAAACACTGTTTCCACTACAGGGAGACAGGATGGACAGCTGATCGTCCTCGCAGTGGCAGACCACGTGTAACAACACCTGCACAGGATCGGTACATCCGAACATCACACATGTACAGGATGGCAACAACAACTGCCCAAGTTACACCAGGAACGCACAATCCCTCCATCACTGCTCAGACTGTCCGCAATAGCCTGTGAGAGGCTGGACTGAGGGCTTGTAGGCCTGTTGTAAGGCAGGTCTTCACCAGACATCACCGGCAACAATGTCGCCTATGAGCACAAACCCACCGTCGCTGGACTAGACAGGACTGGCAAAAAGTGCTCTTCACTGACGAGTTATGGTTTTGTCTAACCAGGGGTGATGGTTGGATTCGCGTTTATCGTCGAGGAATGAGCATTACACCGAGGCCTGTACTCTGGAGCGGGATCGATTTGGAGGTGGAGGGTCCGTCATGGTCTGGGGCAGTGTGTTACAGCATCATCGGACTGAGCTTGTTGTCATTGCAGGCGATCTCAACGCTGTGCATTACAGGGAAGACATCCTCCTCCCTCATGTGGTATCCTTCCTGCAGGCTCATCCTGACATGACCCTCCAGCATGACAATGCCACCAGCCATAATGCTCGTTCTGTGCGTGATTTCCTGCAAGACAGGAATGCTAGTGTTCTGCCATGGCCAGCGAAGAGCCCGGATCTCAATCCCATTGAGCACGTCTGGGACCTGTTGGATCGGAGGGTGAGGGCTAGGGCCATTCCCCCCAGAAATGTCCGGGAACTTACAGGTGCCTTGGTGGAAGAGTGCATTTCACAGCAATAACTTGAAAATCTGGTGCAGCCCATAAGGAGGAGATGCACTGCAGTACTTAATGCAGCTGGTGGCCACACCAGATACTGACTGTTACTTTTGATTTAGTTCAGGAACACATTATTCAATTTCTGTTAGTCACATGTCTGTGGAACTTGTTCAGTTCATGTCTGAGTTGTTGAATCTTGTTGTGTTCATCCAAATATTTAAAGTTTGCTGAAAATAAACGCAGTTGAGACAGTGAGAGGACATTTCTTTCTTTGCTGAGTTTATATACACACACACACTACCAGTCAAAAGTTTGGACACACCTACTCATTCAAGGGTTTTTCTTTATTTTTATTATTTTCTATATTTTAGAATAATTGTGAAGACATAACTGTGAAATAACACATAGAATTATGTAGTTACGAAAAGTGTTATACAAAAAGATTCTTCAAAGTAGCCACCCTTCGCCTTGATGATAGCTTTGCACACTCTTGGCATTCTCTCAAACAGCTTCATGAGGTAGTCACCTGGAAAGCATTTCAATTAACAGGTGGGCCTTCTTAAAAGTTAATTTGTGGAATTTCTTTCCTTCTTAATGTGTTTGAGCAAATCAGTTGTGTTGTGTTCTGACAAGTATACAGAAGATAGCCATATTTGGTAAAAGACCAAGTCCATATTATGGCAAGAACAGCTCAAATAAGCAAAGAGAAATGACAGTCCATCATTACTTTAAGACATGAAGGTCAGTCAATCCGGAAAATGTCAAGAACTTTGAAAGTTTCTTCAAGTGCAGTTGCAAAAACCATCAAGCGCTATGATGAAACTGGCTCTCATGAGGACCGCCGCAGGAAAGGAAGACCCAGAGTTACCTCTGCTGCAGATAAATTAATTAGAGATACCATCTTTAGAAATTGCAGCCCAAATAAATGCTTCACAGATTTCAGGTAACAGACACATCTCAACATCAACTGTTCAGAGGAGACTGCGTGAATCAGGCCTTCATGGTTGAATTGCTGCAAAGATACCACTGTTAAAGCACACCAATAAGAATAAGAGACTTGCTTCAGCCAAGAAACACAAGCAATGGACATTAGACCGGTGGAACTCCGTGCTTTGAGATTTTAGATTTTTGGTTCCAACCGCTGTCTTTGTGAGACACAGAGTGGGTAAACGGATGATCTCCGCATGTGTGGTTCCCACCGTGAAGCACGGAGGAGGAGGTGTGATGGTGTGGAGGTGCTTTGCTGCTGACACTGTCTGTGATTTATTTAGAATTCATGGCACACTTAACCACACCTCCAGGCTGTGTAAGGGCTATTTGACCAAGAAGGAGAGCGATAGAGTCCTGCATCAGATGACTTGGCCTGCACAATCACCCAACCTCAACCCAATTGAGATGGTTTGGGATGAGTTGGACCACAGAGTGAAGGAAAAGCAGCCAACAAGTACTCAGCATATGTGGGAACTCCTTCAAGACTGTTGGAAAAGCATTCTTCATTTAGCTAGTTGAGAGAATGCTAAGAGTGTGCAAAGCTGTCATCAATGCAAAGGGTGGCTACTTTGAAGAATCTCAAATATAAAATATATTTTGATTTCTTTAAAACTTTTTTGGTTACTACATGATGACATATTTGTTATTTCATAGTTTTGATGACTTCAATATTATTCTACAATTCTACAAAAATGTAAAAATAAAGTCAAACCCCTTGACTGGGTAGGTGTGTCTGGACATATAAATATGGCATTTAGCACGTTTTTATCAAAAGCGGCTTACAGTCATGCCTTCATACATTTTTGTACTGGTGGTCCCAGCGGGCATCGAACCCACGACCCTCGTCGTTGCAGGCGCCATGCTCAACCAACTATAAAGTCTAATGGGGTTTTTATTTTTCTCCCCCCTCTGGAGATATCCATCCATGACCATTACTCCCTCACTCTATCCATTGATATGGTGAGCTATTTGCCTGCATCCACGTAGCAGGACATGAATGTGAATGGGAGTATTATTTTATGCCATGTTTTTTTGTACTCAGAGAGGCAGAGAGGGCCAAATAAAGCCTGAACAACATCCGAAGCCTTTAACCCAAAACGAATAGAAAAACATTCCACCATGACCACTTAACGATACATGATATCCTCCGCATTGAGAATAACATGTGGACATGTTTTGTCGCTATTCTCTCTGTAGCTGTTATCTCAAAGACATCCTCCTCCCTCATGTGGTACCCTTCCTGCAGGCTCATTTCTGACATGACCCTCCAGCATGACAATGCCACCAGACATACTGCTCGTTCTGTGCGTGATTTCCTGCAAGACAAAAAAGCCAGCTCCTCAAATCCATTCACTGTTATTAAACCCACCTAAGGAAGCGATCTGTAGACTGTCTGCAGAGGAGTATGCAGGGAGAAGATACATTCATTTTAAAGTAGGCTGGCAGCGGTGTTAAAAATATCCTCCTCACTCGCTGTGCCTGTGTATATATATATGTGTGTGTGTGTACCTGTTTATGTTCCTCTGTTTCTCTGTGTGTGTACCTGTTTATGTGTGGTTGAGCCTCTGATTAAAAATCCAGGCAACTAAAGCAACGTTACAGCTTGTGCCAAGATGAATGGCAGTCCACCGGTGGCAAAGCGGGCCCACACCTTTTTTTAAAGCAGCTGTTTATATGCAATGAATCTTGTATCATTTGTGGATGTATGTGCTGACCCAAGCAGATAGTCGGCCGTGGGCTAATGCGGCTCCAACCGCGCATAGGGCATTTGTCTCAAGGTGCAGGGCAGAGTACCGGGCAGGTAACCAGCAAGTGATGGCTGTTCAACAGTCTGATGGCCTGGAGTTAGAAGCTGGTTTTCAGTCTCTCAGTCCCGGTTTAGATGCACCTGTACCGTCTCTGTCTTCTAGATGGTAACAGAGTGAACAGACCATGACTCGGGTGGCTGAAGTCCTTGGTTAGGTGTAGGTGTGCGTGTGTGCAAAGTGTGTGTGTAATGTAATTCACCATGCAAGCCATAGGAGCTGTGTGCATAATTGCATAACATTACTTTTGCATGCCACCGGTGTCATCACCCATAACACTTAATCTCAGGGGGATTACATGAATCAGAAATTAACTCAGGATCCCGGTCCCTATGTACTGTAGCTATAGCAACACTTACAACAGAAACAAAGGCAAACTGTGGACTACAGTCAAATCGTAGAAATCTTTCAAAATGCAATCCTGTTGCATGGCAGCGACTTGAAGGCTGTGTCCCAAATGCCACAGCCTTGATGAACAACCCAGTGAGCGAGAGAGAGAGAGAGAGAGAGCGATTTAAACAGCTCTGTCACCAGTGAAATGTGATGTGTATCTTTGGTGTGCCATGATGGCGGTGGTGGGAAAATAACAAACCCTTGGTCAGGTCAGAACAAGGCTCAGGAGAGACCATTACTGCACGCTAGCAGGCTACACTGGTGTGAAACTGAATCCAAATGAATTCCATCCCTCACAACCCTCAATCCTGCTCTGAGGATTTCTTGCCTAGTTTATTCGATTAAAGTCTCTGGGTGCTCGTCCAATGCACTGGAGTGGATCGCTATGCACAGTCAGTACTGTTGTTCGCTGAGGGCCAAAAAGAAAGGCACCTTTTCTTTAATGAGCCGGTAGCAAATTTGCAAGAACTGTCACTGAGGTTATTTGTTATTTTGTATAGAAGTTGTGTTTTCTGCTAGGTAGGAGAATGGTGATAATGATGAACAGAATGGAGGATAGCTTACCCTGCTATATGATGTAAATCAGAATCACACAACAATGCTTACCAATTGTCGAGTCTGTAAAAGGAGATAGAGATTTCCCATTTTCTACAACAGTATTATAATACGGTACACGACACTCACACTCACACTGAGATAGGTGGGTAACAGTTTACACTAACTGTATGCTCAGAATCATACATGTGACATACATTATAAACTCAGCAAAAAAGAAACGTCCTCTCACTGTCAACTGTGTTTATTTTCAGCAAACTTAACATGCGTAAATATTTGTATGAACATAAGATTCAACAAGAGCACTTTTTGCCAGTTACGTCGGGTCCAGTGACAGTGGTTATGTGCCCATAGGTGACATTGTTGCCGGTGATGTCTGGTGAGGACCTGCGTTACAACAGGCCTACAAGCCCTCAGTTCAGCCTCTCTCAGCCTACTACGGACAGTCTGAGCACTGATGGAGGGATTGTGCGTTCCTGGTGTAACTCGGGCAGTTGTTGTTGCCATCCTGTACCTGTCCCGCAGGTGTGATGGTCGGATGTACCGATGCTGTCCTCATGCCTCCTTGCAGCATGCGCAAGACACGTTCACGCAGATGAGCCGGGACCCTGGGCATCTTTCTTTTGGTGTTTTTCAGAGTCAGTAGAAAGGCCTCTTTAGTGTCCTAAGTTTTGATAACAGTGGCCTTAATTGCCTACCGTCTGTAAGCTGTTAGTGTCTTAACGACCATTCCACAGGTGCATGTTCATTAATTGTTTATGGTTCATTGAACAAGCATGGGAAACAGTGTTTAAACCCTTTACAATGAAGATCTGTGAAGTTATTTGGATTTTTACAAATTATCTTTGAAAGAAAGGGATCTGAAAAAGGGCCGTTTCTTTTTTTGCTGAGTTTAGCTAGCCTACATAGAGTACACTCAATGAAATTGGGAACTGCAGTATTAGGTCTCCAATTTATTTAAAACATTACGGTGCATTTACTCATAGCATTACATATGTGTGTTTGCAAGAGGAATGCCTCCCTTAAAGTGGAACTGACAGTGTTTTAGCAACATGAAATCTTATTAAAATCCCCCAGGTAGTGTACTTATTTTTTTTGTTGCATTTTCTGCAAGCGAGCACTTACATATGGTCATTTTCACGTTTGCATAAATTCTTAGCATGTTTGGGAATTACATAAATGAAGGCTTTTGTGATCATTCTATAGCAATATAGAATGTGAAAGCACTGCAGTAAATAAAACCGAATAAAAACATTTATCTCGTCCAGGACCAGAGTCTACGCAGACCGGCAGAAGCCACAAAAGACACCTGAATGAATATCTGCAAATATGTAAATACCACGGGAGTCCTCTTACATTTGGGATCTTTAAAATCATGTTTAGGGCTGTTGCGGTATAACGCCACTCTGGTAGTCATGAGTCATGACCGCATTAAACTTTCACGTGATCGTTGAGTTGCGGTAATCTCCTTTTATGCACTCTGGACATGCTTTGGTAGTACCCAACTTGCTGACGCCCATCAGCCTGATAATCAGGGCTCTATTGTCACTCTAACCACTCTGACATCAATGCAAATTCAATCGAAAATCATATCAAACACTTATCATCAAAACAGTAGGCCTGTCGTACTTTTAAAACTCACCTCACTGTGATGATTAATTTGAATAAAGAAGTTGAACAGCAGGTTGAAACAGTGTAAAACATGGTTGTTGTGGATGTTGTTTCAAAGCCTAACACACCGAAACGGATAGTGCTTTCTAAGGTGATGATTAATTCAAAACACCATATGCATATCACAGTTTATGCATATGCATATGAGCCCAAGCCCAAAAAGAAAAACCTGAATTAAAATGATGATTGGGCCTTTATACCGAAATAGCCTACCGCATATTATGCAAGGCATAAAAACATAAAACTAAACTGATTTAAGATGTATATTGCTCATAATATGTCTAGCCTAGACTCCAAAATTAAACAAATTGGAGTGATCACCTTTGAGTGTGGATTGTATTATTATGCATACTGGATGGCCTGGTTACCTTATTGTACGCTCCAAAATGCACATCCATGAGTCTTGGAGAGAATGTATAGCCCTAGGCATTGCTGTTGGTTCATGGACTGTGCAGAGCAGCTTACAGTTTGCCTACAATTAGTGAATTTGTATTTGATTTTGAATAGCCTAGTAATAAGGATTTTTTTGAAATATATATTTTCATAATAAATTGGGTGACACATTACCTTTAGCTATACAGAATATCTCACCCACATGCATTTCCATCTCCTCCTTTATTTATTTCTTGAGCGTGCAGACGGGCTGTAAACAGTTTAGTGAAATGTGTTTTGTTGCGAAAACATTTGACTATCGATGTTCTCAAACAGATTTCACTTGGTTTCCCAAATGAAGCACGGGGTACATTGTTGCTGCAGGAACAAGGTTAGAGAGCCCATGGCATACAGAGTTTGGGTGGAATATCACCTGTTGGGCAGTGAGATCATGTTCCTCAAACAGTGGTTGATATCTGAAGTGAAATAAGTGTTCCCATACATATATACCTGTCTTTTTCCCCTGCCCATTTGATAATGGGACATTCTAAATCAAAACTAATTTGACATATTAGTAAAGACAAGATTACATTGAGAAAAGTCTGATGGGTGAAAATATGATAACTTGATGAGAGAACGGCCTGAGGCAAGAACCAGACCAAAAAAGCTCAAATCATTAATAGCCTATAGTCGCACCATGCAGCCCATATTTTTTATTTATTTCTAAGACATTCTAAAGTTTGCATCATTCACAACGAAAGTTGCCAAATGACTCTAAATCTAGCATGTAGGACCTGTTTCAAATTATCACTTTTATAAATAGCCATTTCATATGTGCACTTGCTCTGTAATGGGGGAAAATATCCTTTATATTTTATTCAACTAAGTTGAATTATTTTCTTCTTACTATAAAATCAAATCAAATAAAATAATGGCACGGGACTTATAAGCATATCTTGTCAGCAACATGAACAAGCCTACAGCCTATGGCATGGAGCATAGCCATACAGTAGGCCAACTCATATTCTGTTCTTCTGAAATACATTTTCTTTATATCATAATGTTTCTTTATACCTGACTAAAATAAATAATTGATGTATTTGTATGCTGTATATTACATTTATTTAATAGACTTTTTAAATGTAGATGTCCCAAAGGTGTGCAGCAGAGGCCTGGAGATGCTTTTAATTAATTAACGGTCAATTACCGTAAGACCGGCAAAAACTGTCTTACAAAATGTCGTGACCGCCACAGCCCTAGTCCTGTTCATCAAACAACCATAAAAAGGTAGGCTATCTTTCCCTATATGCAGATCAACAACCAATACTAGCCAGAGCAAAATGAGCTCCATTCTAACAAAGGAACATTAGATAAACCCTCTGAAACTTTTTTAGCTAGTTGGCCATTAAAATTGCACTGATCAAAGATGGGGAATAGTAAGTAGCCTGCTTGTCCTTCTGCAGCTTGCCTGCCAATGTGCATTCTTGTCCCAACAAAGCACCCAAGCTAAAGTTGATTAGCTTGCAAGCTAGCTACTTCCAGACACAAATGAGCGAACACCTCACTCTGACACTAGCAAAACTGGTTATGCTGTTTACATGTTATCTAGAGCGTTCGTGACTAACTATTACCTTTTTTTTGTCTACGCTTACTGACACCGGTCATATTCAGCAGGTGTTGCGAGTTCGTAAATTCATTGGTTATTCAGCGCTCTGGCACACTCAGACGAGAGTGCTCTGAAATCGGAGTAGATAGCCAGAGTGAATTTGCGAACGCAAGAGAAATGCTAACTGTATAACAGTCATTTCAAGTTCAGCATAGCCAGCTAGCGATTCACATGTCTTGCTAGCTAACCAAATGACAACTGCATCTCTAGCTGTGTAGCCACCGAAAAGCGATATGAGGGGAAAAAGTCAGTCACTCCTCCAATGGCATAACATCTTCCTAGCAGCTAGCTAGCAGCTAGCTATCTAGCTAACGTTAGGCTCTGTGTTTTTAGCTTGCTACATAAATAAATACGCTAACCTATTAGCCACGTTATGACTGACTTGTGGTCATTGTCCTTGCTAGTTTGGTTGTATTGACATTGCCAGCCTTATTTACATTCGTCTGTTTTTGTCAAAAATATTGAGTCATTGAAACTGAAACCGTTCCAGAAATGGAGGCAGCCAACAATGTACCAGGCTAGCTGGGATTTACAACCTGATAGCAATATTTTTGGGACTACCAAGAAATGTATTGGTGAATTATATGAATCATGCATTGAACTGCGTCCATCTATTCTTACCAACAATGCCTTACTGTATGTCATGGAATGTTGAGTCAAATAGAACCTATTTTTAAAACCTCTTATAAAATAAATGATCTAGCTTAAAACCTCTACAGAGTACCTAACCCGGATCCGGGAGCACCCCCCACCCCACCCACACTGATTAGCATCGCTAGCATAGCGTCACAATTAAATAGTAGCATCTAAATATCAAGTCCAAGACACCCAATGTAAGACACAGATCTTGTGAATAAAACCACCATTTCAGATTTTTTAAATGTTTTACAGGGAAGACACAATATGTAAATCTATTAGCTAAACACGTTAGCAAAAGACACCATTTTCTTACTCCAACAGTTTCTTACTCCATCAGGTGCTATCACCAATTCGGCTAAACTAAGATATTGATAGCCACTAACCAACAAACAAATTCATAAGATGACAGTCTGATAACATATTTATGGTATAGCATAGTTTTTTTTTTTTAAATGTGCATTTTTCAGGTATACGTTATATAACTAATTACTTGTCTTAAAACATTTCAGAAAAAATACACAGCGTACAGACATTGAAAGCCCAACATCTGGTGAATCCAAACAATATTTCAGATTTTTTAAATGTTTTATAGCGAAAACAAAATGTAGCGCTAAATTAGCATAACCAGGCCAGCCAGAACCAGCTGGACGCGCCCGACCAGTTCACATGCACGACAGATATATGAAATAACATCGTAAATTGGGTCTTACTATTGCTGATCTTTCATCAGAATGTTGATCAAGGTGTCCTTAGTCCTGATGAGTCGTTCAATCCATTCACAATGGCAACTTCCCCACTTGATTTAGCCTGGGTACTGGTCGACTGGCACGGTCCCTGTCCAAAGTTAAAAAACTCAAAGAACGGAACACGGCAAAACTCCCGAAAAAATTCTAATAATCTGATTAAACTATATTGAAAAAACATACATTACGGTGATATGGTCACATGTATCAAACAAACTTCGAGACGGAGATAGTTTTCATCCGTAACGTCAGCATAACAAAAGACAATGGCACCTCTACAACGCGCATTTCAGAAAACCGGAAGTTGTCGGTCACGCTAAAGAAATAGGTCTTATTTCACGTCAGTACAAGATAAACAAAAAATTTCTCCTCTGACAACTTCCTGACACCCAGAGGAAGAAGAATGAAGTGTGTTTCGGGTCATAGGTGGCATGACCATATATAGGCAGAGCGTTGAAGCGAGCATACACATCTTGCAATCTTCTTCTGGCTCAGGGAAAGTGCTGTGAAATGACCTGTGTTTCACTCAGAGACAAAATTGGAACGGTTTTAGAAACCATAGCTTGTTTTCTATCCAATGGTATATGGTTATATGCATATAGTAACAGCAATAATTGAATAAGAGGCAGTTTAATCTGTAGAGGCAATTATGCTAATGCGAAACAGCACCCCCTGTATTCTCAAGAAGATAAACTGGGAATTTTGTATTTTTGACTGATGTGATGATTGTTTGTTTCATATCTGCAAAGTAAAACGCTGCCAGTTCCAATTTAAGATTGAGTAGTGCTCTACGCAGCTATGATGTCAAGTTTATTAGTGGAATGGGTATGCTTTAAGAACATAGGCAGTTGATGTTAAATATGTTTTCTTAATACCTTTTTTAAAATTGATTTTCATACACACAACACAAAAAAAGACCAACAAACAGAAAAGATACAATGAACATAGTCAACACCACATGACATCTAATGAACAGCTCAAGCCACAGACAGCATTTAGCAGTCTTTTCTCATTATCATACTTCCTAGACTTGTGACGTAGTCTCTCAGCTATTGAACGCTGGCTATCAAGATTCGGTTGTGACTGATTTGAAGCTCCTCTATCCTCCTCCCAGCTCAGACAGCTACTGTGCAGGAGACTGTGGGTTTGCCTTAAAGCCACCTTATACCATGTATAGTGCACTACTTTTGACGGTCAAACGTCATGCACTGAATAGGGAAGAGGGTGTCATTTTGGATGCATGCCTGTGGTTGCAGCATCGGAAGCCTGCCTGGTGTTCTCTTTCCACAATGCAGCCCGGCGCTAAGTGATAAAATGGGTGGAGAGGGGTTAAAACAGAGGGCTGGAGATGTAAACAATTATCCCTTGCACCACACATCCCAGGGTGTGGATTCCAATGGCAAGAGGGATGAGCTATCACCCCCATTAATGCCATCATTATTCCCCCGTGCCTAGTGACCTCCCCCCACACACACACACAGGATTGATCAATGTCTGTCAGAGAAGGTTTCCTGTGTGCTCTTTCTCTACAACTTCTTGTAAAACTGCTTTTTATTGCACAAAGTATTGCTTCCGCACTATGCAAAGTCTTTTCTGGGAACTAAATAAATGTGTCCCACGTCCTGAGGGGAACTCTTGCTCTGCACTACGTCTCTACCTGGGGATTTCTTTTGCTCCCATGATTCATAACTGAAAGAATTTCTCTTGATATGAGAAACATGTCATCTTGTATTCCTCATTTTTTCAAGCCAGATAGAAAATCTACTGCATGTAACTTCCTGCTGATATTAGTTTTGGGGTTTTCCAAAAAACTTCACATAGGTTCTCGATGCTCCATTTGGGATTTCCCTAATATCTTAACAGTACTGTATATCATACTGTACTTTTTAACAGTCACACAGAACTCCACATGGGGAGAATAGGGTGTCATTTGAGACAGAGTTTGTCTCGTAAAGGAAAAATCGACACTTTTTTAATTTTTTTATTAGTCCACTGTTGATACAACCCAAAATGTTTTGCATGTCGGTGATCAAGTTTTCTAGATATAGAACTATCAAATTATAGAAAGTGTCACGGTATGATGCATTTTTGAGTGGTATTTTCCTTTAATCAACCACCATTAAATTAGATTCCAGCCTCTTTTCAGCCTTCTGATTACGTATTGTATTTGCCTTAGATATTATGGTGGAAGCCCAGGCAGTGACACTGTCGTCCTAGCTACATTAATCACAAATCCAACTGGATCAATATGTTGTAATTAGTTTTTTTTCATCTCTGTCCATTTCTGAGATGAATAATGTTAGAGTTGAACAAGGCCATGGCAACAAAGCACCCTCAGACTCAACTGTGTCATTCATTTCCTGTTAGCAAACAATATGTTCTCAGAAGTATAGGTCCTTTCTCTCTCTCTGAACAATGACGTGATGAGGACACTACTGCTGACAAAGTTATTTTGAATCCCCTTGCATTTCCAACCAATCCGTATGTTCTTATCGCAAAGGGTTCACTATGTTGCCATTGTAATGAAGCAACAGGTTGTGCTCAAATACGGTGGAAAACATAAGCTCTCATGAACATTTGGCTAACCCACGGAGATAAATCTCTTTGGTCTGCCACGTTCAATTGTTTGGATGTAAAGTACTTCTATAATGATGTAAATGAACACATTTTATAATATGAATATAAAATGCTAGACGCCTCTGGAAAGTACAGTGCCTTCAGAAAATATTCATATGCATACCTTAGTCCACATTTTCTTGTGTTACAGCCTGAATTTGAAATATATTTTTTTCTTCTCACCCATCTACACCCCATCATTTTTTACTAGGCAAGTCAGTCAAGAACAAATTCTTATTTTCAATGACGGCCTAGGAACAACTGCCTTGTTCAGAACGACAGATTTTTACATTGTCAGCTCGGGGATTCGATCTTGCAACCTTTCAGTTACTAGTCCAACGCTCTAACCACTAGGCTACCTGCCGCCCCAGGTAATGACAAAGTGAAAACATGTTTTAGAAATGTTAGCACATTTTTTGAGAACGAATTACTAATATATTTCATTTACATAGGTATTCACACCCATTGGTCAATACATTTTAGAATGACCTTTGGCAGCAATTACAAGTAAGTCTTTCTGAGTAGTTATCTTAGAGCGTTGCATACCTGGATTGTATAATCTGTGCAAATTATTATTAAAAAAATTCTTCAAGCTCTGTCAAGTTGCTTGTTGATCAGTGCTAGACAGCCATGTTCAAGTCTTGCCATAGATTTTCAAGACGATTTAAGTCAAAACTATAACTAGGCCACTCAGGAACATTCACTGTCGTCTTGGTAAGCAACTCCAGTGTATATTTGTTCTTGTGTTTTAGGTTATTGTCCTGCTGAAAGGAGAATTCATCTGTAAGTGTCTGTTGGAAAGCAGACTGGTTTTCCTCTGGGATTTTGTCTGTGCTTAGCACCATTTCGTTTCTTTTTTTTTCTGAAAAACTCCCCAGTCCTTAACAATTACAAATCAAATTGTATTTGTCACACGTGCCGAATATAACAGGTGTAGGTAGACCTTACCGTGAAATACTTACTTACAAGCCCTTAAACAACAATGCAGTTCAAGAAATAGAGTTTAAAAAATATTTACTAAATTAAATAAAGTAAAAAATTAAATAAAAAGTAACACAATAAAATAACAATAAAGAGGCTTTATACAGGGGGTACCGGTACCGAGTCAATGTGCGGGGGTACAGGTTAGTCGAGGTAATTAGTACATAAGTAGGGGTAAAGTGACATAGATAATAAACAGCAAGTAGCAACAGTGGGGTTGTTCATGTAAATAGTCCGGGTGGCCATTTGATTGATTGTTCAGCAGTCTTATGGCTTGTGGGTAGAAGCTGTTAAGAAGCCTTTTGGACCTAGACTTGGCGCTCTGCTACCACTTTCCGTGCGGTAGCAGAGAGAACAGTCTATGACTTGGGGTGACTGGAGTCTTTGCCAATTCTTTGGACCTTCCTCTGGCACAGCCTAGTATATAGGTCCTGAATGACAGGAAGCTTGGCCCCAGTGATGTACTAGGCCGTACGTACTACCCTCTGTAGCGCCTTACGGTCGGATGCCGAGCAGTTGCCATACCAGGTGGTGATGCAACCGGTCAGGATGCTCTCGATGATTCAGCTGTATAACTTTTTGAGGATCTGGGGACCCATGACAAATCTTTTAAGTCTCCTGAAGGGGAAAAGGTGTTGTCGTGCCATCTTCAAAACTGTGTTTGGACCATGATAGTTTGTTGGTGATGTGGACACCAAGAAACTTGAAACTCTCGACCCACTAACCTACAGCCCCGTCGATGTGAATGGGGGTGTGTTCGGCCCTCCTTTTCCTGTAGTCCACGATCGTCTCCTTTGTCTTACTCACGTTGCATACCCATAACATGATGCAGCCTCCACTATTCTTGGAAATATGAAGAATGGTACTTAGTAATGTGTTGTATTGCATTTGCCCCAAACATAACACTTTATATTCACGACAAAAAGTCAGTTGATTTGCAACAGTTTTTGCAGTATTCATTTAGTGCCTTGTTGCAAACATGATGCATGTATTGGAATAATTTTTTTCTGTACAGGTTTCCTTCTTTTCACTCTGTCATTAAGGTTAGTATTGTGGAATAACTACAATGTTGTTGATCTTTCCTCAGTTTTCTACTATCACAGCCATTAATCTCTGTAACTGTTTTGAAGTCACCATTGGTCACCATTGGTAAAATGAGCAGTATTCTTCCTCTCTGGCACCATCCAAAGTGTAATTAATAACTTCACCATGCTCAAATTCAATGTCTGCTATTTTTATTTTTTACCCATCTACCAATAGGTGTCCTTCTTTGCAAACCATTGGAAAATCTCCCTGGTGTTTGTGGTTGAATCTATCTTTGAAATTCACTGCTCGCCTGAGGAACCTTACAGATAAATGTATGTGTGAGTTACAGAGATGAGGTAGTTATTCAAAAATCATGTTAAACACTATCATTGCACAGAGTCCATGCAACTTATTATGTGACTTGTTAGGCACATTTTTACTCCTGAACTTATTTAGGCTTGCCATAACAAAGGGGTTGAATACTTATTGACTCAAGACATTTCAGCTTTTAATTTTTAATTCATTTGTAACATTTTCTAAAAACAAAATCACTTTGACATTATGGGAAATTGTGTAGGCCAGTGACACAAAATCTAAATTTAATCAATTTTAAATTCAGGATGTAACACAACAAAATATGGGAAAAGTCAAGGGGTGTGAATCAGTGGCGGTCGGTGCCATTTACTGAGGGAGGATTCTAAAAAAAAATATATATATGAGCATGGCCTTATTTCTATTACAGCATATTGGTTGACTGTCATTCATATTTCATTCACCCAGCTCAATGTAACATCGGTTTAGGCTACTACATGATTCTCAAATTTTCCATTTACCCATCATGAGGTTGCTACAACCTAGCCTATGAATGAAAGTTTACAACGTAGGTGCACAGGTAGAGAGAATTAAGGTGACATACAGTGACACATTCAATACCACCTTGCACACTCTTGCCTGCATCTAGCTGATCTAGCGTTTAATAATTTGTCACGATCGTCGTAATGAATGGACCAAGGTGCAGCGTGGTAGGCATACATATTTATTTTTACTAAATGAACACCGAACAAAAAACAACAAAACGAACAAACGAAACGTGAAGCTATTACAACTAGCGCGACAAGCAACTAAACATAGACAAGATCCCACAAACACAAATGAGGAAATGGCTACCTAAATATGATCCCCAATCAGAGACAACGATAAACAGCTGCCTCTGATTGGGAACCATATCAGGCCACCATAGAAATACAATATCACCTAGATGACCCACCCAAGTCACTATCACGCCCCAACCAATACAGAGAAAAACAGCTTACTATGGTCAGGGCGTGACATCATTAGTCCAACAGTTGCAAATGAGAGTTTCGATTGGACAAATTAAGGTATATTTATCCCCATTTCATTCTGTTTGCTTTCATTTAAGACAGAATTGGCAGAATGAATACACCCCTGATCACACGCAAACAAAGTTCCCTTTCATAGCAACCACATAAAAACAGCATGATCACTTTGCTCGTTGTGTATATAACTCCTTCTCTCAACTATCTACGCACTCTCCTCCTCTCACCTTTTCCCTTCGCTTGTGGACTTCAGTGCACAACACATCAGCTCTCTGTGACCAGGCAAAAAAACCTTTCCAAGTCAAACCTTCATATCATGACCGCTAACTGCTACACACAGTCTACATTGTTGTCACGTCATAGTCAACATAGCTACTGGAACTAACACGTTAGTAAACCCGCTACAATCATGCAGTACAATGTACAGTCAGAAACCAGTTTAGTAGTTACACCGGTGTGCCCCGGTGGCAATAAATTAATAAAAGCAAAATAAACCTTGACTTGGAAGAGTTCCTGTGTTGGATAGCCATAGCCAGCTAGCTAAAATAGCATCCCTCTCTGTTTGAGCCGGGGGTTTGAGTAGGCTAAATTTGTTCAAAACTGTTCAACTATTGTCTTTCTCTCTCTTTGAGTCAACTACTCTCCACATTTTATGCACTGCAGTGCTAGCTAGCTATAGCTTTCAGCACTAGATTCATTCTCTGGTCCTTTGATTGGTGGACAACATGTCAGTTCAAGCTGCAAGAGCTCTGGTAGTTTGGATGTCCTCCGGAAGTTGTCATAATTACTGTGTAAGTCTATATAAGGGGGTGAGAACCATGAGCCTCCTAGGTTTTGTATTGAAATCAATGTACCCAGAGAAGGACGGAAGCTAGCTGTCCTCCAGCTACCCTACAGAGTGCTGCTAACCTACAGTGTGTATTTGGTGACGTACATTTATTTAGTATAGTTTCATCTAAAAACGATCACTTTTTTAATGTTTCACACATTTTGTTTTTATGAAATTTACTGAGGAGGATGGTCCACCCCTTCCAGCTAATCTTCTGAAGGCTTCTAATGGTGTTAATATTGAGTTTAGTATACTTTGTCATTCACTTTGTAAATAAAACAGCTATTAGACATGCATGGCAAATAGCCTATTGGCTATGCTGCTCGCTGACGCACCTTGATGCCCCCCTCCCAAACCTCATTCAACAGTAAAATCACTGATCAAAAATCCCCTGTCCACTGTCTTGTTAATTAGTGTCTGAAGTAATCAGTGGAGATTTTGTATTCCCACGGTCAAAATACCAAGCTCATTAACAGACTGAAATATTACAATTGATTTACAAGTGAGACAATTTGCATTAATAAAAGGAATACATTTTGAAGGAATCTGACTGGGGTTTGAAATGAACCTCTCAGTCATTCAGAGGAAGGAGATAGCAATGTTCCAGAGGAGAGAGTAAATACAGCTCAGAGGGTGTCTGAATCAGTGCCAGCGTATAAACCCTGTAATTATAGTCAGGAGCAGGTCCTTCAGATGAGGGCCAGCGAACAACATTAAATATTAATGGCTAATATAACCTTGAATCACTTTTGTCTCAGCTTGGTAGCGAAGACAAGATAAATTGTAATAATCTCCTGAAATATCCCTCTGGCCCTTTCTTGTAACGGAGTGGAGAGAAGCCTGATGAGAGGAATATTAATAATACCTGAGATCTTTAAACACCATGTTTATGAGGCTCGCGAATGTTCAAGCGATATGTGTGAAACGCTCCTTTTCTGTACTGTACACATCTTAAATAGATGGTATTTTTTTATGCTTCTAGGCTCTGGCTTGATTGTTATGTCGCTTGGTGTGTTTAAGTAGTGAGCTGTTCTGATAAGAGACTGCAGCGATGAATTAGGGAACCTCAGAGGATGGTAAGAACACCTCATGAGGCGCTTTGCCATTTGAAAACCTTTTTGGTTCAGAGTGCAGCCCAGAGTCATATTTAATGTTCTGCTATTAAGTTTTGGATCAACCGGTATCTGCGGTGGTCTGTCTTTGTGTTCTCTCTCTTGTTTCAATGTTGCCGTGTTCTCAGGATGAACATGAAAGATTCCCCGTGAATACACGTTGCAGTCGGATAACAATTCACCTCAGCGAGAAAGCAAGCGATTGTCTAATGTCCTCAAGTCACCGAGATGCACTACAGATGCTCACACATCCCACGTCATGTTCCCATGAGATACTCAATCGTTGTTTGCGAGGCCATCTGAAGTATGTGTGAATCACTCTCTGTAGGTACTACAGTATGCATGGAAAACTGTATATGCAATGACTACTGTATAAGCAATGTTCTTGGGTTATGAATGTGTAGCAATGTATAGTCAATGGAGAAACTCCGGTCTTGCCGCTCTGCCGCTTTCCCTAGCCGTAGGCATGGGACTGCTCAGGAGGGCACAATGATTTGGACTATCCATGCAGAAAAATATAATGTAGAACAAACAAATCTCTGACATTTACTGTTGAGATACGGATTCACGTTAGCTCTATTAATGACATTTCTATCTGCAACGTTCAACCATGTTTGCCTATACTGAATGTGGCCCTGATAGTGCACTATAGCATTGATTCCAAATAACCATGTGAACACAGCCCAGTTCCTCCCCATTGCACCCTTCTTCCTCTCCATATCAGGTAATGGCCAGGCATCTACACACCCAAGAGCTTTGAAAATGGACAGCGTATTACAAACATGTAGAGAGAAAGACGGCCATTGACCGTGCTCGTACTGTACTACAGTGTGTCCTGCAAATGCCTCGGCACGCCTCTGGGCTGCCCATTGATTGGTTTAAAAGGTTCAAGGGCTGGGGTTTGAAATGAACCTCTCAGTCATTCAAAGGAAGGAGATATTAATGTTAAAGAGGAGAGAGTAAATACAGCTCAGAGGGTGTCTGAATCGTGTGAGAGAATTGCCCAGCTCTTGCCCTTGCTGCTCTCACTATAGAAACAGAACAAAACTTGCCAGAGGCAATAAGAGAGGCCAATTTGGGCTGTGTAACTAACGGTGTGACTGCTATGTGGGCAGGCAAGCGGACATTCATTGAAGGCTACTTTTTAAACATGAAATGTATTTTACGTACACTGTCTGTCGGTCATTTCTTTATGCAGTATGTTTTGTGTATAAATGTAGGCTATAGGTACATCTTGCAAACCCTGATGTTTTGCATTCCAGTTGATTATATTTGACCGCCATGTTGAGCGAATAAAGTAACCTAAGTTAGCGTAACGTAATACCATGGCCGTTAATTGCGTAGTCAAACTCCCATAGTGATATATTATGAGGTGACAAGAACGCATCACATGTTCATTAGTTGTGTTCATTTGCAAATGTATCTACAAAAAAAAGCTCTGTGTGACACAAGCTGTCCACTTTATTTGCCGTCATCAAATCTATATAACTTTTAATTGGTTAAAAACACCCCCCCCCCCCATCATGTTAATTATATTCTGTAGGCTGCGTTCTGTTTGCACTAGCAGAGACAAGGCAAGGCACATACACGCTGACTAATCCAGTATGTCCCTCTTTGCATCCTCTTATTTACCAAAAGTTTAATGAAGTGTAAAATAATGGATAAATGGACAAATAAATGGAGAAATAAACCTCGGACTACCTTTTGCTTACCTTCATCTGAATCTTTGTAAACGTCCCTAATTGCGGTGACCACTACCAATGCTGATCTGCATAAATGGTTGTCTCATTGACCAAAGTGAACTTGGGTTAGTTTTATCTGTGTGATCTGCATGGGAAAAGGCCAGTTTTATCCCATCGTGGCTGTGGTTTATCAGCTCTAATGCTACAGTAATTATTACTGTCATTGACCTCCATCTAGATCCGATCCTGTATCTAAGTACAGTGCTATTAATCTCACGCGCTGGAGAACTCAGGGAAAGCGGTAATAGCTGTGTTTGCTGTTAAAACGGAGCCTGGAGTGTGAATGTTTTTGCAATTTCGACAAAAATGTCAGGCAAATGACCTGCTCTTTAGAGGAACCTATCAAGTTGCTGTACGGGTTGAGCTATGTATTGACACAGAGCATAGAGAAATGCAGAGGTCAGTTGTACACATGTTTGTACATGCATTGATTGACCTCACCGTCGGGCAACATTCCTACAGAAAGAAAGCTATTATTTAGCATTTAAGCAGGTTTTGAATGCTATTGCTTCTGGTGGATTGTGTCAATTTTGGAAGGAATTATACATACCCTGTCTGGTTTTAGTTAGACTATGGTAATGTTGGTGAGTTCAGGGTTCACATGACTTGTCAATTGATTTATACGTAAAATGTAATGTTTTTTTACTCAACCCTAGTCTAACTCGACAAATTACTTTACAATGTTGAGCCTGAACCTGCTGTCTTGGGACGCACTCAGGATTACAACCTATGCACAATGTGCCACGTCAACTATCCTAAAACTGTGTCGTGAGTCGCCCACCGAGTTGCTCAATCGCTTGCTAGAACGCACAGCGAAGCCCCATTTGTCAACTGCTTCTTTGAGTCCTTCATATTCATTTCACCCACACATGTGTAGTTGGGACACGTGCATTCTCGTAATATTCAAATGTTGGAGGGGTGCGCATCAAGTGTAAAACAACAATGATGTTAATTCCAATTGCGATAAATCAAGAGTGAACGGGAACAGCCCTATTAAAATGTGTTGCCTCATCACTCACGCGCACTCAGCGCACGATTCATTTGATTTAGATCGGGACTCCGGATTGGGAATCGCATGATGTGTAAAGCTGTTGTATTTGGCTTCTTTTTTTACACCGTAGCAAGTAGAAGTCACTTCTTTATACTGACAGAACCATATTCACATTTGGTAATGATACAACGACCCCCATGAACCATGAGGGCGTTCTCTGTAGTTCTGCATGATTTGCAGCCCAGTATGTTTGAGGAAATCTTGAAGTATATGTACTGTGTCTTGCCAATGTGGGCCGTCGTGACACTGGGTATCCAAAGAGCCCTTCTAATGTTTTTCTTTCTTCGCCTTCTCTTCCGCAGCCGCCATACTTGACGACCCAATGGAGTGCAGCCGGGGAGAGAGATTGGCCATCACTCTGGCGAAGGACAGCATCAACCGGTCCAGTAACCGTTCCACAACAGGCAAGCTGGAGGTGGACATCTTTGAGCTGCTGAGAGACAGTGAATATGAGATGGGAGAGACCAGTAAGTAGTGGGCGGGCGAGGATGGGAGTACGAGGTGGCTTTCGATGTTCGACTTTTGTCATTCGTCTCAAAAAGTGAAAGACCAGTATGTCACGGAGTTCCACATTACAACGTCTGTCTGTCTGTCTGTCTGTCTGGCTGGCTGTCAGTGTCTGTCAGGGACTGTGTATCTGTCTGCCGGCCGTTCATCATTCCGTCAGTCATTTAAATTTAGTGCCCGTCTTCCCTTGTTATCTCCCACTTTCAGAAATCCCTTGAGTACAGCGGGATAAGTCTATCTTGTTTAGGAATATTTGTAGTAACGAGTGGCAGTGGCAAACACATTTTTGGAAAATAGCTGATGGGTTCTCTCTGTGTTTAAAAAGTATTTGGATGTGTGGATGTCAAAGGGTTTTGGACTTGTTTTGTTTCTTTGGTTGGAATGACTAGCCTGAAGATATATAGTAAATACACTATATATATATATATATAGAAAATACACTATATATACAAAAGTATGTGGACACCCATTCAAATTAGTGGGTTTGGCTATTTCAGCCACACCCGTTGCTGACAGGTGTATAAATTCGAGCACACAGTCATGCAATCTCCATAAACAAACATTGGCAGTAGAATGGCCCGTACTGAAGAGCTCAATGACTTTCAACGTGGCACCGTCATAGGATGCCACCTTTCCAACGAGCCAAAATGTCAAATTTATATCCTGCTAGAGCTGCCCCTGTCAACTGTAAGTGCTGTTATTGTGAAGTCGAAACGACTAGGAGCAACAACCGCTCAGCCGCAAAGGTGTAGGCCACCCATGCTCGCAGAACGGGACCGCCGAGTGCTGAAGCGCACAGTGCATAAAATAATTGTCCTCGGTCACAACACTACCAAGTTCCAAACTGCCTCTTGAAGCAACGTCAGCACAAGAACTGTTTGTCGAGGACCTTCATGAAATGCGTTTCCATGGCCGAGCAGCCGCACACAAGCCTAAGATCACCATGCGCAATGCCAAGTGTCGGCTGGAGTGGTGTAAAGCTCGTCGTCATTGGGCTCTGGAGCAGTGGAAGCGCGTTCTCTGGAGTGATGAATCACGCTCACCATCTGGTAGTCCGACGGACAAATCTGGGTTTGGCGGATGCCAGGAGAACGCTATCTGCCCCAATGCTCATGGTTCGGGCTAGGCCCTTTAGTTCCAGTGAAGGGAAATCTTAACGCTACTGCATACAATGAATGGCATTCTAGACGATTATGTCCTTCCATTTTTGTGGCAATAGTTTGGGGAAAGGCCTTTCTTGTTTTAGCATGACAAAGCCCACATGCACAAAGTGAGGTCCATACAGAAATGGTTTTTCGGGATCGGTGTGGAAGAACTTTACTGGCCTGCACAGAGTCCTGACCTCAACCCCATCAAACACCTTTGGAATGAATTGGAACGCAGACTGCGAACCAGGCCTTATTGCCCAACATCAGTGCAGATCTTCTTGACTGAATGGAAGCAAGTCCCCGCAGCAATTTTCTAACATCTAGTGGAAAGACTTCCCAGAAGAGTGGAGTCTGTTCTAGCAGCAAAGGAGGGACCAACTCCGTATTAATGCCCATGATTTTGGAAAGAGATGTTTGTTTTGACCATGTAGTATACTAGAAATCTAATGAGGTGGACAGAATTTGGAAAAATCTATGTCAATCGCCATGACCTTGTGATTGGATACAGTGCAATGAAATATGAACAATGCATTAACATTTCAACAAGTAGATTTTAATGCTGGTATTTTTATACCAGCTACTTTGATTAGATGGAACAGAAGGAGAATAGAATACACTTTTACCAGTCTGCTTATCTAACATGAAGTACACATACTGTGTGTTGCTAGTTTGGCTCATACTGACACTGGGTTGCTAAAAACCCTTCTAGCAGAGTGGATAATGTTTTCTTTCTTCCCTTTGGCACATGTTGTGGAGTACAAGGAGTGTAATTTAGCTAAACAGATTGCTACCCAGGCTACTGTTGCCCGTTTCCGCAACAGGCGTCATTATACTCCTTGTAGTGAGCTCTAACATATGGAGTATGTCTAGATTCTGAAATACACATTTTCGCATGAATTTAGTCAACATTAAAAAATATGAATATCACAAAAGTACCTTTTTTTGATTTTGTTAATTTTTTAGACACATTGTTTGGAACAATATACTCTCTGGTACTTTTAATGCTGTGACCCATTTTATACATAATACGTCACAATCACGATGAAGTTTCAATGGGAGAATTGCCAGAACAATCTGAGATACCCCAAAATCATTTTCACCCGCTGGCTCAGAATCGCCCTACAGAATTATGCCACCCATCAAATATAAACATCACAAGCCCGTCTAGGCAGTCACGTTCTGCTCGAGGTGCTACTCCCCAATGCATATACAGGGAAAATAAAGGAGGAAGGGTTGAGGTTAATTCATAAAAGTCTAAGCTGTTGGGAGGGTCATTTAGCTCTTTGATATTGAATTGTAGGACCCCTTAAGGTATATACATAAAAAAAATAAAAAATGATTTAACAAAATATTGAATTTGGCCTTTAGTACTATAGCCCAGAAGAAATGCATTGAATAACACAGTAATAAATGACAAAAAAGACAGTCAAAAAAATCTATCATAAGAAACGAGGTTTTAAAGTGTTTGTTCTTAATCTAGGAGATATAAGAAAGCTCGGAAATATTATGTATTTTTTTTTTTACACATATTTATTAACCCCACTACCGTCATACTTCCTGTCTTTTTTGTTAACCGGTACCAGTTACATTCAGACAAATCCCGTGGGGATCCTACAGCAAAATAGAGAACCATAGTGTTTGTGAGAATCTTCCCTTTACCCTTTAGTTCGTAGCCCAAACGGTTCGGATGCTATAAACAGAAGTTGGCACATTGACGCTATCGACTTCAGACGAGTCCCCTGACACTTGTGGGGGTCGTACAGCAAAATGGAGACCACCATTGTGTTTGTGAGAGTCTAACCTTTCCATTTGGTCACTACAGACATTTTCATGAGAAGAAAAATGTTCAGGATTATTTCATAACACCGCTCTAGCTCTGCCGCCTAAAACCGCAAATGCAGAAGTGCGACATAGGCGGATTCGGTTGATTGAGACGGCATTGCAGTTAAAAAAAACAGATGATTGACAGATAATTTATTTTATTTTATTATGTTACTTAGATTGTCGCACCGGTGCATCAATCGACTCTAGGGGGTTAAAAGCACACTGTACTGTAGGTGTATGCCATTAGATTCATACCATCGTTCAGTCAGTAACCTTATTGAACTGGAAATAAAAGCTGAAGTAAATCATTCTCTCTACTATTATTCTGACATTTCACATTCTTAAAATAAAGTGGTGATCCTAACTGCCCTAAGACAGGTAATTTTTACTAGGATTACATGTCAGGAATTGTGAAAAACTGAGTTTAAATGTATTTGGCTAAGGTGTATGTAAACTTCCGACTTCAACTGTATATCCTGCTAGGTGAATATCCATGTCGTCATTCAGCCATGATTTTGTGAAACATAAGATGTTACAGTTTTTGATGTCCCGTTGGTAGGATATTCGTGATCGTACCTCATCTAATTTATTGTACAATGATTGTACGTTGGTGAGTAATATTGACAGTAACGTCAGCTTTCCCACTCGCCTTCTGCAGATCCTTTTGAGCCACCCCGCTCTGTGTCCTCTGTATCTGCGTCTCTTTCTCTTGCCAATAACAGATGTTGGCCTTGTCGGATATTAGCAGTATATCCTGTGCGTCCTGCTTGTTGAAGAAAAAATCTTGCCGTAAGAGACGGTTGCAGAAACATTATGTACAAAATAAGTTGGGAATAAAAACACATAATAGCACAATTGGTTCGGCGCCCGTAAAAATGTGGCCAATTCTCAGAATCAGTAGAGCTTAATGGCTGTGGTCGCTCCTCCTCATACATAAAAACAACTGTATACCTCTCCCTGCTTGGTTGGCTGCCTCCAAACCCCCTCCCTAATTTAGTGCCGTCGTGGCTCTGCTCAGGCAGCAATTGGATTAGGGATGGATCAGTGGCACCAGTAAGGAGGAAATGTCACACAGCCAGCACTACCTGCCCAGCCGTGTGTGTGTGAGTGTGTGTGTGTTTGTGTGTTTGTTTTCAAAATAACTGTTGGCCTGCTTGGTCGAATGGTCCAAGATGTTGGCTTCTTCCCTGGGAGACCAGGTTTCTAATCCCACCAGTTACAAAAGCACACGTGAAATGTTGGCAAACCACATGTCTGAGTTATATGAAAAATATTCATGTGAAAATTCAGTGTCTAACTCATGTGTCTGTTTTTCCACGTGATATTTGTGTAAAACAATGTCAAACATTTGTGTAAAACATTTACAAACGTGAAATTTTTCATGTTTTTTTACACGCTCTTTTTTACAAAAAATATATATTATTATGTGGTGTGTGCATTCATGTGTATATATGAATCTGGGTAACAATACTTTAAAGTACTACTGGAGTCGTTTTTTGTACGTTAAATTTACTATTTATATTTTTTACAACTTTGACTCCACTACATTCCTAAAGAAAACAAGACTTTTACTCCATACATTTTCCCTGACACCCAAAACCACTCGTTACATTCCGAATGCTTAGCAGGACAGGGAAACGGTCTAATTCACACTTTTATCAAAAGAACATCCCTATTGCCTTTGATTTGGAGGATTCACTAAACACAAATGCTTCGTTTGTAAATTGAGTGTTAGCATGTGCCCATGGCTATCCTTAAATAAAAATAAAATTGTGCTGTCTGGTTTGCTTAATATAAGGAATGTGAAATGATTTGTACTTTTGATACTTAAGTATATTTTAGCAATTACATTTACTTTTGATACTTTAGTATATTTAAAATCAAATACTTTTGCTCAAGTAGTATTTTACTGGGTGACGTTCACTTCTTGAGTCGTTTTCTATTAAGGTATCTTTACTTTTACTCAAGTATGGCAATTGGGTACTTTTTCCACCACTGAATGTGGGTTCACAGAACTGAACTCCAGGTCCCACGCGTACATTGGCTCTCATTTGCAGATGCTGCGGCTCCCAATAAGAAGGTATTGATTTGAGGGAATCAATTCTAAACTGAATGGACTCCAGACAACCCACTGACCAAGATTAGACAGAAGTTGTGCAGAATCCATTATAATGATCCATACTTATATTGGAGAAGTTGTCACTTGTCACAGATGTAAATTGCTTTGTCCATAGACTGAGGTGGAGCGAGAAGAGAATCCAAGATGGACACATTGGCCTTTTCTAAATTGGATTTGCGCAACTACTGCGTCCTCTCTCCGTCGTCCTCTGGCCTCCCTTTAAAAAAAGGTAATCAAGGAGAGGTGGCGAGGAGAGGGAAAGTTATAACGGAGACGCTAAGAGTCGAGAAGCAGGTGAAACGTTTAATTAAACAACAAACATGGAACGAGACAACGTAACAGTAGCGTCTACGCATAAACACAGGAACAATACTGACTGGGGAAAGAACCTAAGGGAGTGCCAGATATAGGGGAGGTAATGTCCAGGTGTGCCTCATGACGTGCAGGTGCGTGTAATGATTGATGCCAGGTGTGCGAAATGATGGATCCCAGGACCGGTGGCTAGTATACCGGCGACGTCGAATGCCGGAGCGGAGGAGCTGGAGTAGACGTGACTAAAGTGGATGAAAATGCGCTTTTATGAAATGGCTGTCCTTATCCCATCGTGCGTCTTCAGGGTGGAATTCCAAAATAAACATATAAAGTAATAAAAACAAATTTAGCTAGTTTGATAGAAAAAAACGATTTCAAAACTCATCCACGAAGGACTCAAGTAGGTTAGACTTGTGCTTCCTCGCTAAAAGTCAATTGAGGAGGGGTGGGCCGTCTTCCATTTGCTTACTAACGAATTGACACTCTCCTTTACCACTGGACCACTTATCAATTTCCGGGTCATGGAAGAGAGAGGACGGAGGAGAGAGGGCGGAGGACAGACGTTTTGCCCAAATGACAAAAGGCCATTCTGTTCCCTATGTAAAATAGAAAATGCCAGCCTGTAAAAAGCCTCATGGGGCCAGTGGCACCGAGCCTGTCAGGCTAATCCGGTCACTTTGTAATTCGGTGAAGCCATGCAGACAGGTGCAAATGTGCTTTAAATGGAGGAGAGAGGGGTAGGTGGTTGGGAGAGGAGGAGGAGGAGGGGAATGTACGGGACACTCCATTGGATGACAAAGGGAGTATTTATTAATCATTTGATTCACTGCTCCTGTAAATTTTCTATCTCGTTCGGCGAGAATCCCGAGCTTTGCTCCACTGGCTCAAAAATGGTCCACCTTTACTCTTCCTTTATACATCTTTACCCTCATTTGGGGTTTGTTACTGGCCCATCCACCACCTCAGCCAGTCTGTCGCCCTCCTCTGTGTGTCCCAAATGGCACCCTATATAGTGCACTACTTTTGACCAGAGCCCTGGTCCAAATAAGTGCACTACACAGGAACGAGGGTGCCATTTGGGCAGCAGACCACATATTCAGACAGCAGTCCTCCTCCTGACTGCCATAGAATGTTAATGAAAGACAGGGATCAAGCCCCACCTGAAATTGCATTTTGTTTCCCCTGCAAGTAAGATTTAAGCCCAAACCCATGTGCAGGGGACTGCAAAGGAAATACTGTGTTCTATTTCTTCTTCTCCCCTCCAAAAAATTCCATTTCATACACTGATTCAGTGTGATGGTGAATGTTAGAAAAGAGATATCACAAATGCTTTTGGAAGACTGATCAAATATCTGATTGGTTTAGATTTAATGTAGTTCTCAGCTATTATTTTAACTACGTCGGTGTGCCCCTGCATGGCAGCAACTGTTGGTTGGCACTAACTCCTACATGCCACTTTTAAGTACTACTTTCGTCCCCAATTGTTATCTTAAAATGAAGGATTGTTGACATGATATTCTAAGTGGTTAGCAAAAACTTCCACATGACCAGAACTCATTCCAACCTGTTGCTACAGTAATTATGTTCCATCATTGCACCACCGTTCAATCTGTCATATTGTAATCTATAGTCGTAGGTTTACTACCGGTGATGTGAAATCAGATACAGAGCAGCTGTAAGTTAATACATCAATAGAACATGATCAAGTTAGTAGTTAGCAAACCCAAACACCTCCTACTTATTAAAGGTTAACTGGGAACTGCTGGCTCATACTGTTAGTGCAGGTTAAAACTACACACTAAGCATCATGCAACTCCTATTTAATAGGCTGAATGTGGTATTTGGACCATGTCCTGTATTGTCTGACTGGATGCTTGTCTCTGTGTGTTGACAGTGTGCCAGATCCTGTCCAAAGGAGTGGTGGGAGTCCTGGGTCCCTCCGCCAGCCCTGCTTCCAATTCCATCATCAGCAATATCTGTGGAGAGAAAGAGGTGAGTGCTGGCTCGCATTTTGGCTCGATTTATTTTGTGTGTCACAACAGCACTGTTTGCCAGTCATATTATGGAACAATATGTTTTATCATTACTGTGTTTTTGAGACCGTGCTTGACTCATGTCAATGCCACAGCAGACAGACTATTTTTCAGAACATTCTTAGTTATTGTCTGAATTTACCCATGTTACATTCCGACAGGCCAAGAATCGGGCTCAACAGCATACAACATTAATCTAGTCAGTTCTCAGACAAATTGTAATTGGTTTGGTGCTGCCGTGTTTTTTAGTTTTGTGAAGGACCGCCTCTGAACATGGAAAATCGTAATTTATACGTTTTCAGTTCAGGGTCCTTTGAGTCGTGATGTTGAACAATTTTGCTCAGGCTCCAGTGCTTTGTGGATGATCCTAGGCTACAGTGTTTGTACTAACTGCAGGATGTTACTGTCTTTTTTATGCATGGTAATTATGCAAAATGTCAATAAAATCACATTTAATGTCCCCTTTAATGAGAACTGTGGCCATTTGATCAGTCTTTAGGCTTGGACTCCCTGGGGATGTGCACTGTCTATCCCTTTTAAATGTTCTGACTGAGCTCATTCCCTGTGTGAATACATTAACATCTAGATGAATTGTACGTTCTTAAACAAGTTAACTTTCTGTAATATATTCATCGGACCATGCACCACACAAGACTCCTTAAAGCAGTGTTTCCCAAACTCGGTCCTCAGGACCCCAAGGGGTGCACCTTTTGGTTTTTGCCCAACACAGCTGATTCAACTAATCATCGAGCTTTGATAATTTGAATCAGCTGTGTAGTTTTAGGGTCAAAAAATGTCCACCTCTTGTTTGGGAAATCAAGTTTGGGAAACGCTGCCTTTAAAGGGATACCTTGGGATTTTGGTAATGAGGACCTTTATCTACATCCCCATAGTCAGAGCATGCTAGCAGACACCCATAGACTTCCAGTCACTGCGCTAATGCTAGTTAGCATTGGCTCGCAAAACTTACTTCCTTCAAACTGGAGACAGACACACAAATGGTATCCACCAGTTCATCGGACACTCACTGCCAAAATCCGGAAGTATCCCTTCATAAACTGTTCTTAATGCTAAATGATTAAGAAATGCATTAACATGACAGGCCGAGTTCTGCAGAACTACAACAATGACGACATGTAAGCACGATGATGCCACATCAACGCTCGTCAAGGCGAACAGGATAGTGTCGAGTTGCTCTAATAGCTGTCGGTGTGTACATGACAATAGAGAAAGGTCACATTGCGCTGTTATTACCCTGAAAGTGATATCTCACTAATGGTCTCATTTTGCAAACTGGGCATATCGGGAGTCTCTCAGTGAAGGACAGCAGGGCCGGCCATGGCTGATGGAACATGTCTATGGGACTGAGGGAGGGAGAGTGCTTTGGCCACTTTATTACGGCCTGTTTTAGGGGATGAGTGGAGTGCGATGGAGAATATTGTTTTCCAATATAAATTGCTGGAGGTGTGTTTAAATGCAGTAGCCACATAGTACTAATGTTGATTAACAGTTTTTATAAATGGTGTTTAGATTATTAATATGTGCTAGAATGATGTGCATCCAACACTGACAAATAAGATCAATCAGCAATCAATGTGTCATGTACAGTGCCTTCAGAAAGTATTCACACCCCTTGACTTTTCCACAAAAAAAAAGAAAAATGCCACTGGCCTCCACACCATACCCCATAATGTCAAAGTGGAGTTATGTTTTCAAACTTTTCACAAATTAATTAAAAATGAAAAGCTTAAATGTCTTGAGTCAAATAGTCAACCCCTTTGTTATGGCAAGCCTAAATAAGTTCAGGAGTAAAAATGTGTTTAAGTCACATAAGTTGCATGGACTCACTGTGTGTGTAACAGCAGCCTTCCTCCTCTTCGTCTGAAGAGGAGGTGTAGCAGGGATCGGACCAAGACGCAGCGTATTCCGTGTTCAACATATTTAACCTCTAACGCCTCACAAACCCGGATCCGGGAGCACCCCCATCAAAAAAGCTGACTAGCATAGCATAGCCTAGCCTAAAGCCACAGGGATATCATATAATAAAATGTTCATGAAATCACAAGTCCAAGACACCAAATGAAAGATACACATCTTGTGAATCCAGCCATCATTTCTGATTTTTTTTAAATGTTTTACAGGGAAGACACAATATGTAAATCTATTAGCTAACCACGTTAGCAAAAGACACCACTTCTTTACTCCACCATTTTTTTACTCCATCAGTAGCTATCACAAATTCGACCAAATAAAGATATAAATAGCCACTAACCAAGAAACAACTTCATCAGATGACAGTCTGATAACATATTTATTGTATAGCATATGTTTTGATAGAAAAATGTGCATATTTAACTACAGAGACCATTGTGTATTAGCTAATTACTCATCATAAAACATTTCTTAAAAATACACAGCGTACAGCAGATGAAAGACACAGATCTTGTGAATCCAGCCAATATTTCAGATTTTCTAAGTGTTTTACAGCGAAAACACAATATAGCGTTATATTAGCTTACCACAATAGCAAACATCACAACAGCATTGATTCAAGGCAAAAATAGCGATAACGTATAAACCACCAAAATATATTAATTTTTTCACTAACCTTCTCAGAATTCTTCAGATGACAGTCCTATAACATCATATTACACAATGCATATAGAGTTTGTTCGAAAATGTGCATATTTAGCGGCACAAATCGTGCTTATACAATGTGATTAGTGTCCAAAACATCAAGCAATCTGTCCGGCGCCATCTTGGAGAGGCACCTATTCTAATCGAAAACTATTCATAAACGTGACTAAAAAAATACAGGTTGGACAGCAATTGAAAGACAAATTAGTTCTTAATGCAATCGCTGGGTTACATTTTTAAAATTAACGTTACTTCAAGCATACAGCGTGCGCTAAAGCGAGACGCACCGAAATTCATGGCGGAATTATTATTTGACATTTGTCAACAGAACAACGAATTATCAGGATAAATAGTTCTTACTTTTTGATAAACTCTCATCAGAATCTTGGGAAAGGTGTCCTTTGTCCAAAAGAATCGTTGCTAGGTTGGAGAACGTTCTCTTCAACGTTGCAATTAGCAGTAAACATTAGCATTTGAGCCAGAGATACCCAACTTCCTACAACGCCACGAAAATAAATACCCGAAAATCGCAATATACTGACATAAACTGATATAATTCGGTTCAAAATAACAAGATTATGATGTCTTTAAAGCCTATATCGAATAAAAACACAGCCGGAAATGTCTAAGATCTATAACCAATGGTTCTAGTACAATGTGCCAAGGTCCTCAGTGCGTCAGAGCGAAGAGGGAAAAGACCAGACATGTCTTTGCCAAGTGATTTATAACCTTTGAGATCTACGTAGAGACTCCATTTCAAGTCTCCCTATTCGCTAACAACCAGGGGAAGGCGTATGCAGTGCATCTCAACCAATAGAAGACAGGCAGAGTTATACACAGGTCTCAGAGCAGCTTGGAAAATTTGGCATTCTCACATACACATAGGAAAATTGCTCTAAGTCCAGTTCTGTTTCACTCACAGATATAATTCAAACGGTTTTAGAAACTAGAGAGTGTTTTCTATCCAATAGTAATAATAATATGCATATTGTACGAGCAAGAATTGAGTACGAGGCAGTTTAATTTGGGAACGTCATTATTACAAAGTGCTAACAGCACCCCCTATTGACAAGAAGTTTTAATGACAGACGAAAACGTGAACACTTACAAAACTACAAAATAACAAATGTGGCTTACCGATACAGTCCTTTCTGGTGCAGACAAAACACAGAGACAGGAAACAACCACCCACAAAATCCCAACACAAAACAAGCCACCTATATATGATTCTCAATCAGGGACAACGATTGACAGCTGCCTCTGATTGAGAACCATATTAGGCCGAACACAGAAACAGACAAACTAAACACACAACATAGAATGCCCACCCAGCTCACGTCCTGACCAACACTAAAACAAGCAAAACACATCAGCACTATGGTCAGGACGTGACAGTGTGCAATAAGTGTTCAACATGATTTTTCAGTGACCGCATCTCTATACCGCAAACATACAGATAATTGTAAGGTCCCTCATTCACTGAATTTCAAACAGATTCAACCACAAAAACCAGGGAGGTTTTCCAATGCCTCGCAAAGAAAGCCACCTATCGGTAGATGGGTACAAAAAAAAGCAGACATTCAATATCCCTTTGAGCACGGTGAAGTTATTAATTACACTTTGAATAGTGTGCCAATACACCCAGTTACTACAAGGCGTCCTTCCTAACTCTGCCGAAGAGGAAGGAAACCGCTCAGTGATTTCAACATGCGGCCAATGGTGACTTTAAAACAGTTACGAGTTTAATGTCTGTGATAGAAAACTGAGGATGGATGAGCAACAGTGTAGTTACACCACAACACTAACCTAATTGACAGTGAAAAGGAGGAAGCCTGTACAGAATCCACATATTCCAAAACATGCATCCTGTTCGCAACGAGGCAGTAAAGTAATGATGCAAATTGAGTACCACTCTTCAAATTTTCAAGCATAGTGGTGACTGCATCGTGTTATGGGTATGCTTGTAATCGTTAAGGACTGGGGAGTTTCAGGATAAAGAAAATAAACGGAATGGAGCTAAGCTAAGTACAGACAAAATCCCAGAGGAAAACCTGGTTCAGTCTGATTTCCAACAGACACTTAGTGATGAATTCTCCTTTCAGTAGGACAATAACCTAAAACACAAAGCCAAATCTACGCTGGCGTTGCTTAACGAAGACAGTGAATGTTCCTGAGTGGCCTAGTTAGTTTTGACATATCTACCTGAAAATCTATGGCAAGACCAACAACCAATTTGACAGAGCTTGAAGAACTTTGAAAATAATAAAATGGGCAAATATTGCACAATTCAGGTGTGGAAAGCGTTTAGAGACTTACCCAGAAAGACTCACAGCTTTAAATCGCTGCCAAAGGTACTACTACAACGTTTTGACTCAGGGTATAACGACACAGGGCGAGACCCAGATGCAAACACCGGAGGCAGATGGTTCGAGTCTGATATTTATTGAAAAACAAGGGGCAGGCAAGAGGCAGGTCGGGGACAGGCAGAAGTTCATAAACCAGGTCAGAGTCCAGAAGGTACAGGGCGGCAGGCAGGCTCGAGGCGGACTGAATGGTCAGGCAGGCGGGAACAGTGTCAGGACAGGGTCAGAACCGGGAGGACTAGAAAAACAGCGGCTGGGGAAAAACAGGAGCACGGAAAAACACACTGATTGACTTGACAAGGCGAACTGGCAACAGACAGACAGAGGACGCCAGTATAAAGACACAGGGAATAACGGGAAGAAATGAGAGACACTTGGTGGGGGGTGGAGACAAACACAAGACAGGTGAAATAGATCATGGTGTTACACAGGGGTGTGAATACTTCTGTAAATTAGATATTCTTCATATATTTCATTTTCAATACATTTGCAAACATTTATGAGAACATGTTTTCACTTCGTCATCATGGGGTATTGTGTGCAGATGGGTGAGAAAAAAATAGATTTAATACGTATTGAATTCAGGCTGTAACACAACAAAATGTGGAATAAGTCAAGGGTTATGAATACTTTCTGAAGGCACTGTATATTTTACTTTCTAAATGTATCAACCATGCATCTACAGTAGCCTATATAGTGTTATACGGTGTTTGTAAGTGTGTGTGTGTGCATGTGTGTGTGGCAGTTGTTGTGAAGGTGTTGGGGAGTCAATTACATCCTGTCTGTGCTCAGTGATTGTGTCTGTGTTCATAATTCTTCACTGGGAGAGTGCACAGATGCTGGCAAAATGACAGGAGGCCGAGTAAATAGGGGACGCATGAAAATAGGACTTATGACAGCCCTTGCTATGTGATCAACCCATTACCCACACTCAATTTATCATTCGGAGTGCCCCATATCCATCTGGGAGGCTCTAAGTGATGCTGTACAGAGCCATACTGTACCACCTGGATTTAGACAGTACCTGTTTTTATCTCTTCACAAGAAGCAATGGCGTAGCACAGATGCCGAGAACTCCTAGCTCACAGTCCGTGTATAATCCTTTTAACACCTCTTTGAGAGGTTGTGGACCGGTTCAGACCAATATTTTATGTACCGAGTGCTCTGTGAACGGCGCAACATCAATTGCGGTGCACTCTGTGAAATCTGACACCTCATTTGCTTAGGGAGCGACACATGAAATTTTCAGGCCTATGCAAACAAATGTTTTGCAGCTCAGCTTACAATACGGCACATGAAATGGGAGACCTTAGCCCATGCAGCAAAGGCAGTCTCATCACGCTGTGATGTTCATAGATGGTTTTAGAGCGCTCAACATGAAACAATACAACATTATTTTGTAGAATTTATACAAGACCACTTTCTCTCGGTCACAGCGAGACATAATCACATTGTGCTTAAAGCTGAAGTTGTAATGAGTCAGAAAGCATTTGGATTGTGTCTGCGTCGCTCAGAGGATGTTGGTCAGAAAATGCTCTGTCAGTTATGAAATAGTGCCAATTTTGTACTGTCACTAAGTATGTGTCACGATCGTCGTAAGGATTGGACCAGGGCGCAACGTGGTAGGCGTACATTTTCTTTTATTTAAATGAACACCGAACAAAAACAAGAAAATACTGAACGAAGCGTGACGCTACTGGTGTGCACACAGGCAACTATCTGTAGACAAGATTCCACAAAACACAATGAGAAAATGGCTACCTAAATATGATCCCCAATCAGAGACAACGATAAACAGCTGTCTCTGATTGGAAACCATATCAGCCCATCATAAACCATTAAACACCTAGATGACCCACCCTAGTCACTATCACACCACAACCAACTGAGAATAAACAGCTCTCTATGGTCAGGGCGTAACAGTATGATCATATTTATTTTACAGTTATAAGAAAGGTGAAATATCAAAGTCATTTATAATTTGATTGTTACTATATTTAGAAATCATTTCAATAATGTCATGTCCTATTCCCCAACTTTTGTTGAATAATATGATTTGTCATATTTTTATATTTGTTCTGTGTACTTCAGCTTGTGTCCTCAGAATAGACTACACCTCAGCAATTTATAACTATTTTTACCAGAAAGGTAAGATTTCAATATTTCTGGCAGTTTAAGCATCACTAGGTATTGTTTATGGCCCTCGTATCATAAATAATTACTTTTTTATGTCTATTTAGGCAAAAATCTAAATTTTGACATTACATTTAACCGTTTTTTATGTTTTGCTCTTGAATGCTGCAGAAAATCTTCTAAGTCATGGTCGTTGACACTGAACAAAAATCTAAACGCAACATGTAAAGTGTTTGTCCCATGTTTCATGAGCTAAAATCAAACATCCCAGACATTTTCCATACACACAAAAAGCTTATTTCTCTCAAATTTTTGGTACGAATTTGTTTACATCCCTGTTAGTGAGCATTTATTTTTTGCCAATATAATCCATCCACCTGACAGGTGTGGCATATCAATAAGATGATTAAACAGCATGAGCATCACACAGGTACACATAGGAAAATGCATGGGAAAATAAAAGGCCACTCTAAAATGTGCAGTTTTATCACACAACGCAATGCCACAGATGTTTCAAGTTTTGAGGAAGTGTGCAATTGGCATGCTGACTGCAGGAAGGTCCACCAGAGCTGTTGCCAGATAATTGAATGTTAATTTCTCTACCATAAACCTCCTCCAACTGCAGACCAAGTGTATGGCGTTGTGTAGGCGAGCGGTTTGCTGATGTCAGTGTTGTGAAAAGAGTGTGCCAAGGTGGCAGAGGGGTTATGGTATGAGCAGGCGTAAGCTACGGACAACGAACACAATTGCATTTTATCGATGGTCATTTGAATACACAGAGATACCGTGACGGGATCCTGAGGTCCATTGTCATGCCATTCATCCGACACCATCCCTTCACGTTTCAGCATGATAATGCACGGCCTCATGTCGCAAGGATCTGTACCACAGGAGGTTGGTGGCACCTTAATTGGGGAGGATGGGCTTGTGGTAATGGCTGAAGAGGAATAAGTAGAATGGAATCAAATACATCAAACACATAGTTTCCATGTCCAACAGATGCATATCTGTATTCCCTGTCATGTGAAATCCATAGATTAGGGCCTAATGAATTTATTTCAATTGACTGATTTCGTTATATGAACTGTAATGAACTGTATGTCAGTAAAGTCTTTGAAATTGTTGCATTTATATTTTTGTTCAATATATTTTACATTAGCTGGTACGAGCTCGAGGTGGCTTTGAAAATGAAGGAAATGTCTGACCTTTAAGCATGAAACACACAGAAAATCATCCTGCCTATAGACTGCCGATAGGTGCTTATCACAGTGGGAGGCAGTTTTTTTCTCTCTTGCTCGAATAAAAGCGGAGCAACAAACCTGCAGATTCCACTTTTAGAATCACAGTGCTTGTCAGTGACACCTTCACTTTGAGTTGCAGGTTTTTGGGCTACTTCTAAATTGCGCCGTGGCCGCCATGGCATTTCTCTCTTTTTTTTTAAATATATATTTCCCTGTGACCTGCTGCTGCTGACAATCAGGCAGTGAGGCAGGCTGTTGGTGGGTGGGTGAGTGAGTGAGTGGGAGGGCCAGAGCTCTGTGTGTGTGTGTGTGTGTGTGTGTGTGTGTGTGTGTGTGTGTGTATGTGTGTGTAAAAAGTTTGTTCAGAGATTTCAAGATCCTCTGTCCAACTTTCCTCACTCAACCTCTTCTATTGGATGTGTCTATAGTTATGCACATGGGCAAACAGGATTTATTTAGAATTATAAACTGGGTGGCTCGAGCCCTGAATGCTGAATGGTTGAAAGCTGTGGTATATCAGACCGTGCATTACAGGTATGACAAAAAAAATACTTTCAACTCTTCTAATTACATTGATTACCAGTTTATAATAGCAATAAGGCACCTCAGGGGTTTGTGGTATATGGACAGAATACCACGGCTAAGGGCTGTGTCCCCCTTAGCTGTGGTATAGCCCTTAGCTATACCACAGCTGTGGTATATTGGCCATATACAGTGCTTTCAGAAAGTATTCAGACCCCTTGACTTTCACATTTTGTTACATCACAGCCTTATTCTAAAATTGATCAAATAAAAAATTATCTGTCCACAATACAACTTCCCAATAATGAAAATTCCAAAACAGATTTTTAGAAATGTTTGCAAATGTATAAAAAAGTGATATACCTTATTTACATAAGTATTCAGACACTTTGCTGTGAGACTCAGGTGCATCCTGTTTCCATTGATCATCCTTGAGATGTTTCTACAACTTGACTGGAGTCCACCTGTGGTAAATTCAATTGATTGGAAATGATTTGGAAAGGCACACATCTGTCTATATAAGGTCCCACAGTTGACAGTGCATGTCAGAGCAAAAACCAAGCTATGAGGTTGAAGGAAGTGTTCGTAGAGCTCCGAGACAGGATTGTGTCGAAGCACAGATCTGGAGAAGGGTACACAAAATATTCTGCAGCATTGAAGGTCCCCAAGAACACAGTGGCCTCCATCATTCTTAAATGGAAGAAGTTTGGAACCATCAAGATTCTTCCTAGAGCTGGTCGCCCTGCCAAACTGAGAAATCGGGGAGAAGGGCCTTGGTCAGGGAGGTGACCAAGAACGCGATGGGCACTCTGACAGAGCTCTAGAATTCCTCAGTGGAGATGGGAGAACATTCCAGAATGGCAACCATCTCTGCAGCACTCCACCAATCAGGCCTTTATGCTAGAGTGTCCAAACAAAAGCCACTCCTCAGTAAAAGGCACATGACAGCCCGCTTGGAGGCACCTAAAGACTCTCAGACTATGAGAAACAAGATTCTCTGGTCTGATGAAGCCAAGATTAAAATCTTTTGTCTGAATGCCAAGCGTCACGTCTGGAGGAAATCTGGCACCATCCCTACGGTGAAGCATGGTGGTGGCAGCATCATGCTGTGGGGATGTTCTTCAGCGACAGGGACTGGGAAACTAGTCAGAATAGGGGCAAAGATGAACAGAGCAAAGTACAGAGAGATCCTTGATGAAAACCTGCTCCAGAGCACTCAGGACCTCAGACTGGGGCGAAGGTTCAACTTCTAACAGGACAATGACTGTAAGGACACAGCCAAGACAGATCCTTTTTATGTCTCTATTTTGGTTTGGTCAGGGCGTGAGTTGGGGTGGGCATTCTATGTTGTGTGTTCTATGTTTTCTATTTCTGTGTGTTTGGCCGGGTGTGGTTCTCAATCAGAGGCAGCTGTCTATTGTTGTCTCTGATTGAGAACCATAGTTAGGTATCCTTTTCCCACCTGTGTTTTGTGGGTAGTTGTTTTGTGTCTGCACCAGACAGAACTGTTTCGCTTTCGTTCTCCGGTTAGTTGTTTTTGTTCGATTTGGGTTTTTGCATTAAATCATGAACACTCTAAACGCTGCACCACGGTCCACTCTTCCTTCAGCCCACGAGAACCGTTACATTATGTCAATATTCCTTCTTAATTTGCTCGATAAGGTTATGAAAAAAGGGTTTATTTTATAAATGTGGCTAGTCATCTCTTGCTGCCCAAAAACATTTTGGGCAAGTTTTCAGGCCTTGTTGGTGGGTTTTGAGAGTTCATTGGGCTATACATTTTTGCTAGACCTGGCAACCCTGCATACGTCCAAGGTTAAACGTCATGAGCCAGTCACACTTCATATGCAATGGTGGCAATGGCATGCATTCCATATTGTTCTTCCCTCCCATTGTAGAACTACTATTTTGACATTTGTCATCCATTCCATCCCAGATGCTCAAATGTATGCCCAAGCTGAATCTGAAGCATTGAATTTAATGAAATGAGAGGGTGACGCCACGCTGGGTCAGTTTACCCTCCCAGGTTCTCATTGACAGTGCATGTTAATTCAGGATTATTCCACTCGGCCAAGCATGAGGCATCAACTCTGACCACTATACAAGATGAAAGCACAGTTGAACGGCCATGAATGGAAGTTGAACACATTTCGGTCTCATGGTCATGAAATGTCCATGTGTATTGTGAAGGCAGTCATCAACGTATGATATTCAATATCTGCCCTATATTTCTCTGACATTGACCTGTGTGTTGACTGAGTCCGCTGTGTGTGAGTAGTGTGTGTCGGCTGGCTCAGTTAGATTTTATTGGACACCATGTTCTCTGGCCCAGCACCACATATCAGTGTGTACGATGTGGAATTGCTTTTATACCCCAGTATGCTCACATTCCTGCCTATCCTCCATGCCCCGAGACCATTTTCCAGGAAATATCCTCTCGCCTCACATTTCCCTGGTAGTGCTTTGAGATGTACGCAAATCAGTCAAAGCAAGTCTCCTCTCATTTGCACATCTCACTTCACCATACTCAGCATCTCTGGCTGATTGCCGAAAGAGGTAGAGGTCAGCCCTGGCCAGCCCCAAAAGAAAACTCAGCAAGAACGCTTGAGAGACCTTTAGAGGGATTTCGGCTCAAATCAGCCGGACCTTTTCTTACCCCCTTATAATCACACACCATCAGCCTAATACTGGATCCCTCTTTCTGATGGTAGACAATAATTTGTTCTGGGAATTTGAATCTTGGCTAGCAGTGTCGACTGATATTTTTCGATGTACGGTATTCGGCCCTTTAAACCTACAGGCTATTTGCGGGGGGGAGGCACATTAAGACATGCCTGGTGGATGGGATGCTAGGTCTGCAGGGGGCGATGTTGCGGATGTTAAGCTCGGTGTCAGTCGGTGCATGGTGCCTCTGTTCCGCCTGCTTGCAAACAAAACACAGGTGTGCCTGCTATTGCTGCTGGATTGCAATTAGAGGTTCACAGCTGTTACACACACACACACACCCCTTGGCCGCCTCCTTCACTGTGCCGTTGATCTGTCTTGTCGAGGGTAGCCGGGAGATCTGTGCATATCCAAATTCACTCCCTCGGTCTTCCGGAAGCTGCTTTTACTTGGTCAGGGAGAAGAATGCGAGCACGGCCGCTCTCTGGTTGCCAGCGATGAACGGGCGGTGCAAATTCAATTTGGCCGTTTGTTGTCATTATAGATATGCAAAAAGCGTATTCCATTGTTCCTTTTGTTTTGTGGTCATCTGTGTCATTGCACTGGCCCTTTTTGTTTAAGTGTGAGGTGATAGGATTCCAACAAACCCATCACCGATGAGGTTCTCAGAACTGCTGAATGAATTGTCTCACAAGCTCTCCATACAAGCTTCACCATTACTGAAAATAGCCTCAGACATTTTCTTTCAGGCATGATATTGGTCACATTTCAGGTGTCAGAAGTTTGTAGATCAATTATTTATGGTTTAAGCAAACATGATCTGCCAGAGAGAACTGAAATCGCAACAGCCATGCTGAATACTTTGGAGCCAGTCAGATGGATCATATGTGAAGACAACCTGGGTTAGTATTTCTCAACATCCGGTTTGTGGACTGGTGCCAGTCTGTTGGATGCTGCTGGCTGGTCCCTGAGACACTAATTTTGTCAGTTCTACAATGTTTTATGTATGTGGTCCATTTTGTCTCACTTGTCTAACATCTGGACTACCTAATACCTCCTTCAGGAACTTCAAGAGCTTAAAGGCCTAGAGTGGTGTCAAAGCTTTAAATTCCCTACAAAGACATTTGTTGAATCAGAAGTTAAATCAAATCACATTTTATTTGTCACATGGGCCAGATAGAACAGGTGTACCATGAAACGCTTACTTAAGAACCCTTAACCAACAATGCATAATTGAAAAAACACAAGTAAGAAAAATGTGCTCAATTAACTTCAGGAAAAATAGTAACACAATAAAAGAACAAATAACAAGGCTAGGCTATATACAAGGGGTACCGGTACCGAGTCAATGTGCCGGGGTCCGGGTTAGTCGAGGAAATTGAGGCAATATGTATACTGAACAAAAATGTAAATGCAACAATTTCAAACATTTTACATTTTTCAATCAGTCAATTGAAATAAGTTCATTAGGCTCTAATCTATGGATTTCACGTGACTGGGAATACAGACATGCATCTGTTGGTCACAGAGACCTTTTTTAAAAATGTAGGGGCGTAGATGAAAAAAATCTCATCTTATCACAGTATCTCTAAAATGGAATTGTGTTCATGTCCGTAGCTTATGCCTGCCATACTATAACCCCACCGCCATCATGGGGCACTCTGTTCACAATGTTGACATCAGCAAACCTGCCAAATGCTCTAAAACGACATTGGAGGCGGATTACGGTAGAGAAACATTTGATTATCTGGCAACAGCTCTGGTGGACATTCCTGCAGTCAGCATGCCAATTACGTGCTCCCTCAAAACTTGAGACATCTGTGGCATTGTGTTGTGTGATCAAACGGCACATTTTATTTGATTGTCTCCAGCGCAAAGTGCACCTGTGTAATGAGCATGCTGTTTAATCAGCTTCTTGATATTCCACACCTGTCAGGTGGATGGACTATCTTGGAAAAGGAGAAATGTTCACTAACAGGGATGTAAAAAAAAAAATGTGCACAACATTTGAGAGAAATAAGCTTTTTGTGCGTATGGAACATTTCTGGGATCTTTTATTTCAGCTCATGAAACATGGGACCAACACTTTACATGTTGCGTTTATATTTTTCTTCAGTGTACATGTAGGTAGTGGCAAATTGACTATGCATAGATAATAAACAGAGAGTAGCAGCTGTGTGTGTGTGTGTGTGTGTGTGTGTGTGTGTGTGTGTGTGTGTGTGTGTGTGTGTGTGTGTGTGTGTGTGTGTGTGTGTGTGTGTGTGTGTGTGTGTGTGTGTGTGTGTGTGTGTGTGTGTGTGTGTGTGTGTGTGTGTGAGTCAGTGTAGTATGTGTGTGTGTGTGGTTAGAGTCCAGTGAGTGTACATCAAGCCTGTGCAAGAGAGTAATTGTAAAAAAAAAAAAAATGAATATATACAAATAAATATGGGGGTCAATGCAAATAGTCAGGGTAGCCATTAACTGTTCAGCAGTCTTATGTCTTGGGGGTAGAAGCTGTTAAGGAACCTTTTTGCCCTAGCGCTCCGGTACCGCTTGCTGTGAACAGTCTATGACTGTGTGTGGCTGGAGTCTTTGACCATTTTTAGTAGCACAGAGGCAAGAGTGAAGAAGAACAATAGCTTTTCCAAGGAAAGGGAGCTTTTTTCTCACCGCCGGCTGATCAATGATATAGGGATCTGGTGGTCAATGTTCCACTAGCCTAAAAAAGCACTGTGGGACCCACCACAGACCGCGCCATCTTCATCAACCACTCCCACCTTGGACAAACCAAACCAGTGCTCCAGCATCATTACCACAATAAACAGAGGCTGTCTCCTCTCACTTTCTCTCCCTCTCCTCTCTGTCGCCGACCCCCTCCCACCCACAGTAGCTGAGCTCCTACTATGTGTCTCGTAGTGCCACATATGATCAGACGGACATGATCACCCACACCTGCCTCCTCCCATCCCTTCCCCTTCTCTCCACCTCTGCCAGCTCTGGGGTTGACTGATGGACCGTGTTCTCCTGTGCATCTGTTCTCTGATGGGCTGTGGCCAACCTGCATGCTCTTCTCTGTGCTCACCACTGCTGGTAAGCCCAGGCACTCCACAGTGGCTCTGTTGTGTGTTAATTGTGAGTGGGCCAGTGCTGGGCTGTGACACATGGCAAATGTTTTATTTTCCCAACAAAGGTCATCATCAGTTATGGCTGACACGCTGCCCCCCATAAAGGATGTCTAATATTTTATTAAACATGAGTTTTGTTCGGCTGGCACGTAAGGGGCAAGGTAACAGATGTAAGATCTCATTATATTTTGGCTTACCATATGGTGTCAGATTTGAATCCCAACTCTGGGGACTACAAGGGCTCATGGATGTTGTTTCACAGCCTACATATAGGTTTGAGTTGGACACTTGTCAACTTCTCAGTAGAAGCAGGTAAATTAGGTTTCACCTTCAGACCAAGCGCTTTGAGAAACCATGCAAATTCTATTTTTTTTGTGTGTATTTTTCTTAAAACCGCATCGTTGGTTAAGGGCTTGTAAGTAAGCATTTCACTGTAAGCGCTACACCTGTTGTATGTGACAAATAAAATTGGATTTGATTTGGAGATCACCTCAACCAAAAATACTGTTTTTCTCAGTCCTTTTTGTGGAACAAGAACATTGTTTTAGGTGACAACAAAGTAGCCCAACAATAAAAAAAATAATCTTGAGTCTTCTCAGAGCACCATAACAGACATATACAGAATAATGCATTTTCGTGTTTTACTTTAGCTTGGTTCAGGAGTTAGGGGGCTGTTGTTACACTGTACTTGAGCAACGCATCATAAGGCTTATATAGCATTACCAGTCTTTTCAGAAGACAATAATGGCATCAAGATAGATGAGTACATGATTGCGGGTGAGGTCACCAAGCATCACATCCATAAGACATTGGAAAGTGACTGGTGCATTGCACAAACCAAAGGGCATGCCTGTCCACGCAAACAGCCCAAAGGATGTAGGCAACGCCGTCTCCTCCCGGCATTTTGACACCTGTCGTAACCATTGAGAAGAACAATCCTGATCTACGGGAACGCCACACTGAATCCACCGTAATAGAGGAGTCGCGTGTGAATGCGGCCAGTCAGGGGCAAGGTCATGTTTGTGATGCGGTAGCAATATAAAGGTGTTCATGGTGCATAACGCAGGTGTTCCAGTGTGTTCTCGTCGCACCTGTGGATACTAGTTAGCCCTGCTCTCTGGCTCGCTGCCTCACTTCAGTGTCCTGTGCGGATCTCTCTCATTAAACAGCTGTCAGGCCTCTGTCTGCCGCTCACTGACAGCCACTGTCACACGGCAGGAGCACACGCCCGACACACACAACCAGGAATTGCGTCTCTAATACACAAGCGACCCTCCGCTCAGTCTCCACCTCTCCAGACAGCACTGTGGGCCGCCTGCCGCATAGACCACGCTCTGAGAGACGCAGTGGGGTTTAAGTGTCATGCGATTGCATTGCTGTGAGTTATCTGTCAGAGGATGGTACTTGTACACTAGGCTATTTCACTGCGTAATATCCTATTATTGCCGAAACGGTCATATATCTATATGGGTCAATGTGATTTATTTGCGTATTGAAACCTATGTCAGTAAGACGGCAGTAAGAGTGCTGTCTATATACCTGTTTTACGGAAGTTTGTTTTGAAGAAGTAGTCCCGCAACAACGGGGTGACATTAAAAGGTTTTTACAGAGCCAACTGGAGGAGGAGGTTACATGGAGGAAAATGACTCATCAAAGCAGGGTGATCATGACTCACTTTACCCCCTGCGTGAGCTCCCCTGTCTCCCAGACAGGAACCGTTGACATTACAACATAGTCTCGGTGGCGGTCGCCGTCATGGTTTGTACAGAACTTCTATTTCAGGTGCCAGCACATTGCAGCTCATAGGTACTTACACCATCTGCATTGTTGTTCCTGACGATGAGCACCTCTCAATTAACTGTTTTGAACATTTTCTTTGTTCTATGAGTTAAACTTCTTCTGTGAGCTCACTGAAACCAAAGATGATCCTTTTCCTTCCTGATGCATTTATGTTTTGTACTCTGATCCATTGTTTTATTCATACTGATCACTGTAGAGCTACTGGGCTAGGCCTTGTGTCAGTTTAGCAGGCCTCTATGCGGTGGTCTCATGCTTTGGTAGACAAATAATTCCTTCATTGAGCCAACATATCCCCAATGGGCCAATGGAGGTCTTCTCTCTTCCCTTCAAACCCCACTGCTTCACAACAAAGCTACCAGAGCAGAAAGCCTCTCGAACAGAAAGGGGCACGACGATAACACTCTGTGGTCCGTGCTGCGAGAGCGAGAAGGGATCCTGGAAGGGCAGAGGGGATGGAGGAGTGGGGAGTTGTGGAGTGGTTGCATTTCCCCAGTGTGGCTCGGCCATTATCCATGTTTCACAGCTCCTCGGGAGGAGAGAATCACATTTTTGCCACCACAGCCGCCGCCTGTCAGGGAAAGAGCGCGCTCCATCCATCCATTCTTCCCGGGGACTCCATTACACCCCGATGGGCAGGGATTGAAAACCAATTGGGGATACAGGGGCATGGAGAGAGCGATGTATGGGCACGCGGCACTGCGCAGGCAGGCAATCTGCCGTGATGAAGAGGCTTCTCTTGTGACATCCTTCTGGGTTCCCCTTCAAGCCCACTGCGCTGGCCGCTGGTCGCTAGCCACCGAATCACCCGGCGTATTGCGTTCCCAGACGCCCCACAGCCTGCTGCCCATCAGCCCGGGTGCACCCATCCACACCTCAGTGGATAGCGAATGAAAAGAGAGATGGATTGAATCGCTTCTGGAAGACAGGAGCAAGTGGAGACAGAGATAGTGGGGGGAGGAGATGCACTTGTGGTTGGATGTGTTTGCAATTTAGTTTTCTTTTTGCAGGTAGGGTACGGGTGTAAGCTATGTTTGCCATAACTTTGGAAGTTGAGAGCGAGGGGGGTCGGACTTACAAATCATCGCCATAGACTCTCTGCACGTTTGTGTTTATCCTCTTAAAGAACTGAAGACTTGTTGTGACTGGATCCACAGCAGGAACACTGAACAAGCGGCTGCGATTTATTCATACACCAGCTGTGAAAACAGACGCCCAATCATTGCGAAACATCCCTGAACGTTTCAGGAAGTTTTTTGTGAGAGGAGATTTTTAGTCTCTTACAGATTCTTATCTGAGTTTTGTGTTTTTAACTTGACGCTTGGGACTCATCTCTTTGACGTCACTGCCTGTGAAGAGGTCTACTTTTTACACAACATTAAGAACAATGCTGCTGGGGTTTTCACGCCCAACCGTTTCCAGCGTGTATCAACAATGGTCCACCACCCGAAGGACATCCAGCCAACTTGACAAAGCTGTGGGAAGAATTAGCGGGGGGGGGGGGCAACTCAATATTAGGAATCTATTCTTAATGATTTGTACACTCAGTGTATAAACTGTTCTTTATTTAATTGAGCCCAGGAGTTATAGTTAATTTAGAAGGCATCTGTGAGGGAGTTCTTGAATTATTCTAATTTGTTTTATTAGTTTCAGATATAAGATGGTTCAATTTAGCCATGATGAGAATATAATGAACACTGTTTTTTTTTGTACTTTACATGCCTCTTTGCCAAAGTATTGGAACTGCTCAACAAACATCTCCTCTAGCAAGGCTTTGGTTTTGTCAGAATCATGCTGCATGTTTACACCATTTTCACATACAACAAGAGCTAAAAGTGCTTTAAAAACTCTTGATCTCTTTGTAGACATGTCTTTGGTACTTGAATTATTCATCCAGAACATTTCTCTCCCTCTCTCTCTCCCCTCTCTCTCTCTCTCTCTCTCTCTCTCTCTCTCTGTAGGTGCCCTATGTGAAAGTGGCCCCTGAGGACATTCTGAAGGTTCAGTTCCCCCGCTTCACCACCCTGGACCTGCGCCCCACCAACACAGACATCAGCCTGGCCGTGGCTGGCCTGCTCACCTTTTTCAACAGCACCACAGCCTGCCTCATCTGTGCCCAGGCCGACTGTGAGTGGGTCACGCACCACTAGCTCTTTGTTGTTATTTGTATACACACAAATACACATTCCATGTGCACACACATTTGCATGTGCACACACGTGAGCTCGCACACACGGGTGCACATTCATGCATGTGCATATGCACGAGGGCTGTCCCCGACTAAAGAAAATCTTGACTCTCCGAAAGTCATTTGTTCTTTCAACCAATCGATTGGTCGACATTTTTAAAGGTGTATTGCTCTATACAGTGCATTCGAAAAGTAATCAGACCCCTTTACTTTTTCCACATTTTGTTACGTTACAGCCTTATTCTTTAATTGATTAAATCGTTTTTTCCCCCTCATCAATCTACACACAATACCCCATAATGACAAAGCAACAAAAACATTTTTGAATTTTTTGCAAATATATTACAAATAAAATACTCAAATATACCATTTACATAAGTATTCAGATCCTTTAATCAGTACTTTGTTGAAGCCCCTTATGCAGTGATTACAGACTTGAGTCTTCTTGGGTATGACGCTACAAGCTTGGCACATCTGTATTTGGGGAGTTTCTCCCATTCTTCTCTGCAGATCATCTCAAGCTCTGTCAGGTTAGATGGGGAGGGTCGCTGCACAGCTATTTTCTCTCCAGAGACGTTCGATCGGGTTCAAGTCCGGGCTCTGGCTGGGCCACTCAAGGACATTCAGAGACTTGTCCTGAAATCCACTCCTGCGTTGTCTTGGCTGTGTGCTTAGGGTCGTTGTCCTGTCGGAAGGGGAACCTTCGCCCCAGTCTGTAGCTCAAGTATTGTGGAGCTCCTGCACCTAAATAAAAACAGTATCAGCACCCAAAATGAGTTCCGGAACCTGTTTCAGTCCAAGTCAAGCACTGATAAGACGTAATCGGGTAGGCATATTTTATGACGTTTTCCCTTTCACTCTGAGTGGTTATCAGAAGGGACAGAGCTGGAAAGATTTCTCAAATGTTGTAAAAACAGACTGTTTGAGGTGGAAAAAAAACCTTACTTTGAGAAGCTGCGCTGCTCATTATTGGTGGTGCATTAAGCCAATCAGAATTACTATCAGATCCCCAAATGGTCACATTTATATGCTTACATTTGCACGCAGGCCAGGTAGCCTATAGGCCTGTATACGTCTATGCGTAATCAGGTGTGCGTCCCCAACATTGACAGGAGCACTACAAATAAAAGACAATGACTCAATTGAATTGACAAAACTCATAAATGTAATGATGTACACTAAAACTTGCTTCTCACAAGTGTAGCATAGGTTGTGCACTCTGCAAACAACGTGTCGACTCCAACAATGAGAACGGTAAGACTGGAATAATAATACATTGAATGCATTAACAGAAATGATCATAACCAAACAAAGATTAGACATTAAAGGAGTTAACGGTGAATGTACTCCTGGTGATATATGTAATGGGGAATTGAAATAGGCTACACTAACAATCAAAATGCAAGCAATTCACACAATGAAGTAATGAAAAATGCATGTGCACAATTGGTGGGGGGGGAGCGCATTCTGGAGAGAGAAGTGCTTTGCGCTGCATGGATCAATCCGATGTCTGCATTGGCCATTGTGCGTTGTGTTTATACAGGATGTACCGCCACCCACGTACCTTCAACCAGAATCACCCTTCAGTGGATACACGCACACTCAAGCCTATGTATAACCCAAATGCATTTACTCTTGCGTAATTCTTCCCCCCCCCCACAATGCGTCATCATCTGTTAAAACGCAGGCAAATTACTTTGCTTTTCACATAGGCCATTAATGCATCTTTCCAGTGTGACAATAAGTATGGAAGATTAAATCCCAGTCTGTTTCCGCCCTTCTCCGTACAGGAATCAGTAATTACAAGTGCCCGTACAAAGTCACATCGATGTCATCTGCTACAGGCCAACTTTCACCTTAATCAGCTTAGGGCTTTGAAGTGTGGCGGACTGGATTTCAGCTCTCGATTAGAACCGAGGTGCTCTCAGCTGGCGCGAGCCCCCCAGCCCACTCTTCCCCCCACCATCAACCCCACCCCTCATTCAACTCTCCCAACCAACTTGAGAAAAGACTGGTTGACGTTTGTGCTCATCCAAGCCACTTAGACTGAGGTGTTACCCGAGAAACAGAGATAACAAGGAAGAGAATAGGGATGAAGGACAATTAAACGCCCACCAAAGGCTAAAGACATTAGTGACTCAGAACTGCACGGACTTTGATTCTTGACAATGACTGCCAGTGTCAAAACTAGCTAATTAGTTGTTATTTTCCACTGGGTGTTTAAGCGTGCTCCTTTCAATCTGTCGTTCATTTGAGAGCTCATCAAACGATATTGGTAATTAGCCCAAAGAGACATGACAGTTCCGTGCCTCGCAAGAGTGAAATGCTGTGAATTATCGACATATCCATGAAGGGCGGCGATCTCACCATCTACAAGCTGTGTGAGACAGAAACCTCAAACTTTATTAAGCCGGTTTCCTTTTTGTATGTCTCTGTCTGAGCTCCCGTCTGTGTCAGTGTGGGCTATGCGGGAATCGATAAGGCTGCTGAGGGGGCCATGGCCCTTCCCTTCCTCATCAATGAGAAGGGTGCTAGTCACTTTAGCTGATTGAGGGGAATCTAACCTTACTACTGGAATTGCACGGGGGGGCGGAATTGCACGTGGGGGGCGTGTGACCCCTTCTGCAGAGCCACTGTAAAATACCAGATGGCTTGGGCTCTGCAATGTGCTGTTGTAGCAGTAGCAGTAGCCACGGTACCGTTAGCTGGCTGGCAGAGGCCCCAAGACGGTCGACGCTGGGCTCATTAATCACCGCGGCCGGTGACAGCCTAATAGAGCGTGGCCGAGCCATGAATATTTCCCAGCCTGACCCTGGCTTCCTGGCTGAGAGAGAGAGCGAGAGAGAGAGAGACAGAGAGAGAGGCCCACCCAAAGGCACAGGTAGCGCAAAGAAGGAAACCCATTAATCTGGCTAACCTGCCCACCGCTATCGATGGCCGTGTGGTTGTGTGTGGATTCACCGCACTCATGGAGTAGTACAGTAGGACATAGAGAACCTAGCCGCAGGGGTGAAGGAGAACTGTGTGGGAAAGTGGAGCACTTTGTTAACTGGGAGATTTGTGCATGGGAGGTCAGCTGGCGGGTAGCAGGTGGGTGGGAGGGGACCGATCACCCACACTCTACTTCTTGAGGACTGGCTCAGACAAAACTATCGGGGACAGGATGGGACGGGGGGGGGGGGACGGACGGACGGGGGGGCATCCTGGTCAACAATACAGCTTATGTTATGAATCCGCTATCACCTAACGTAGCATTTTATCGTCTGAATTGAATGAGCTGGAAGAAAAGCAAATAATAGTACATTTTTGAATGTTCAAAACACCTGAATTGACTTCTCTGATGACATGCACCTCAGCACCCAACTCATTATGTTTGTTTATTGAGAGAAGATAGCCTCATCAACATATTTTAAAGGCACACACCTGTCAAGGTAGACGTTTGTGTCTCCTTGGAGCGGAACAATTATAGGATATGTTTGCTCAACGGTCCGACTCGCTGCTCTGAAAATGTCATGAGTAACCTGTAATTAAAGTTGATCAAGAATGTCTCTCTGTCTCCGGAGAGAGCTGGATCAATAAACTCTTTGGGAAGACGGACCGGTTAACTGGGGTGAGGAAAGGATTTAGCTGGTACCAGCAATGATTTCTGTTGTTGTTTGTTGTCCGGGGATCAAGCTGAGCAATGCTCCCGACATCATGACATTCAAAGAAAGTTCCAATACGGATAATGATATATTTACAGCTCCAGTAACAGCCCACCGTAAATGTCCCCATCAGAATAAATAGTTGCTGTGCTGTCAGTTCTGTTGCACTTCCTCCCTACTGAAAGAGAGCCGTGAGTGAGGAAACTGTGGAGGAAAGATGGCTCCACCAAATGCTCTTAAACAGAGGGATGAGAGTGAGCTTCCTCCATTGGCTCTCCCTGGTTTTTCTTCTACGTTTCCCCTTCCTTTTCCCTGACCAAAGGCATTAATTTGATGCAATACGCAGCGTAATGGGATTTTGATGTGTGGTACTGGGGGGGGGTTCTTCTCTTTATCTTTTTTCTCGCTTTGGTGTCTAATGAGAACAAAGAAGAGGGGAGACCTGGTCGGCTGTCCGCTCGTCTACCAGGATGAAAGATGGAAGAAAGATCCCTTTCAACGGGGAACGATGAGAAAGGATCACTCAGACCCACAACGTCCCGTCCTTGCCCATTAACAAGCTCTACTGACACGCTGAACTCTTTATATAAGAGAGAGCGATAGACTATCGACTTCTTGATCTGTGTGGTTATATTCAGGTTAGGATAAGTTCATGTACTGACACGCTACGAATGCCTAGACATTAGCACATGTCCTATCCCAAGCACTCTAGTTAACGAATGCTGCTGGCCTGGAGGGGAAACTACATTGGAGCAATTTAACTCTCTTCCGTCCGCCCGTCAATCGATTATATCACCCGATTTATCATAGTCATTTAGGTTCGGCCTGTTTAAAAAGTAGATCCATCTTGTCCTGTGAAATGCCATGAAATTCTGCAGACTGCACCCATTTGGTTGTACTGTACAGGGTTCCCGGACTGCAGGAGCCCAATCAGCCCAGTTCAACAGACTAGGGTGCAGCCAGTTGGGAGCTGTGACACTGGCATGAACCTGTCATTGGTCCTGGCTGAGCAGTGTATTTGCATAGAGGCACCGAGTGCAGGAAGGTAGATGAGAGTCGGGGCTTTGTGAGAGCCCAGTGAAATGTGACGGTCTGTGAAAGGGGGAAATGACTGGCTGCTCAGACTGAGTGGCAGGCCCTACCTTTATCTGTCTGCCTGAGAGGCAGCGTCAGGCAGAGCTACAGTATGTGTGGCCCATGTTAATGAGGCACACCACATGGCAATATCACACACCAACCGCTGCAGGCAGCAGCAGCACAGCCTCCACAAAGAAAACAGACTTCACACGTCTCTAACCTTCAATGGTCTCCCTTTTTCCACAGCTAACCGAGAAACAGTGCCTCCCCGTTTTAGCATAATGATATTCTAGCATGGGTTCAACAGCCTGAAACGTGGAAGCGACATGGCTGCCAGAATAGATGCAACAAAGGTCAGGGCCACAAAAGAGATTGTGAAATGAAAAAGTACATGCACACATTTTATTTCTGTTGCTTTGAATCGTGCACAGCCTAAACACGAAACAGGTCTCTCCTGAGGTTTCCTTTCCACTGGTTGAATGAAAGGGAACGATAGGAGGGACAACTCCTGCTGTGGACACTGAGCAGCGTAGTGTGCTGTCTAATGTAATGTACTCAATGTGAAATTGGCATGTGATGCCATGCAAACAGGCAATGGAGATTGAGCAGGTTTTTAAGCCTCATCACAGTTATGCTGAGTAACTCAACAGGTTACAGAGCTGTCTCAGAGCAGACAGGCATCATTGCTGATGGTTTGCGTTTCTAGACAAACTGTTAAAGGCATTAGGATTCAATGAGTTAGAACACATAGTGCCTTAAGAACAGCTGCTGCTGCATGTAACCAAAAGAAGAAAACATGGATTATATGTAAATGTTTTTTTACTATAATCAATGCTGGACTCAGTTGTAACGTAATATACAGTACGTCTTGACTCCCATGAATGCATAGTTTCAGTAAAGTGCCACTGGAAACATACAGTTGAAGTCGGAAGTTTACATACACTTAGGTTGAAGTCATTAAAACTCGTTTTTCAACCACTCCACAAATTTCTTGTTAACAAACTATAGTTTTGACAAATTGGTTAGGACATCTACTTTGTGCATGACACAAGTCATTTTTCCAACAATTGTTTTCAGACAGATTATTTCACTTATAATTCACTGTATCACAATTCCAGTGGGTCAGAAGTTAACATACACTAAGTTGACTGTGCCTTTAAACAGCTTGGGAAATTCCTGAAAATTATGTCATGCCTTTAGAAGTTTCTGATAGGCTAATTGACATCATTTGAGTCAATTGGAGGTGTACCTGTGGATGTATTTCAAGGCCTACCTTCAAACTCTTTGCTTAACATCATGAGAAAATCTAAAGAAATCAGAAAAAAAAATGTAGACCTCCACAAGTCTGGTTCTTCCTTGGGAGCAATTTCCAAACGCCTGAAGGTACCACGTTCATCTGTACAAACAATAGTACGCAAGAATAAACACCATGGGACCACGCAGCCATCATACCGCTCAGGAAGGTGAGGTGTTCTGTCTCCTAGAGTTGAAGGTACTTTGGTGTGAAAAGTGCAAATCAATCCCGTAACAACAGCAAGGGACCTTGTGAAGATGCTGGAGGAAACAGGTACAACAGTATCTATATCCACAGTAAAACGAGTCCTATACCGACATTACCTGAAAGGCCGCTCAGCAAGGAAGAAGCCACTGCTCCAAAACCTCCATAAAAAAGCCAGACTACGGTTTGCAATTGCACATGGGTTGTTTGGCCATAATGACCATTGTTATGTTTGGAGCAAAAAGGGGGAGGCTTGCAAGCCGAAGAACACCATCCAACCGTGAAGCACAGGGATGGCAGCATCATGTTGTGGGGCTGCTTTGCTGCAGGAGGGACTGGTGCACTTCGCAAAATAGATGTCATCATGAGGATGGAAAATGATGTGGATATATTGAAGCAACATCTCAAGACATCAGTCAGGAAGTTAAAGCTTGGTCACAAATGGGTCTTCCAAATGGACAATGACCCCACGCATACTTCCAAAGTTGTGGCAAAATGGCTTAAGGACAACAAAGTCAAGGTATTGGAGTGGCCATCACAAAGCCCTGACCTCATCCTATAGAAAATTTGTGGGCAGAACTGAAAAAGAGGGTGCGAGCAAGGAGGCCTACAATTCTGACTCAGTTACACCAGCTCTGTCAGGAGGAATGGGCCAAAATTCACCCAACTTATAGTGGGAAGCTTGTGGAAGGCTACCCGAAACATTTGACCCAAGTTAAACAATTTAAAGGCAATTCTACCAAATACTAATTGAGTATACAGTGGGGCAAAAAAGTATTTAGTCAGCCACCAATTGTGCAAGTTCTCCCACCTAAAAAGATGAGAGAGGCCTGTAATTTTCATCATAGGTACACTTCAACTATGACAGACAAAATGAGAAGAAAAAATCCAGAAAATCACATTGTAGGATTTTTTAGGAATTTATTTGCAAATTATGGTGGAAAATAAGTATTTGGTCACCTACAAACAAGCAAGATTTCTGGCTCTCACAGACCTGTAACTCTCACAGACCTGTAACTCCACTCGTTACCTGTATTAATGGCACCTGTTTGAAGTTGTTATCAGTATCAGTTATCTGAGTTTAAATGTATTTGGCTAAGGTGTAAGTAAACTTACGACTTCATCTGTATAACATAACTAAAAGGGGAAAAACCCACAGCGAAGTAATTATATCAACAGTTGTTTTTTCAGCTATGATTAAGGCTTGGTATCCGTTGTATTGTAATTGTATTACAAGTTTCAATAAAGTGCCACTGGAAACATATTCATTACCTCACTTATAATGAACCAATATCCAATCTATTTAAAGCGGTCCTGGGAACTAAATGCTGGAGGTGGTGTTTAAAAATAGCACCTAGCAATTAATTACTTTATAATTAGATGTTATTACAGGTCATCAGATAAATTATTTTAGGTGGGAAGGATTTTAACTTCTTCTGGCTGCAAGCCCGACGTCGGTACACTTATGACAACAGCCAGCTCAAGTGCAGGGCGCGAAATTCAAAATATATATTTTTTAAATATTTAACTTTCACACATTAACAAGTCCAATACAGCAAATGAAAGGTACACATCTTGTGAATCGAGCCAACATGTCCGATTTTTAAAATGTTTTACAGCGAAAACAGCACGTATATTTATGTTAGCTCACCACCAAATACAAAAAAGGACAGACATTTTTCACAGCACAGGTAGCATGCACAAAGCCAACCTAACTAACCAAGAACCAACCAAACTAACCAACAAACAACTTCATCAGATGACAGTCTTATAACATGTTTTTCAATAAATCTATGTTTTGTTCGAAAAATGTGCATATTTGAGGTATAAATCATAGTTTACATTGCAGCTACAATCAGAAATTACACCGAAAGCAGACAGAATAATTACAGACACCAGCGCCAAATACCTAAATACTCAATATTAAACATTTCTGAAAAATACATAGTGTACTGCAAATGAAAGACAGGCATCTTGTGATTCCAGCCAATATTTCCGATTTATTAAGTGTTTTACAGCGAAAACACAATATAGCGTTATATTAGCTTACCACAATAGCCAGAAACACAAGCCGTTTCCCAGCAGCAAAAGTTAGCGATCGTAACAAACCAGTAAAAGATATATAATTTTTGACTAACCTTGATATTCTTCATCAGATGACAGTCCTATAACATCAGGTTATACAAACACTTATGTTTTGTTCGAAAATGTGCATATTTAGAGCAGAAATCAGTGGTTATACATTGTGCTAACGTAGCTACTTTTTCCCACAACGTCCGGATATTTTTCTGACACTTTTTCTGACACACATATTCTGACCAAATAGCTATTCATTAACATAACAAAAAAATACATGTTGTATAGGAAATGATAGATCCATTAGTTCTTAATGAAATCGCCGTGTTAGAATTCTAAAAATAACTTAATTACGACATACAGCTTCGGTATAGCTAGAGTACCCAAAAGCTGGGCGCCAACGACTAGTTCACATGTACGACAGATATATGAAATAGCATCATAAAATGTTTCCTACTTTTGCTGATCTTTCATCAGAATGTTGGACAAGGGGTCCTTTGTCCAGAACAATCGTTGTTTGGATTTAGAACGGCCACTCTCCCTCTCGATTTAGCAAGCACACTAGCCAAGTGGCACGAATCTCTCCATGTCAACAAACGGAAGAGCAACACGGCAAAACTCACTAACAAATTTCAATAATCTGATTAAACTATATTGAAAAAACATACTTTACGATGATATGGTCACATGTATCAAATAAAATCAAAGCCGGAGATGTTAGTCGTCCATAACGGCAGCTTATCAGAAGGCAAATCCTGGTTCCTTCTCGCGCCTTCCTGAAAACAGGAAATGGGTGACACGTCATTCCAAGAGCTTTTATTCCACTTCAGACCAAGATAAACACTCCATTTCTTCTCTCACCGCCTCTTGACATCCAGGGAAAGGTGTATGACGTGCATGTATACTAATACGTATCATACCCATTTATTAGCAGGACCTAGAACAGAGCCTCAATTTCAGACTTTCCACTTCCTGGTCAGGAAGTTTGTGCCAAATGAGTTCTGTTTTACTCACAGATATAATTCAAACGGTTTTAGAAACTAGAGAGTGTTTTCTATCCAATAGTAATAATAATATGCATATTGTACGAGCAAGAATTGAGTACGAGGCCGTTTGAAATGGGCACCTTTTATCTGGCTACTCAATACTGCCCCTGCAGCCCAAACAGGTTAATGACCGTGTTATTTTATTATTTTTATTAAACTTTATTTAACCAGGTAGGCTAGTTGAGAACAAGTTCTCATTTGCAACTGCGAACTGGCCAAGATGAAGCATAGCAATTTGACACATACAACACAGTTACACATGGAATAAACAAAACATACAGTCAATAATACAGTAGAAAAATAAGTCTATATACAATGTGAACAAATAAGGTGAGATAAGGGAGGTAAAGGCAAAAAAAGGCCATGGTGGCAAAGTAAATACAATATAGCAAGTAAAACACTGGAATGGTAGATTTGCAGTGGAAGAATGTGCAAAGTACAAATATAAATAATGGGGTGCAAAGGAGCAAAATAAATAAATACAGTAGGGGAAGAGGTAGTTATTTGGGCTAAATTATAGATGTACAAACAATAGATATATGTACAGGTGCAGTAATCTGTGAGCTGCTCTGACAGCTGGTGCTTAAAGCTAGTGAGGGAGATAAGTGTTTCCAGCTTCAGAGATTTTTGTAGTTCGTTGCAGTCATTGGAAGCAGAGAACTGGAAGGAAAGACGACCAAAGGAGGAATTGGCTTTGGGGTTGACCAGTGAGATATACCTGCTGGAGTGCGTGCTACGAGTGGGTGTTGCTATGGTGACCAGTGAGCTGAGATAAGGCGGGGCTTTACCTAGCAGAGACTTGTAGATAACCTGGCAGGTGTTTGACGTTTCCTCTGATTGAGAGCCATATTAAGGTAGGTTGTTCTCACTGTTTGTTTGTGGGTGATTGTTTCCTGTGTCTGTGTTTGTCGCGCCACACGGGACTGTTTCGGTTTGTTTGTCCGTTCGTTTTTGTGTAGTCATTTTTCCTGTTCGTGCGTTCTTCGTTTCATGTAAGTTCTTACGTCCAGGTCTGTCTACATCGTTTTGTTATTTTGTTTAGTATCAAGTATAGTTCGGTTTTTGTCTTGTTTAAATAAATATAATGTCATTTCACAACGCTGCGTTTTGGTCGAATCCCTGCTCCTCCTCTTTGGATGAAGAGTGTGTATGTGTATATGTGTATGTGTATATGTATGTATGTATGTATGGATATATATATTACCTTTTTATTTATTTATTTTCTGACTGGGGGGTACGTTTCATTTAGAAAATTCTTGTTTCCGATCTAACCCACAATATGTAAATGTACTGCTGTCTATGTCGGTTGCTGATGGTTCATGTTTAGACAGGCATTGCTTAGCAATATAATCTTGTGATGCTATATCTTGCTTATCTCAGGGATTGACCCAAGATGCCGCTTAAGTGCGCAATATGCTTAAATTGCAACTTATTCTCTTTAGGTTTATTAGATGCTAATTGAACACTTTATTCGTGGGAGCCTCCTCAGTTCATATGTTAGAAGTTCTAGGATAGTGAGAGGTGAACGTATAGTTGGGATTTTATTTTTGTTTTACCCCTTGTTCGAGGTCGCGCCGTGCTTTTTTGGCATCGGCCAGACAATGTGTTTATTATTTTTATTTTTATATTTTTTTCTTTCCTATTTGTGTATGCCTGTTAAAGGTGGGTTGATCGGGGGGGGGGGGGGGGGGTAAATAGTGGGGAAAGTAGGGGAACAGGGTGGGAAGTAAAGGTGCTTTCAAGGGGGGAGGGGCTGGTTGGATACTGCTCGGGTGTAGCTGCTACATATGCTGATCGTGATGGTTTGGTGCGCTTTCTTACCTTTTTATTGAGTTACATGTTATGCAGGCCACTATAGGAACTACAAATGAGAGGGGGGCGGGGCTCACATTCACTTCCTGGAATGTAAAGGGTTTAAACTAACCAATTAAGAGAGGCAAGGTCCTAGCCCACTTGAAAGCACTCTCGTCTGATATTATATTTTTGCAAGAAACCCATCTGAAAAATAATTCTCATAGCAGACTTAAATGTAGGTGGGTGGGGCAAGTGTATCACTCTAACTTCTCTGCCAAAACGAGAGGCACAGCGATTCTGGTACGGAAAGGAATTCCCTTTCTACATAAAACCACTATTGTGGATAAAGAGGGTCGTTATGTGATCGTAATAGGAGAGATCCACTCTACTTCTGTAACTCTACTAAATATCTATGGGCCAAACATTGATAACCCCTCTTTTTTCAAAAGAGTCCTTGCCCTGATTCCAGATATCTCCCATACTAACCTGATCATTGGAGGGGACCTTAGCTTTGTGCTAGACCAATATTTGGACAGATCCTCTACCCGGCGAACCCCCACCTCCTATTCAAGTGAATTCTTGAATACCTACATAAATAATTCTAACTTATTTGATATATGGAGGATCACTAACCCTAAGGGTAGGGAATACTCCTTTTACTCTCATGTTCACAAAGTTTATACTCGAATTGACTACTTTTTGGTTGATGCTAAACTACTCCCCTATACCTGTAATGTGAAGTATCATGATATTATAATCTCGGACCACAGTCCACTCACCTTCTCCCTGAGATTGGGTGACATCTTACCAAACGAGAGGGTCTGGAGGTTAAATCCTCAGCTCCTCACAGAACCAACATTCTGTGAACATCTTAAAGACCAAATTACATTTTTCTTTGATACCAACGACAACACAGAGACTTCCCCAGCATTACTGTGGGAAACACTTAAGGCTTATTTGAGAGGCTGTATCATCTCCTATCAGACTGCCAGGAGTAGGCAAAACAGGGGAAAACTGGTAGAACTGGAGGGACAAATTCACATACTGGATAGGGAGAATGCTAGACATCCATCTATGGAGAAACATAAAAAAATTACCTCTTTAAAATTTGAATATAATCAGATTCTCTCAGCTAAAATTGCTCAATCTTTTCTCTACGCCAAGCAAAAATATTTTGAGTTTGGTGACAAACCACACAAATTACTCGCCAGACAACTTCGAAAAAATGTGAGTGACCGAATGATTCACAAAGTTAAATCTGCATCTGGGGAATTACTCTCTTCCCCCAAAGACATCAATGACAGATTCCGTCAGTTTTATGAGACTCTATATACATCTAAAGCAGATCCTAACCCCTTAATTATGCAAAACTTTTTGGAGGACTGTAATCTTCCTGCCCTGAACCAGGAAGATTCTAACTTCCTGAATAAGGAAATATCTCTTGAAGAAATTTGAGAAACAATTCAAACTCTAAAGTGTGGCAAGACCCCGGGCCCAGATGGATACCCTGGTGAATTTTAAAAATCATTCAGCAACATGCTCTCTCCCTACCTGCACAAAATGTTGGTTCAGGCCAAGGAGGATGGAGCTCTCCCATCTACTTTGGATGAAGCATTCATTACAGTTATACATAAGAAGGGTAAAGATCCGGAAGAGGTAGGGTCATACAGACCAATATCCCTCCTTAATACAGACCAAAAGATTTTAGCAAAAACCCTGGCTAACAGGCTTAGCACTTTAATTGGCAAATTGGTCCATTCGGACCAGACCGGCTTTATCCCGAACAGAAACTCATTCTTCAATCTCAGGCGCCTCTTCAACATTATGTATTCTCAGAGGTTACCAAACGTGGACCTTACCGTTATATCTCTTGACGCCGAAAAGGCTTTTGACCAAGTTGAGTGGTCCTATCTATTCAAAGTCCTACAGAAATGTAATATTGGAGATGGGTTCATAAATTGGATCCAGCTTTTATATAGGAACCCCTGTGCGAGAATACTCACTAACCAATCATTGTCGCCCCGATTTAACCTCTACAGAGGGACAAGGCAGGGTTGTGCACTGTCGCCTATGCTCTTCGCCCTAATCATTGAACCTCTCGCTCAGGCGATTAGATCTGATGCAGCAATACACGGCTATAATACTAAAGATACTCTAAATAAGATTTCCCTATACGCAGATGACATTCTCCTCTATGTAACAGAACCCCAAGCTAGTATTCCAGCTATTCTTGATGTGATTAATTTGTTTGGTACCTTCTCGGGATACAGAATAAATTGGAACAAGAGTGAATTAATGTCCATACGGTTACAAAACACCTCCTGGCCAGAACATCTTCCAGTTAAGTTGGACCAGTCGTCAGAAAAATTTTCCTATCTAGGAATTGTAGTTACCAAACAATACTCCTTACTATTTAAAGAGAATTTCCCCTTTCTGATGCAAAAACTCAAGACAAACATACAATTTTGGAGAACTCTCCCAATTTCTCTGCTCGGAAGAATTAATGCCATTAAAATGGTCTTCCTCCCACAACTGCTCTACCTATACCAGAACATCCCAGTATTCATACCTAAATCCTTTCATAAACAACTGGACTCAATTATCAATCCTTTCATCTGGGATTATAAAAGACACAGGATAGGTAAAAAACACCTCTGCAAATCCAAAATAGAAGGAGGATTGTCTCTCCCAAATTTTATATTTTATTATTGGGCCGCTAACCTCCGCGCTGTTACGTTTTTGCTGGATGACGCACGTCCGTCACCCAGCTGGCTTAGTATGGAGCGGGAGGAGTGTCACCCCTTCTCTATTGGTGCTTGGATTTTGTCGCCTGTCAATCTGGAGAGGTCACTTTATCGTAACAATCGTATTATACATAGCACAGTCCGAATCTGGAAGCAAATTAAAACCCACTTTGAGCTTAGACCAATGTCATTCATGCTCCCTGTTGCCAGGAACCCCTCCTTTGCCCCCTCTAACCTTGATAACACCTTTGAGCAATGGGGAGAGTTGGGGATAAGTACCATAGGGGATTTATATATAGAAGGGACCTTTGCTTCCTTTGAGTTGCTGAGGGAAACTTATAATCTTCACAGAAGTAACTTTTTCAGATACCTACAAATCAGAGACTATGTTAGAAAACACCTCCCAACATTTGGGAACGCTAAGCCTTCCATGTTTGACGGATGCATAAAAACATCCCCCACCTCAGACAAACTGATATCTCGTTTATATGATGCTTTTCAATCGGTTAGCACACCTTCTACAGATGCCATTAAGGCAAAATGGGAAGAAGAACTAGGGACTGACATTTCGGTGGCAGACTGGGAAGATAGCTTGGAGTATATCCACACCTGCTCCATTAACTCCAGACATTGTCTCATACAATTCAAGGTATTACACAGATTACACTATTCCAAAACCAAACTGCATAGGATATTTCCTGATACATCCCCTATGTGTGATAAATGTCAGGCTGCACAGGGTACACTACTCCACTGCTTTGCCCTATGCTCTAGCTTGTATGGTTACTGGTGTGGAATTTTTAGGATCCTCTCTTAAGTTCTGGAGACTTCAATTGACCCAGACCCGCTTCTGATAATCCTGGGAGTGTCTGATTCCCTAAACGGATTAACCAACCCTCAAAAACAACTCATCTCTTACAGTCTCATTTCGGCAGAAAAACTAATCTTGTTGTTTTGGAAAAAGAGGGAAGCGCCCACTACCAAATTATGACTCAGCGAATTGGCAAACACTGTACACTTAGAAAGGATTAGATATATTCTGAACAATAAATTATCAAAATTTGATCAAATCTGGCAGCCTTTCCTCTCTTACTTGGACCATTAGGCGCTGTGAAGTTGAACTTTTTAACGCACTCTCAATTGTAATATTTTAATCCACCTTTGGGCAGCATGTGCTGGCACCGCCACCCGAGCAGTCGGGAGGGGAATAAGGGGAAGGGATAAAAGGGGGGGGAGAAGTGGGGGAGGGATAAGGGGGGGAATAAGTGGGGGGTGACACCTACCCTCTTTCTTTCTACCTGTCCTTGTCTTGTTTTGTAATATTTGTTAGGTACCCATGTACCCATTTTGTTTCTGTCTGCTCTTTTATGTTTAGATAAAAATTGTATACCTGCCTTTTATACCAATACACCATTCCTGTGTGTGTTCAATAAAAAATATTTGAACGAAAAAGCTAGCCTTAGCTTTCCTAACTGCCTGTGTATATTTGTTCCTAACTTCCCTGAAAAGTTGCATATCACGGGGGCTATTCGATGCTAATGCAGAACGCCACAGGATGTTTTTGTGCTGGTCAAGGGCAGGCAGGTCTGGAGTGAACCAAGGACTATATCTATTCCTAGTTCTACATTTTTTGAATGGGTCATGCTTATTTAAGATGGTGAGGAAGGCACTTTTAAAGAATAGCCAGGCATCATCTACTGACGGGATGAGGTCAATGTCATTCCAGGATTACCCGGCCAGGTCGATTAGAAAGGCCTGCTCGCAGAAGTGTTTTATGTAGTGTTTGACAGTGATGAGGGGTGGTCGTTTGGTCGCAGACCCATTACGGATGCAGGCAGTGATCGCTGAGATCTTGATTGAAAACAGAAGGGCGAGTTAGTTGGAGGGCAAGTTAGTTAGGATGACATCTATGATGGTGCCCGTGTTTACGTATTTGTAGTTGTACCTGGTAGGTTCATTGATCATTTGTGTGAGATTGAGGGCATCAAGCTTAGATTGTAGGATGGCCGGGGTGTTAAGCATGTCCCAGTTTAGGTCACCTAGTAGCACGAGCTCAGAAGATAGATGGGGGGCAATCAATTCACATATGGTGTCCAGGGCACAGCTGGGGGCAGAGGGAGGTCTAGAGCAAGCGGCAACAGTGAGAGACTTGTTTCTGGAAAGGTGAATTTTTAGAAGTAGAAGCTCGAATTGCTTGGGTAAAGACTTGGATAGTAATACAGAACTCTGCAGGCTATCTTTGCAGTAGATTGCAACACCGCCCCCTTTGGCAGTTCTATCTTGGCGGAAAATGTTATAGTTAGCGATGGAGATCTCAGGGTTTTTGGTGGTTTTCCTAAGCCAGGATTCAGACATGGCTAAGACATCCGGGTTGGCAGAGTGTGCTAAAGCAGTGAGTAAAACTAACTTAGGGAGTAGGCTTCTAATGTTAACATGCATGAAACCAAGGCTTTTACGGTTACAGAAGTCAGCAAACGAGAGCACCTGGGGAGTGGGAGTGGGGCTAGGCACTGCAGGACCTGGATTAACCTCTACATCACCAGAGGAACAGAGGAGAAGTAGGATAAGGGTACGGCTAAATGCTACACGAACTGGCCGTCTAACTCGTTCGGAACAGAGAGTAAAAGGAGCAGGTTTCTGGGCTCGATAGCATAGATTCAAGGCATAGTGTAGTACATTGGAGGTACTTGAGTAATGATGACAGAGATATAGTCTCTAGAGACGTTTAAACCAGGTGATGTCATCGCATATGTAGGAGGTGGAACAACATGGTTGGTTAAGGCATATTGAGCAGGGCTACATTTACATTACATTTAAGTCATTTAGCAGACGCTCTTATCCAGAGCTACTTACAAATTGGCTAGAGGCTCTACAGTGAAATAAGACAGTAATCACTAACCAGGACAGTAATGGACGAGGCATATTGATATTAGAGAGAGGCATGCGTAGCCAAGTGAACATATGGGTCCAGTGAGTGGTTGGGCTGACTGGGGGCACGGCGATTCAGACAGTTAGCAGGCCGATGCTAACAAGCTAACAGTTAGTAGGCCGGGGCTAAACAAGCTAGCAGTTAGCAGACCGGGGCTGGCAAGCTAGCAGTTAGCAGACCGGGTTAGCAAGCAAGCAGTTAGCAGGGGCTAGCAGTTAGCAGACCGGGGCAGGCAAGCTAGCAGTTAGCAGACCAGGGCAGGCAAGCTAGCAGTTAGCAGACCGGGGCTAGCAAGTTAACCTTTGGGGGACATCGCGATGGGGGTAAGTCTGTTTTTGCCTCTTCGCGCTGTGACGTCGATAGACCAGTCGTGGAATTAGTCGGGTTCCAGGTAGCTCTAGGTAGCTAGCAGGCCTAGCAGGTTAGCAGAATGGGCATCGCGCCTGAGGGGCCTGTTGGAGTCCTCGCGCAGATTATGTCGGTATTCCAATCGTAGAGGATCGGCGGGGTTCCGTGCCCCGTACCGGCAGTAGAAGGGGTCCAGATATTGTAGCCCAGGAGTGTGCTTCGGTGGTATCATAGGAGCCCGGGCCGGGCTAGCTTCAGGCTAATTGGTGCTTGCTCCGGGATGGAAACGCTAGCCAGGAGTGGTTACCCAGGATTGCGGTTAGCTAGTTGCGAAGATCCAGATGAAAATGTTCAGAGTTTGCGGTAAGAATCCGGGGATATGGGGAGAAATAGGTCCGTTATGCTCTGGTTTGAGTCACGTTGTTCGAACTGGCGAGAGCTTTCCGAGCTAAAGGTTAGCTGATGACCGCTAGCAATGGTTTGCTAACTGATAGCTGGTAGGTAGTTAACTGGCTAGCTTCAGTTGAGGGATTCCAGATCCGAAGTAAATAGAAATACTTTAGGAAAAAAAGCAGATCCACGCCACATTGGGTGAGGCGGATTGCAGGAGAGTATTTAGAAGTTGCTGTTTAGGAAAATATTTTTAAAAGATATGCGAAGAAAAATATGTAAAACTATATTTACAAGGGACATGACAAGACAAAGACATCTGACTGCTACGCCATCTTGGATATACATTTGCGAGTGAAAAAAGTACATTGTCATGTCTCGTCAGAGACAGGTTGAAAATAGTGATTAATTGTTATTTTTATGAATATGGTGTTTCTCACACACAATAATGTCTTTGTATTTTTTAACTCATTCAATTGAGTTCTAGTTCTCAGAAATTTGACTTTAATACCCAGAAATTCATTACCTTTAGGAGATTAACTGTCTACCTGCTCATAATAATATCACTGTCTTCGTCCCTGTCCCCACAGGCTTATTAAATCTGGAGAGACTGCTACGCCAGTTCCTCATCTCCAAGGAGACACTATCGGTTCGCATGCTGGATGACAGCCAGGATCCCACACCCCTTCTCAAGGAGATCCGCGATGATAAGACTGCCACAATCATTGTGGATGCTAACGCAACAATGTCCCACATAATTTTGGAAAGGGTGAGTCTGTCTGTCACAGTGAGCACTTTCCCGATGTTCTTAGACATCTCAGCAGCAGCGGATGATGCAATTTTTTCTCACGATCTATATGTCAATGCCAAGATAAAGTTCAGGATCAAGGTTGATATTGAAAATAATTGAACAAGCTACATGCTGAATCACTGAATGAGTGTTGGACTGAATGAATGTTAACTTGAAGCATCCAACACCGAGAGACCGATCTGTTCTCCTGTACATAGGCATACAACCATGAATAAACCATGGCATATCTGTAACTCCATATTTGGAGACGAGAGTGGTGTGCAAATGCAACTAGAGGAGGTTGTTGAGTGCCCTTGGGCTTCGCACTTAAACCACAAGAGTACAGTAGAGATGAGAAATTAAAACCAATGCAATTAACTTTCTAAGAAAAAGGTCTCGTCAGGCAATACATTTTACTTCAAGTGACAGGCGTGAGATGCAAATCGCGTTCTTATTCTGTGAGCATTCATTAATAACGTAGATGCACATTCATCTGATTAGTTTCTGTACGATTAGAACGACTACGAAAAGAATCAGGCCCGCATCCTTAATATGTGTAAATTGTTGAGCTTTATAACAAATACAATCCAAAACATCAGAAACTCTCATTAATATTGCTTGAGTATAAAAGGGAATAGAAGTGACCTAGGTTTATTACTATTTTTATTTTCCCTTTTTGACAATTTACAGACATCTGTTGGTAGCAGCGACTTTCTTTGTTGATAAAATAACCTATTATTCAATCATGGAATGAAGAACTCTTTTTGGACTATTTATGCTTTCTATTGAAGGCATCTATCACTGTGTTTATAAAGAAAACAATAATTTGGTGGGTGCTTATATTTGTTCTATTATTTATGTGTTTTTTGCGTATCCACACTCTCCCCGAGACACAGCCAGGGTCTGCCAGTATCAACAGCAACCCTGGAGCAATGAGGTAGAAATGCCTTGTTCAAGGGCACATTGATAAATTTTTTCATCATGTCAGCTCAGGGATTAGAAGTAGCAACCTTTCAGTTACTGGCCCAATGCTCTAAGCAGAAGACTACCTGTTGCCCCGTAAAAGGGCCAGCTGAGATTGGCAGCTCAATGTAGATGCCAGGGATTGAACCCGGGGCCTCATACATGCAAAGCATGCGCTCTACCACTAAGCTACATCCTCTCAGTTGTGAACAGCTAGTCTGGCATACATAATATAATAACATCTGATTGGACATGCATATCAGATATGACTATTCTTCACAGTAAACTGTCAACATGACCTTTCAATGGTGTCTGTTTCCACTAATACAACCATACCTGAAGTGAACAGAGAAGTTAGCAATTAAAGCAACAGAATAGAACACTCTGTAGCTTTGCAGAGTTCTTCCCGACACCGACATGAACTTTACATGATAGGACAAGACTCCTGCTATTCATTCTAAAGAGCTATGATTAGATCTAAAGGTGACAGAAAGACAGGTGAAGGGCAGCTTGCAGCATATGGCTGTGTCGTAATTATAACATTGAGATTGGATACATGGCTGCAGTGAAGGAGACAATGACTAAAGCAAAATGGAGAGAGAGAGACAGACAAAGAGACAGCGAGACAGAGAGAGAGTTAGCAATTGAGCATTGGCTAAGGGTGCATGATAGAGTTGAATATTTTCCCTGTATTTTACAAATGTTCCATCCAGAGAAAAAAATCTATTTTCTCCCAGGTAACTCGGTATTTCGCCCCGAAACCGGAAGTGTCATTCAAAAGCATATAAAGCATATACAGGAAATAGCCTATGTCTGGATTTGATAGCCTATGTCTGAGTTTTGATTGAAAATTCAAGTCTGATGCTACCTGAGCCTGATGGGCCATACATTAAATACATTTTATGGGGCCATGCCAAAAAAAGTCAAAATGATTGTGTCGTTATCCAATATATATATGACATAAAGGATACTACATTTTTAAGCACGACAGAAAAACATAAAAGCCCATAGATGTCACTAGCTACAGTTGAAGACGGAAGTTTACATACACTTAGGTTGAAGTCATTAAAACTCGTTTTTCAACCACTCCACAAATTTCTTGTTGACAAACTATACTTTTGGCAAGTCGGTTAGGACATCTACTTTGTGCATGACACAAGTCATTTTTCCAACAATTGTTTTCAGACAGATTATTTCACATATAATTCACGGTATCACAATTCCAGTGGGTCAGAAGTTTACATACACTAAGTTGACAGTGCCTTTAAAAATTTATGAAAATGATGTCATTGCTTTAGAAGCTTCTGAAAAGCTAATTGACATAATTTGAGTCAATTGGAGGTGTATCTGTGGATGTATTTCAAGGCCTACCTTCAAACTCAGTGCCTCTTTGCTTGACATCATGGGAAAATCTAACGAAATCCGCCAAGTCTGGTTCATCCTTGGGAGCAATTTCCAAACGCCTGAAGGTACCACGTTTATCTGTACAAACAATAGGTCGCAAGTATAAACACCATGGGACCACGCAGCCATCATACTGCTCAGGAAGGAGACGTGTTCTGTCTCCTAGAGACACTTTGGTGTGAAAAGTGCAAATCAATCCCAGAACAACAGTAAACCAGACTAACCAGGCAACTGCACGTGGAGACAAAGATTATACTTTTTGGAGAAATGTCCTCTGGTCTGATGAAACAGAAATAGAACTGTTTGGCCATAATGACCATCGTTATGTTTGGAGGAAGAAGGGGGAGGCTTGCAAGCTGAAGAACACCATTCAAACTGTGAAGCACGGGGGTGACAGTATCATGTTGTGGGGTTGCTTTGCTGCAGGAGGGACGAGTGCATTTCACAAAATAGATGGCATCATGAGGCATGAAAATTATGTGGCAATATTGAAGCAACATCAGTCAGGAAGTTAAAGCTTGGTCGTAAATGGGTCTTCCAAATGGACACTGACCCCAAGCATACTTCCAAAGTTGTGGCAAACTGGGTTAAGGACCCACTGGGAATGTGATGAAAGAAATAAAAGCTGAAATAAATCATTCTCTCCACTATTATTTTGATATGCTGGCGCAGCATACGCCAGCCTACGTCTACAAACATAGGCTACAAACAAATTAGATTTTTAATTTTGAAATATAATAGTGCCTATTATATTATATTGTTACATTACAGCCTTATTCTACAATGGATTAAATATTTTTTGTCCCAATCTAAACACAATACCCCATAATGACATTGCGAATACAGGTTTTTAGAAAATACTGCTAATTTATTACAAATAAAAAACAGAAATACCTTATTTACATAAGAATTCAGACCCTTTGCTATGAGACTCGAAATTGAGTTCAGGTGCATCCTGTTTCCATTGATCATCCTTGATGTTTCTACAACTTCATTGGAATCCACCTGTGGTAAATTCAATTGATTGGACATGATTTGGAAAGGCACACAACTGTCTATATATGGAAATATTTCAGACCCCTTGACTTTTTCCACATTTTGTTACGTTACAGCCTTATTCTAAAATGGATTAAATCGTTTTTTCCCTCATCAATCTACACACAATACCCCATAATGACAAAGCAAAAACAGGAGAGAGATGCTTGATGAAATCCTGCTCCAGAGCGCTCAGGACCTTAGACAGGAAGCACACAGCCAAGACAACGCAGGTAGTGGCTTTGGGACAAGTCTCTGAATTTCCTTGAGTGGCCCAGCCAGTCCACGGACTTGAACCTGATTGAACATCTGAGGAAAGGCCTGAAAATAGCTGTGCAGCGACACTCCCCATTCAACCTGACAGCGCTTGAGAGGATCTGTAGAGAAGAATGGGAGAAACTCCCCAAATACAGGTGTGCCAAGCTTTTAGCGTCATACCCAAGATGACTCAAGACGGTAATTGCTGCCACAGGTGCTTCAACAAAGTACTGACTAAAGGGTATACTTATAAATTTGATATTTCAGTTTTTAATTTTTAATACACAAACCTGTTTTTGATTTGTCATTATGGGGAATTGTGTGTAGATTGATGAGAAAAACTAAATGTGGAAAAAGTCAAAGGATCTGAATACTTTTCGAATGCACTGTATGCCTTTCATAATATTTTACCTAATGTTATTAGCCTACCTCCTCTTTCTTTTTCTATTGTTGCCTCATTCATTCCTCAACAGTTAAATTAAATAAGTTCCGTTGTCCTTATCTTCATCATTCTTCAAAAAAAAAAATTATCCCTTTGTTTGGTAGTTGCTCGCCGAACATCTCATTCCAAACTCATGTGCATTAATATGGAGTTTGTCCCTCCTTTACTGCTATAACAGCCTCCACTCTTCTAGGAAGGCTTTCCACTAGATGTTGGAACATTGCTGCGGGGACTTGCTTCCATTCAGCTACAAGAGCATTAGTGAAGTCGAAGCTGGTGTTGGGCGATTAGGACTGGCTTGCAGTCGGTGTTCCAATTCATCCCAAAGACGTTCGGTGGGGTTGAGGTCAGGGCTCTGTGCAGGCCAATCAAGATCTTCCACACCGATCTCGACAAATCATTTCTGTATGGACGTTGCTTTGTGCACAGTGGCATTGTCATGCTGAAACAGGAATGGGCCTTCCCCAAACTGTTGCCACAAAGTTGGAAGCACAGAATTGTGAAGAATGTAGTTTATGCTGTAGCGTTACAATTTCCCTTCACTGGAATTTAGGGGCCTAGCCCGAAGCAATGAAAAAACAGCCCCAGACCATTATTCCTCCTCCACCAAACTTTACAGTTGGAACTATGCATTCGGGCAGGTAGTGTTCTCCTGCCGTCCACAAAACCCAGATTAGTCCGTCGAACTGCCAGATGGTGAAGCGTGATTCACCACTCCAGAGAGTCCAATGGCGAGTTTTGCACCACTCCAGCCAACGCTTGGCATTGTGCATGGTGATCTTAGGCTTGTGTGCGGCTGCTCGGCCATGGAAACCCATTTCGTGAAGCTCCCGACTAACAGTTCTTGTGCTGACGTTGCTTCCAGAGGCAGTTTGCAACTCAGTTGTGAGTGTTGCAACCGAGGACAGACAATTTTAACGAGCTTCATCACTCGTCGGTCCCGTTCTGTGAGCTCGTGTGTCCTCCTACTTCGCGGCTGAGCCGTTGTAGCTCCTAGATGTTTCACATATATAATTTAACAGTTCCATTTCACGTCATGCTGTTGATATAAATAATTTATTATAAAGGGAAAGGGAAATAGGGATACCTAGTCAGTTGTACAACTGAATACATTCAACTGAAATGTGTCTTATAATTTTCCGGTTTCTCGCAGTTATTTATCCCGGGAAAAGGGAGTGGTTTTGGGTGGTAAATCTCGGTAACCAGATTTCTGCCATTCAACCCTAGTGCCATAGCAGGACTGGCACTGGGAAAGCCAATCCCTCACAATATCCTCTGAGAAGACAAGCAAAAATGTGCCTGTCTTCCCATCCGCATCACTCTGGACAAATGCCACGCCCACTATCGTTTTTTCACCATGATAAGTCTGGATTTGCTCCCTCCCCGGCGACTTCTCAAATGCAAACACATTCAAACCATTTTGATTAGTCCCAGAAACGGATGGGTTAGGCCAGACAGGCCTACACGAATCACATCGTTTTGATATCAGCTCAATCGACTTCTGTGACATCAGGTTCAGACTGATGTATGGCGTGATCGATAGAGCAGCTAAATTAAATTCAGGATGGGTCGTCAGGCAAAGCAAAAATCCCTGCCCCAATGAATATTTCTCTGCATCTTTTTTTCTCCCCAAAAAATGCCTATCCCTCTCAAGAATTACTCTCTCCCTCACACACTCCCTCCCTCCCTGATTAGTTTTCACATTTCTGTATTCATCCTGTCAGTTCTTACTGTTTTATTTCTCTGCCCTTTTCCTCTTCAGACTTAATCTTTCCCTCAATCAGAGATACTGATGGCCGTTACCAGACATCTTGTCGCCATGGCAACTCATGGGGCAGAGAGTAACAACACACAGGAGCTTGGATTTCTTTCTATATCTACGCCTCTGTCCTACGGTCGCTCCATACCTCTATTATCATTCCACAGTCTTCTACTCCTCCTTTTCTGTGGTTTATGGCACGCAGCCCGCTCATGAGGAGAGGATGTTGGCTGAGAAAATGAATTATGTTTGCCAACATTTTATGCTACACTGAAGATTTAATTACATGGTAAACTGTAAGGACTTTGTATAAAAGAATCTACGCTAATGACGGGACCCAAATTACGCAGGACATTCTATCCTCTTTGTTTATGGATGTTTACATCTTTCGTTAGGATCCTAGTCAGCCAGAGGTCTACTTCTTACACTGAAGACAGTGGGATTTCTTTCAATACTCTCAAAAGTGTTAATTTAACACTGGATCAGTGGGACTCATATATGCTCTGTGAAAATGTTACATTTAACACTCCAATCGTTAAATACACCGGTGTATTTGCCGTGGGGTCTGCAGCAGGGAGTTTGTGGTCAGAGGCTTCAGCTTCAGCATCTGCGAACGTAATCTTGAGACGAGGTTTCAGCATCACTGAGTGTAATCTCGATATGTCAGCCCCCCATGTTGTCCTACTATACAAAGCGGCGGTCGGATTTGCTCAGATATTGTGCTCGGCATGGGTGTGCAATTATTTATTTTTTAAACCCTGAGAAACAGTTAAAGGGGCTATAAAGGACAACAGAAAGCTGAGGAAGTTTGGCTCAGTGCCAGCCAAAGGAAACACACGTTCTTTTCATTTGTATTCATTTGTATTTGTAAACTTGGTGACGTCACTGACCTGTACTACAAGTTTAAAGACATTTTAACTGTGATTAAAAAGCTGGTAAACACCGCCATCTGTTTTCCTATCTTCATTCACAACATTTCAAGAACATTTATGTATATTTGTGTGTATTTTACGGTGCAGTGTGTCCACCTGTCCTTCTCCACTAAATGATGTCTTGACTTTCATTGACCTTGACAATATGATACCATAAAACGGTTGAACAAATGTTAACAAACTAGCAAGTAACGTATCATGTGATCGGTTTCCTCTTATTAGCAGCTATTCAAGTAATAATAAACATGGAATCAAAAGATAATGACTCAGTGTCATGGAAGTGATTACATTGGCGTGAAAAAATAATTTGCCCCTTTCTAATTTTCTCTACTTTTGCCTGTTGTCGATACCAAATGTTATCAGATCTTCGACCAAAACCTGATATTTCATAAAGGGAACACGAGTTAACAAATAGCACAACAGCTACATACTTATTTAATTGATTGATTTAATAAACAAAGTTATTCAACACCCAATGTACCTGTGTGAAAAAGTAATTGCCCCATTACACTCAATAACTGGTCGTGCCACCTTTTTAGATGCAAATACTTTTACACGGCACAGTATATTATCACAAATCAAGACACAAAAAACGTAATCCAGTCGCTTGACTACTTGACCCCATGACCTGTAGATAGAATATCATTGTTTTCTTGTAAGAAAGAAGGATTTTTTTTTTTTTATCAGAGAACAATTTAAAACAAACACACACACACACACACACACACACACACACACACAGACATACTATTCAGAGATAATTATTTTACAATGCTGTGACTGTCACTGTTATTGAAAACATGTCTATCTAGCCTCTGTTTCCTTGGAGACCAAGGCTGTATCTCATTCTGGGGAAATTACGCTCCTCTCACCTTGTTCTTGCTAACTTCACTAGCTGGTATTTGCGCATAATCTTTAACTGATTATGAACAGACCTTGTATAATAATAAGAAGCGACTTCCTTGGGCCAAGAAACACGAGCAATGGACATTAGACCGGTGGAAATCTGTCCTTTGGTCTGATGAGTCCAGATTTGAGATTTTTGAAGACTATCATTTGATTTTCAACAGGACAATGACCCAACACACCTCCAGGCTGTATAAGGGCTATTTGACCAAGGAGGAGAGTGATGGAGTGCTGCATCAGATGACCTGGCCTCCACAATCACCTGACCTCGACCCAATTGAGATGGTTTGGGATGAGTTGGACCGCAGAGTGAAAGAAAAGCAGCCAACAAGTGCTCAGCATATGTGGGAACTCCTTCAAGGTTGTTGGAAAAGCATTCCAGGTGAAGCTGGTTGAGAGAATACCAAGAATGCCAAGAGTGTGCAAAGCTGTCATCAAGGTGGCTACTTTGAAGAATCTACAATCTAAAATATATTTAGATTTGTTTAACACTTTTTTTGTTGCTACATGATTCCATATGTGTTATTTCAGTTTTTGATGTCTTCACTGTTATTCTACAATGTAGAAAATAGTGAAAATAAAGAAAAACCCTTGAATGTGTGGAAACGTGTGGAAACGTTAAACAAATAGGGTGGAACAGTATACCAAAAGAAATATGCTAAAAGAAACTGTCGAAAGTTCACCTTCACAACCAGTGCTTGCTGCTGAGGCTTTGATTAAATCAAATCCGAAAGTATTGAGCAGCATACTAATTATATCGTATTACTAATTATATCGTATTACCAAAGAGAGCCCGTCATTAGATAAGAATATGTCATGTCTCATCAAGATGTGGGTGGATTTGATCTCCCGCTGTGTAATCGAGCAGGAGACTGCAGAGAATGTCTGACCTCTCTCACTTTTCTCTCTCTCCCCAACCCATTCTTTCTCTCTCCATTCAGTGCGTTCGGGAAGTATTCAGACCCCTTGACTTTTCCCACATTTTGTTACGTTACAGCCTTATTCTAAAATGGATCAAATAATTTTTTCCCCCTCATCAATCTACACACAATACCCCATAATGACAAAGCGAAAACAGGCTTTTAGACATTTTTGCAAATGAATTAAAATAAAAAACAGAAATTACAATATTTACATAAGAATTCAGACCCTTTGCTATGAGACTCGAAATTGAGCTCAGGTACATCCTGTTTCCATTGATCATCCTTGAGATGTTTCTACACCTTGATTCAATTGATTGGACATGATTTGGAAAGGCACACACCACATACAGTGCATTCAGAAAGTATTCAGACCCCTTGGCTCTCCCCCATTTTGTTATGTTACAGCCTTATTCTAAAATTTATTAAATCGTTTTTTCCCTCATCAATCTACATACAATACCCCATATTGAAACAGCAAAAACAGGTTTTTATAAATGTTTGCATATTTATTAAATATAAAAAACTGAAATATCACATTTACGTTATTCAGTAGTCAGACCCTTTACTCAGTACTTTGTTGACGCTCCTTTGGCAGCGATTACAGTCTCAAGGACATTCAGAGACTTGTCCTGAAGCCACTCTTGTGTTGTCTTGGCTGTGTGCTTAGGGTTGTTTTCCTGTTGGAAGGTGAACCTTCACCCCAGTCTGAGGTCCTGAGCGCTCTGGAGCATGTTTTCATCAACGATCTCTCTGTACTTTGCTCCATTAGTCTTCCCAGTGCATGTCAGAGCAAAAACCAAGCCATGAGGTCGAAGGAATTGTCTATAGAGCTCCGAGACAGGATTGTGTCGAGGCACAGATCTGGGGGATGGTATTAAAAAATATCTGCAGCATTGAAGGTCCCCAAGAACACAGTGGCCTCCATCATTCTTAAATGGAAAACGTTTGGAACCACCAAGACTCTTCCTAGAGCTGGCCGCCCAGCCAAACTGAGCAATCGGGGGAGAATGGCCTCGGTCAGGGAGGTGACCAAGAATCCAATGGTCGCTCTGACAGAGCTCCAGATTCCTATGTACCTAATGCTTTGTACACTAGGTGTATATCAGCTCCTCAATATATATATATATTTATCCCTTTCTCTCTCTCCCCCCATCTCTCTCTGTCTTTCATCCAGGCATCGGAGCTGGGCATGCTGTCCGTCTACTACACCTACATCTTCACCTCGCTGGTAAGGAGATGGGGCCTGCTGCTGCTACTCGCTAATGGAAATTGATGCTGTTGGTAACACTTTGCACTAATGGTCCTGTAGAGATGATTCATATCGGCCTGATTGATGACTCATTAATGGGATGCTGGGGCCCATGTTTTCCTCTTCCTCTCACCCAGTTGCTCGGATTCCCATGTATTTATGTGCCACTGGGTGCTGGGGGGCAAGAGAGGGGGGAATCATTGTGGAGAATGATGATCCACACCCTCATTTTCCTAAAGAGAGAGAGAGCGATCGCTCAACGAAGCATCGTACGGCACCATCCCCACAGGAAGAAGAGACCACTCGTTATTTATGTAATGCTCTTTCAACATGCAGTTAATCATCACCTGTCCATGCATCGTCCCCAACGTAGCAATATTCCCTTGAAATTACACACACACACACACACACTGCTCGGCGGATCCTTCTCAACAAATGGCAGCTTTTGATTATGCCTATTTTCACCATGTAAAGAATACGGTTCGCTAAACTGCCAAGTAACCAGGGAAGGGAGTCAGATCACTTTATTCTGCTCCCACAAAGAGGAGTGTATTGGAGGTTCTATCTTTGACAGGTAGCGTGAGTAATTACCCATTCCTTTCATGTTGGGGGTGGGGTGATTGGTTGAGGGGGGAGATGCCCCCTTAGCAATGCCTACCATGCTGCATGAAAAAGCATTCCCCACTCTCTTGAGCACTATGTTTTGACATTACCACAGTGCTTAAGTACTAAAATATATGGTGGCTTGCCCAAAACAGAAAATGTTTAAACATTTTTAAACATTTTGCAACGGAAAATGAAAATGAGCGTGTCTTATTGGAAAATGGTGCTTCTTAGTGGCAATGCAGTCTAAGGCACTGCATCTCAGTGATAGAGGCGTCACTACAGACACCCTGGTTCGATTCCAGGCCGTATCACAACCGGCCGTGATTGGGAGTCCCATAGGGCGGCGCACAATTGGCCCAGCATCATCCGGGTTTGGCCGGTGTAGGCCGTCCTTGTAAATAAGAACTTGTCCTTAACTGACTTGCCTAGTTAAATACAGGTTAAATGTAAAAAAAAAAGATATATAATCATTTAGTTGAACACGTCCAGGGTCTCTCTCCCTATTTTAGTCCGTTTTCTTCCAGTTGGTTCCGAATGAACACAACCCTGATGTGTAACGTAGGTGTCAGTGCTGGTGCCTGTGATGGCAGGCAGAATGGCTGTGGGGCACTGTAAGAAATTAAATCCCATGTCCCAGATAGTGCAGCAGCCCAATTTGTGCGTCGGCTGGGGGGAGTAGACATTTGTCATTTGTCACTAGCTTAGATGTGGCGATAGGACAATTTTGTGATCAGCCGCTCCTAGAGGATGAGAGATAGTCCCTCCTCACATCCTCCGTGTTATATCTCTCTAGATATCATCTCTCTCTATCTCTGTCTGTCTCTCTCCAACTCTATCTCTATCTGTCTGTCTCCTTCTCTGTCTCCGTCTCTCTCACTGTCACATCCCTGACTGTCACCTGCGCCTACAATGAGCTGTCTGGGAAGTTGGAACGTATTCAAATTGATATGTGTGGTAGCTAATCCAGAGGTCTTAACAGATACAGTGGGTCTCATTTGGATGCGACACATTTGTGAGTTTAAATTACTGAAGCTGTGAGTAGTTTGTAATTCATTAAGATTAACCAAGGTATTCAAAAAAGTAACAACCTGGAATGCAGTCACCCAAATTTGAACTTGAACTTTAACCATAATCCACACTTTAGATGTTTTTTTTGACTCGGTAACAATCAGACTACAATTGTCATAATGCTTTGAAACATAGTTAACATTTACTCCTAATTAAAAAGTAATATTGTACTGAAAATAGCACATGGAGGGCTGTGCGGCCCCACAAAGAAATGCCACCCCACACCATGACTGACCCACCGCCAAACCGGTCATGCTGGAGGATGCTGCAGGCAGCAGAACGTTCTCCACGGTGTCTCCAGACTCTGTCACGTCTGTCACATGTGCTCATGTGCTCAGTGTGAACCTGCTTTCATCTGTGAAGAGCACAGGGCGCCAGTGGCGAATTTGCCAATCTTGGTGTTCTCTGGCAAATGCCAAACGTCCTGCACGGTGTTGGGCTGTAAGCACAACCCCCACCTGTGGACGTCGGGCCCTCATACCACCCTCATGGAGTCTGTTTCTGACCGTTTGAGCAGACACATGCACATTTGTGGCCTGCTGCGTGTCATTTTGCAGGGCTCTGGCAGTGCTCCTCCTTGCACAAAGGCGGAGGTAGCGGTCCTGCTGCTGGGTTGTACTCGCGTTCATTGCCAATATGTAACCATCGATGATGACTAATTTATTTGTCAGTTAGAATGTATTTTTGTTGACATTGTGAATCCAAATGCCAATGTGAGGTGGCAGGGAATCAACAACCAATATATTGTACAATTCAAAAGATTATAAGGAATTTTCCTTATAAGAATGATAAGTCATTTTCAATCACCTCGGTTTTAATAGTACGAGAAACCATGCAGAACATGAATCAACCATCCACTTTGATACACAGCCAACACATTCTACCAATGATCATTTTCATTCACCTACTCATTCATAATCTTAAGAAGGATCACGCAGAACATGTATCTATGTAACACAGTAGGCTTGTAACACTGAAATCAGTCCCCCTCCCATGAGCCTGTGTATTCCCATCAGGTGTCACATCTCCCCCTGCTTTACCCAGCATGCTCCTCTCTTCCTCGGACATCCCCATACATCTGCAGCCGGAGCGCTAGCCCTTTGACGCGCACCGTGACAAATGACCTGACACCTCCATTTGTGTGCCTAATTTGTTTCCTCAAATCATCTCCAGATATGGCTCATAAAAAAAAAGTGTGGGGGGGGGGGGGGGCACTCTGCAAATTACTCCTAAAACAGGATTCTGGTGTCGCTGTTCAGGGATTCAAGGCATCATATTTATCTTGATGTTTGCTTTGCTTTGTTTGTCTCGGGTTGTTTGTCTCCTAAGTGCAGTCATTCAGAGATGCGATGCTGGCTGATTAAGGAGTGCGCTGGGAGGAGGTTGCAGCAGCCATTCCTATTCTTCTTACTGTTTCTGTCAGTCACCGCCATGTTGTTTTAGAGGATTAAAGACCAGCTCCTCAGAGGACAATGGAACATAACTTACAACCCATTGATAGAAACGCAATGAGCAGCATCGCCTTGTCCAACATCATAGCTGCCTGTATCTTTGGGTGTACGTGTACAAGTTAAGTACCTCAAATCCCCAACATTTTGCAAATTAACTCAACAGCCTTATTTTCGTGTGTGCACGCCAGGCGGCGTGAGTGAGCGTGTGTGTGTGTGCGCGCATACGTGACTTGTGGACCTTGGCAGGGTCATTTGAAACCGGGGATCATTGAGTGGCAGTGCTGTGAGTAGCAGCTAATACTGTGGAAATGAAAAAGGGCAGCTGAAACTGTGGGAGAGGGATCCATGTCCACTCAAATAACATCAACTTGAGTTTTCTACATTGACTCTTCACATTATCCTCCATGGGGGTCCCGTATTGAGAGAGGCTTAGGTAAGGTTATAGAAAAGGAGCCGTGGAGAAGGTTAATCCAGTGTAATCAGTTCAGTCAGTAAACATGATTCTCGCACACACACACACTTTTACCATCCCTCTCTCGTTCTCTTATAGTAACTCCATGGTGTTTCTAATGTTTTGTACACTCAGTGTATGTGTCACTTAAAGACAGGCCAGTCGATGAGTTATTACTGTCCCCGGGGCCAGGGAGATGGATGAGGGAGAATGACCATCAATGAGAAATCATTACGGGTAATGCGCTTGGATGTATGCTGCCCAAGGGAGAGCGATGAATTCTTTCACTGTGAATTCCCTCATTAACACATCAGCCCAGATAGCCAGCTTATTATGAGACGGACCATGTGTTCCCTCGCAACATTAATTTACCTTTCCTGCCTCCGAAGGATAGGGGCCACGCCGTCCGGAAAGTAATGAATAATCAAGAAACAATCACTTCAGTTAATGATGCAGTCGGAATTAGTCTGGCAAGGTAGTGGAGAGAGGAGGTGCAAACGGGCTGCGTTAATGAACACCTCTCTGTGCGGTTTGCGGTTTTACGAGCCATTACAGTGGTGTTGTCTACTTAGCGTCAGCCGACAACAGTTTGGGCCTTAATGTAAACTCGGGCACTGTCATTCAAAGTGAAAAGTTATTCAAATACATTTTTGATTTTGAAGTAAGTGGCTTTGAGTAGCTGTCCAGGAGGAGAGCCACAGCATTTTGAGCAGTGCTCCCCTTGCAAATTTCTTCATAGCCTATACGATGGCAGACCTGCTAGACCTTTCCTCAACCAATATGTAGAGAGAATCGTCCATATTCACTTGGGAAAACCCTCCCCTCTTCCCTGCCCTCCCCCATTTGGTGTGTGGGTGTATATGTGTGTGCATGCGTGTGTGCATCAGAGTGATTTGTGCCCTCCAAATTCAAACTACTCGTCAAGATTGAATAAATCACGTCAGGTTATGCACAGCGCCTCGTCTTCCGTCAGCAAGATGCCTGATGTCATTTGAAGGTCAGGCGAGCAGAAGATCGCGTCACTTTGAAAGCCTCAGCACGCATGGCTCGGTTAACATATATTAAGCCCGTCGCCTGGCGGGGGCCATTTTCCTCCTGTTTGTTTTGTTCTTCATGTTTTATTTCCTCGCCACACACCCATGATCTCTCTTGTCAAAGCTGTTGTTTTCATGCATCCATGCTTGAGGAAGAGCTGACGGTGTCTCTCGCTGTCACACACACGCATGCATGTATACACACATGCACACTCAAACACCCAGAGGAGAGGGATGGCAGGGTGGCCTTGCCGCCTGCTTATCTACCACTGCCGGGAAGAAGGCTATATACTGTATAACAGCCAGTGGCATAGTGCCGTGACACAACACGTGCACATGCAGGCACACAAACCTCTCTCTCTCTCACACACACACCTGTGTTTTTTGGGGCTAGCTGGGAACCTTTGTGCACTGAGCAATGGTTGGTTTTAACTTCTGAAGCATTGCTGATGATTTTCTTTAAAGAGCAACTTGAAAAGGGCCCATATGCCATCGGTATGAATAAAAATCAATCAAATAAATGTTTCTAAGTGTAAATAGGATAATTTTGGTCATAAATTCAGTCTCATCCAAAACAGAGATTTGCAAGATGATTGGGGAAAAAATGGTATGTCACAGAATGAAGGGTACCTTGAATTTTTATTGGGTTGGGTTTATTTTACTCCTGCCTACATGCCTACAGCTGGCAGCAACCAAGTAATCATAAATTCGAAGCACAACTGCATGCGACTGATCGTAATGCCCATGATCAATTTGGTTTGACATCCGATATTCCGATGGGGCTAGTTAGGGACCATCAGTAAATTACACAAATGTACTATAAATTGTAGAAATGAATTTACAAATATTAAATGAATTTTACGAGACAACAAAAATATAGCCCCATTTACGTTGTGTAATTTAATGATGGTCTCTAACTAGCCCCAGAGATAGGCCATCCAATGTCAAATCAATTTTGCCACGGTCACACACCAGCCGGCTGAAGTTAATTGGCAAAATATTTTGGCTAGCTAGCCTAGGTAACTTCAAGGCAAGACCTGGTTAGACTGTTTCAAGACTGTTTCACTGTTTCAAATCTATAAAGGTGAGTGACTGTAGCTGTGTATTGTTTAGGCAAAGTGTACAGATGCTTGCCACGTGCGAACACACACACAGAAGAGAGACACCCACATTAACCCCCCCCAAGACAACTCTCATTTGGCTTTAGTCATGGCTGCTGCATTTCTTAATGGCCAAGCCGAAAAATGAGGCCAGTTCAGCCCCCCTTTAATAGTTAATCCCCATTATGTGTTTGGCATTAAAGTTTCCCTGCGTTTCTTCTGTGCCTTCTTGGGACTTGGCTTCGACATGCTTCCCAATTTGTATTATTTTTGTGAACAGTCAGTGTCATCTCTGCAGTATGATTGGTTGAAGTTTGTGTTGAAATGTGCCAATATAGTCCAGTTGAAATTTGTGTTTATCTCTCTCTCACTCTCTCCTTCTCTCTCTCCTTCTCTCTCTCCTTCTCTCTCTCCTTCTCTCTCTCCTTCTCTCTCTCCTTCTCTCCCTCTCTCCCTCTCTCTCTCTCTCTCTCTCTCTCTCTCCTCTCTCTCTCTCTCTCTCTCTTCTCCTCTCTCTCTCTCTCTCTCTCTCTTCTCCTCTCTCTCTCTCTCTCCTCTCTCTCTCTCTCTCATCTCTCTCTCTCTCTCTCTCTCTCTCTCTCTTCTCTCCTCTCTCTCTCTCTCTCTCACTCTCTCTCTCTCTGCTCTCTCTCTGCCTCTCTCTCTCTCTCTCTGCCTCTCTCTGCCTCTCTCTGCCTCTCTCTCTCTCTCTCTCTGCCTCTCTCTCTCTCTCTCTCTGCCTCTCTCTCTCTGCCTCTCTCTCTCTGCCTCTCTCTCTCTCTCTCTCTCTCTCTCTCTCTCTCTCTCTCTCTCTCTCTCTCTCTCTCTCTCTCTCTCTCTCTCTCACACACTCACATAGTTAGTACAAATACAGTGTACAGAGACAATTCACATGTGTATCAGCTTGCTGGTCTTTGAAAACTATACTGTCCATAGCGGTTACAAGAAGTAGCACTGATCATTACAATATGACAGACATTATATCAAAATATTGAATAAAACTGGTTCAGCATGCGTTGCGCTGCATATTCAAATTTGACTCATCCCGTCTATTTGAATGTTACTGTGTTTGCTCACAGCACAGTGTTTGCGAGAGGAAAATGTCGCCCTTAGAACGGTGGATTACAACAAAAAACCACAACACCACATGTCTCTGTTGTCTCTATGACTACATGCCATTTACGACTCCCAAACCTCGCCGTTCAAAATGCTTTAAAAGTCATTCCACTGTGACACCCAAAATTATTGGGGATTTAATTAATTCCTGACAAACAGCTTATGTAAAGTTCATATTTCCGTGTTTAGACACAGAGTTTGAGAATCAGCCAACTGAGTAATAGAAAAGTTAAAAGGCTACATGGAAAGGTGACAACAGAGAGAGGAGCCTCTCGTCAGAATATAAAGTACGTCATTATTTTGTCATATGCTAATGCTGGCATGATGTGTTCACTTAAGCATTGCTTCCTTGTACTCAAGGGGGAAGATTACTCTGCATTGTTGTCAGTGCAGATAAAATCCAGCCAGGGGGCAAAATGCATTTATGGGGCAATGTGACAGAGATACAGATGTTTTCCTTAAATGGAGACAAACCATTTAGCACCTCCCCTTGAACATTTTAGTTTATATCTGAAGTCAGCAAGGCTATTGATTACTGTGTGTCACCCTCATTGCAGCTCTCTTTCTCTCTCCCTGTGCGAATGTCTTCATGGCTCAGTGTTGACAATTGCATTGCCTGCTATAGCATCCCATTCCCCCCGTCAGAGGCATTTCCTTTATGCCCTTAACATACAGTTATGTTCTCTTATGACCGTAATTCTCCATATACACTATAATGCCTGTAAATGCCCCAGAGCAGGGATGGGCAACTCCAGTCCTCGGTGGCCTGATTGGTGTCACACTTCTGCTCCATCTGACTCCAATAATCAACTAATCATAATCGTCAGTTTAAAATGCAATTAGTTTAATCAGCTGTGTTTGCTAGGGATGGGGGAAAAGGATGACACCAGTCCGTCCGCCGAGAGTGCGCGTCCGTGTGTGTGCCTGCGTGAGTGTCCATTCACTTATCCAAATGGTGTGTGTCTGTGCGCGTGGGTGGGTAAGTGCTTGCGCGTGTGTGTATTCACTTATCCAAATGAGCTTGTTAATTAGTATTGAAAACTGTGGAAAAGCTGGAAGCTTTTACTTCTTACTTTTCTTTTACTTTGTAAATCAAAAACCCTCTAAATCAGCGGCGGCCATTGTTGCGTGACCCTTCTTCTCACATTTCATTCTCTTTGAAATGGAGTCTCTCTATTAAATGGTCTCGTATGCCAAGAGCTAGCTACGCTTTTGTGTTATCGCTCCTTCAGCTTTTACTTCAGAACCATTAGCGATGTTTACGCTTGCATCGCCAACCTCTTGGCTACTTGGCTTACATGAATTGGCATAATGGAGCTCTCATTTTGACATATTACTGTATTGTAATTATCACCCGTCTCTGCCAAGGTGAACAATCTGGTCGATAAATAATTATCTTAACTGATAATAGAGATAAAGGTACTGGCAGTGTGACCTTGTCTAGGTCTGTGTTGGATCTATCTTAAATCAAAAGGTGTGTGTGTTTGTGTTGTCTGAGGAGGGATGGGGGTGAGAGCAGAAGACTCATTTCCGTTTGATCCAACAAATAATGTTGTGTTGTATCGTATCAGTTTCATCTGAAACTGTTGAATACCTGGCTTCATCAGCAGCAGCCATTTCCTTGGCCAGGGTGGAATAACCTCCTCTCCTCGGTATTCATCAGCCTGTCTTGTCCATACCGTAGGTGACAAAGTGCTGCAGGGCTCGGTCCAGAGTATCAGGGGAGTCACTTGGCCTCCGGAGATCGATAGCAAGCGCTCAGGGCTCACTAAAATGAGTGTTTAGCTCCTCTCTCATTTCCATCGGCTCTGTGAGATTAACGCCGCTGTCTTGTCTCGTCTGTCCAACTCGCATGCTGTGAGGCTCATCTCTCACATACCACCAGACGAGACGACCTCAGGCAATCTTTGGCATGAACCCAGTGCCGCAAAAGTACAAGATTTGTCATCCATATTTCAGTGTTTTCTATCTCGCCGCAAATTGTCTCTGTGTTTAGGATTCCTTACCTTGGAGCTCTTCATACAGAGAGCAGCATTAATTTGTAATTGGAGTGGAATAGTTCCTTTTTTATAGTATTTCTCGCTTGGGTTTTCTGTTTCTTTTTGCCTTGTTCCACCGGAGACAGGATGGAGATTGCAGTTCATATTTTCAGCATACTGTATGCTGTACTCCGCAAAATTCATGGAGATTGCGGCCTTGTCCACTTCTAGATATTTCAGGAGATCATGTCTCTTCCACCTTACAAATGGGCTATTATTGTTGCAGCCTCGGCCATAATTCTCTGAATAATGGATCCGAAAGCGGTCATTTATATAATTAACACTCAGCAGAAAAGTCTACTTGTTTTTGATGTATGCCCCTATTAAACAATTTCAAATAAAGGTAATACATCAACTCCCACTGTGCTGCGCTGAGGTGTACAGTAATAAAAGCATTGCATGCATTATTGCCGTCATCTCCCATGAACCCACAGGAATATGATACTGTATTACTCTCATAGCTTACGTCCCAAATGGCACCCTATTCCCTTAGTAGCGCACATCTTTTGACCATGGGGCACATAGGGAATAGGGTGTCATTTGGGACTGATCCATAGATACCAATTTTTACTGTTGACTAAGACAGAGGAAATGAAATATGAATTCATACAATTCCAGTATTACCTCCATATATAATGAGTGCGAGAGCTGTGCTGAAATGTAGGGACGCTCCTTACTCCCCAGTCTTTGTAATTAAGAGGCAGCAGGACGCTATGGAGCCACTGACTGAATTTACATGGCAATTGATATGAGCATGAAATGACTTATTGCCCAAAACAGTGCGTGAACATTCCAGCTATTAGTGTAATCACTGTGCCACTAGAATTGGATTTCATTATTGCACACAGACAGAGCTGCCTGGGATGAGAAGGCATTACCGTCTTCTTCCACCGTGCAAAAGGATATAATTAATTGATATTGTATCACTGGGAAAATTAATATGCCAATTTAAAGATATGATACAATATCAGGAGGCACTGGAGCCTTGGATAGGTTAGGCATAGGATGGATTTCTCTTTCCCATTTTACTCATCAGACATTCTTCTCATCCAGAAACCTGGAGGATGTTCCATGAGTGACCATCATTATCACCATCAGCATCCTCAAGCTCCAGATCTGATCAACCATCAACTTCCTCCAGTAGCTTCGATCACCAGCAACGTTTTCCGTTTTAAGTGGTTGAAGCCACTTGTTTTTCTTCCCATGCAGTGCCCTTTCTGTTGTACAGGAACACCTATGTGAGAATGTTGTTCATTGACTACAGCTCAGTGTTCAACACCATAGTGCCCACAAAGCTCATCACTAAGCTAAGGACCCTGGGACTAAACACCTCCCTCTGCAACTGGATCCTGGACTTCCTGACGGGACGCCCCCAGGTGGTAAGGGTAGGCAACAACATATCTGCCATGCTAATCCTCAACACTGGGGCCCCTCAGGGGTGCATGCCTAGTCCCCTCCTGTACTCCCTGTTCACCCATGACTGCGTGGCCAAGCACGACTCCAACACCTTCATTAAGTTTGCTGACGACAACAGTGGTAGGCCTGATCACCGACAACGATGAGACAGCCTATAGGGAGGATGTCAGAGACCTGGCAGTGTGGTGCCAGGACAACAACCTCTCCCTCAATGTGAGCAGGACAAAGGAGCTGATCGTGGACTATAGGAAAAGGAGGGCCGAATAGGCCCCCATTAACATCGACAGGGCTGAAGTGGAGCGGGTCGAGAGTTTCAAGTTCCTTGGTGTCCACATCACAAACAAATTATCATGGTCCAAACAAACCAAGACCGTTGTGAATAGGGCACGTCAACACCTTTCTCCCTCAGGAGACTGAAAAAATGTGGCATGGGTCCCCAGATCCTCAAAAAGTTATACAGCTGCACCATTGAGAGCATCCTGACTGGTTGCATCACCGCCTGGTATGGCAACTGACCGTTAAGCACTACAGAGGGTACAGCCCAGTACATCACTGGGACCAAGCTTCCTGACATCCAGGACCTATATACTAGGTGGTGTCAGAGAAAGGCCCCCAAAAAATGTTAAAGACTCCAGTGACCCAAGTAATAGACTGTTCTCTCTTCTACCGCACAGCAAGCGGTACCGGAGCACCAAGTCTAGGACCAAAAGGTTCCTTAACAGCTTCTAACCCCAAGCCATAAGACTGCTGAACAATTAAATCAAATAGCCACCCAAACTATCTATATTGCCCCCCCCCCCTCCCCCCACCTTTCTATATAGCCTCCTTATTTGTTATTGTTATTATATTTTCTTGTGTTACTTTTTTATTTATTTATTTTATTTTATTTGATGTGCAGTTTCACAAATCCCTGATGGAATGCCTCAGTGCTCTCTCTTGTATGGGACCTTGAACTCGCATAACATGCAGCTACAACACAAATAAGGCTTTTTCAAGTGTTTTGGCACTCAAGGACAATATCTACTCTACAAACGTAACCCTGTTATAACTCCCTTGTTCAGTAGGCTACTGCAAAATAACATTTCACTGCTCTCCTCCACTTGATATTACACTTAACACCAACATTCAGCGACATTTCTCAAAATGGAAATAAGCTTTGACCTTTCTTTCATTTTGAATGTCACTGAAGGTAAAAGATTAGGAGGTAATATTGGTGTCAGTCAGTTATCATGTACCTGTAGCAGATGCGTATTTAAACGCTTAGAGTAAATTCCTCTTTAGTCAAATGTCTCCGACGTTTATTAAAGCAGCCTTGCTACCAATGCATGTCCACCTTTGATCATGGTAGGCGTTCGCAGCTGTACAGCTTGCTAATGTGAACATGCTTTTCTTTTGAATGTTAACTTGCTGGTTTTCTTTTTTTTTTGTGCTAGCTTCTTACTCTGCGTTAGCTTCTTGACATTGGCTTGCTAATGCTTTTTTATGTTAACTTCTTGACATTGCTGCTGTTATACAATTAGCCTCTCAAGATGTACAGTTTGTAGAACACAATCCTATGTGCATGCTGAAATGTAGTCTAATTCTATCTTGGAGTATGCTTGGATGCTCCTGGAGCTTAGAGTACGCAAGCCCACTATATTCTTGGAATTTCCGTCCTATTTGAGAACTAGAGAACTAGATCAATGGAGTTTCCTTCAAAGTAAGGTTAGATTTTGTGTGTTTGCTTATTAGCAAACATAGCTTAGCAAGTACAGTATGTCGCACAAAGGGTCGTTACAAATGGAAGATTACCTGACAGGCATTCAAATTGTGTTGGATTCTATGTATTTACAAAAAAAGTGTGTTTGTTAGCAAGTTTGCTCAGCATTACAAAACAAATCGTTTTTGATAGATAGCAGGAGAAGGAGTCTAACTGTGTGGCCCCTGTTGGTGGGCCCCAAGCAGCTGTGTGTGGTCCCTGACAGAGCACAACAGTAAGGTAACAGCCAGGTCTCTGGGGAGCTCATTATTCAGCTCTCAGCTTGGATACACCACAACAAACAGAATGTGGGAGAGTTTTTTGTGTGCCTGCCTGTCTGCGGCGCGCATGCATTTGTCTGCACGCATGTGTGTGTCTGTTAGTCTGCCTGTGTTATTAAGAGAGTCCAGGAGGTGCCAGCAGGTGAACAGCGGGTTGGCCCAGCTCCTCGTTTCTGATTGATCTCCAGGTGACAGGCTGTGCCAGGGTGCCCATCGCCAGCCTGTCAGCACCTCACTCAGCACCCCTCACTGGCTGCCAGGGCCCGTCGCGGGGCAGCTGGAGGCCACCGGGGACAGCCTGCCTGCCCCCTCTCTCACGCTTACTCTCTGTCTATGCTGCTCTTTATGCAAACAGGGATGTGTGTAGGATTGTGTGTGTGACTGTGAGGGGGTCGGAGGGGGTTGTGGGTCAGGTAAGGAAGGGTGGGTGGTTTGGTGGGGTGTGTGTGTGCGTGCATGTACACGTGTGTACAGTGCCTTCAGAAAGTATTCCTACCCCTTTGCTTATTCCACATTTTGTTGTGTTACAGCCTGAAATCAAAATAGATTCAATATTTATTTTTGTTATTCTTCAAGCTCTGTCAAGTTTGTTGTTGATAATTGCTAGACAGCCATTTTCAAGTCTTGCCATAGATTTTCAAGCCGATTTAAGTCAAAAGTGTTACTAAGAGACTCATTCAATGTCTTCTTGGTAAGCAACTCCAGTGTATATTTGGCCTTGTGTCTTAGGTTATTGTCCTGCTGAAAGGGGAATTTTTCTCCAAGTGTCTGTTGGAAAGAGGACTGAACCATGTTTTGCTCTAGGATTTTGCCTGTCCTTTGTTCTATACCATTTATTTTTATCCCAAAGAAAACTCCCTAGTTTGATGACAAGCATACCCATAACATGATGCAGCCAGCAATATGCTTGAAAATATGAAGAGTGGTACTCAGTGATGTGTTGTGTTGGATTTTTAAAAAATTATTTAGTGCCCTACAGGATGCATGTTTTGGGTCATATGCTTGGATGGTCCTGTCATTTAGGTTAGTATTGTGTAGTATCTACAATGTTGTTGATCCATTTTCTCCTATCACAGCCATTAAACTCTGTAACTGTTTTAAAGTCACCATTGGTCTCATGGTGAAATCCCTGAGCGGTTTCCTTACTCTCCAGAAACTGAGTTAGGAAGGATGCCTGTATCTTTGTAGTGATTGGGTGTATTGATACACCATCTAAAGTGTAATTAATAACTTCACCATGCGGGATATTCAATGTGTGCTTTTTTTTATTTTGACCCATCTACCAATAGGTGGCCTTCTTTGTGTGAGGCCTTTGGGAAGGCTTTGTGGTTGAATCTGAGTTCACTGTTCAACTGAGGGACATTACAGATAATTATATATATGGGGTACAAGATCAGGTAGTCATTCAAAAATCCTATTAAATTCTTACTGACTGAAGCATTTTAGCTTTACATGTTTTATTAATTTGTAAAAATGTCCACTTTGACATTATGGGCTATTGTGGGTAGGCCAGTCACACAAAATCTCAATTTAACCCAACAAAAGGTGGAAAAAGTCAATGGGTGTGAATCATTTCGGAAGGCACTTTCGGTTTTATTAGGTACACGAAAATGGATCGCTCCTACAGACGGTGAGTTACGTGGCCGTGGCATCCCCAAACATCCCACTACCATTTCCATGCTTGACTGTTGGCATAAGGTTCTTACTGTGAAATGCTTGTTTGTTTGGTTTTCGCCAGACATAATGGGACACATGTCGTCCAAAAAGTTATACTGTTGACTGATCTGTCCATAGAACATTCTTCCAAGAGTATTCATAATCATCCAGGTGCTTCCAGGTGGTTTTTGGCAAACTTGAGTCAACTTTTTGGACGAGATGGGTCCCATTATTTCTGGCCAGAACCCAACACTGCATTCCACAGTAAGAACCTCATACCAACGGGTCAAGGATGGTGGTGGTAGTGTGATGGTTTGGAGATGCTTTGATGCCTCAGGACCTGGACGACTTCCCTTAATAGAATGAACCGTGATTTCTGCTCTGTATCAGAGAATTCTACAGGAGAATGTCATGTCATCCATCTGTGAGCTGAAGCTGAAGCGCAGCTGGGTCATGCAGCAAGGCAATGATCCAAAACACACAATCAAGTCTACATGAAAATGATTAAAAAGCAACACATTTGAAGTTTTGGAATGGCCTAGTCAAAGTCCAGAGCTAATCCCAATTTAGATGTTGTGGCAGGACTTGAAATGAGCAGTTCATGATTGAAACACACATGACGTTGAGTTAAAGTAGTTCCGCATGCAAGAGTGGGCCAAAGTTCCTCCACAGCGATGTGAGAGGCTGATCAACAACTACAGGAAGCATTTGGTTGCAGTCATTGCAGCTAAAGGTGGTACTACCAGTTATTGAGCGCAAGGGTGAAATTGCTTTTTCACACAGGGGAATTGGGTGTTGCATAACTTTGTTAATTAAATAAATAAAATAAGTATCACATTTTTGGGGGTTAATTGTAAACTCAGGATCCCTTTATCTAATATTCGGTTTAGGTTGAACTGATAACATTTAGTATAAAAAATATGGAAAAAATAGAGAAAATCAGAAAGGTGGCAAATACTTTTTCATGGCACTGTACACCGCTTGTGCTAGCTAGGTTTCTCCAGACGCCGCCGGTGGATATTTGGTGACCTTGTGTTTCATGTGTTTGACTGCACCCAGGAGAGGAATACTTAATGACCAGCTCGTTTGCACAGGCTTCTCTCCTAATGATCTATTAAAGTGCACTTGAAGAGTAATTACGGGGCCACTCCCGTTGGGCATGTCAGGGTACACTGGGGACAAGTGATGGGAAGATCATGAAACTGTCACCAGTGTGCAGCTGGTAGTCAATAAATGTGTGGTGAGGACTATAACTCAAATGTTCCAATGTGGTTACCCTTTACACTTGTACCTGTATACGGGTTGAAAATTGCAGATTTGGACACTGGTAAGCACCTAAATAGGAACCGTAAATGCAAAGCGCACATAATCAACAGTGTAATGTTGTGTCAGGTGAACTGTTGTCCTCATCTTTAGTGTTATACTTTTCCCATAATCTCCAAACGGTTCCCTTTTAATTGCTACCATGGTTATGCATATGCTTTTTAGATTTCTTCTGTAAGAAACATTTACATTTAGCTGTGTCCATATAGGCCAATTCCCACAAGTGTAAAGGGTTAAAGAAAGCGAAGTGACTTGGTGTGTCTGTGTAAAACGTATCCACTCGTCATTGTTTTTATAGTTGCCATAGAAGAAGGGTCAGCGCCCATAGATCATGTTCATCTTCAGAATTAAATATATCGATGCTAAATATTGAAGGTGATTAAATGCTTTAAGATGTGGGGGGGTAGTTCCAATTGTACTAAGGGCTGTGAACAACACCACAATCCATGTTGGAAATGTTCTCATGAATTAACGACTGAATAAATTAATCTTTCGGCATGTTTATTTTAATACTCATTCATAAAGAATTAGGCAGGGAGAAAACACGGTTTCAGGCTCAACTCAGCTTTCCTTTCACCAAGTGCTGTGTGTTTCACTCCTCAATGTCAGAGTTCTCAAAGTCCTGAATGCGCTTGGCAGAAACAATCTGTCAAGAGTTTGCCTCGAAAATATCAAAACATCGGAAGCTAGTAGCATTAGCTTCGATTGGGGTGCAGCGAATCGCCTTAAACTTTAAATCAGATACAGAGACAACATGGCTAGGAGAGAGTGAATAAAAAAGAGCTGTGTCACCACTAAATGAGATTGTATTATTGGTCTAGATAGGGAAGACATAAGGCTGCCAGTTTGCATTGCGGTCTGTAGCTAGTAATGCTAAAGGAGTTCACCGGGGGCTTTCTCCTGTCCTGTTCTCCCTCAGGGGCTCTGATGAAAAGACTGGATGTGTTCCAAATGGCACTCTATTCCTTACAGGCCCTGGTCAAAGGTAGTGCACCACATAGGGAATAGGGTGCCATTTGCCAGTCACAGTCTCCTTCCATCTCTCCTGTAGTGCCCGTCATGCCTTCCTCCTAACTCCCACAACTCTCTGTTCTCTCTATCTCAATGTTTCTTCTCTCCCTCTTCTGTCTCTCTTCCTCTCTCTCAACTCCATGACACGTTTCTCTCTTTCTCTTAGTCTCTTTCCTTCCTCAACTCTCTCTTTCCTCAACACTCTCTCTCACAATAATCCAGCCCAACATGTATCCTTCATTCCGCCGTGGCCTGCTCACCTTCTCCTACTGTGCTAGTGTTTGTTGTAAGAGCACCAGAGTCTAGTTAGGCTTTGATCTAGTGCTGCAGAGGAACCCTCTAACACGCTAACTTATCTAAGCCCTGGGATTTGAAAGGCTACTGCCGGTGTCTTGTGAGGTTCTTGTTCTCAGCAGTATTCTGTTCCCACTCAACTCACCAGCCCCAAAACCCCTTATTGAGGATTGTACACATGCTCGCACACATGCACACAGACACACACACAAACACGCATGCAAGCACACTCATGCATGCACGCGCACACACACAGACACAAACACACACCCTCCTGCCCTCTAACCCCTTCTTCTCCCCTGCCTTCCACAGTAGAGCAGTCTGTCTCTGTCTGAACTGTCTGAAGCCTGGGCACTTTTCCTCCTCTCCTCTCCTTTTCCTCCTCCTCCTCTATACGTATCATATCTGTCCCTGGGCCCAGCGAGGTGACAGGCGGTTTCACCGTTATAGACTGTAGTGCTGGCACTGACACCTGAAGGTGACTAGGCTGATATCTCTATTAACCTTCTGGTGACGTCCTCCCCACCGCTCGGGAGCCACCAGACTGAACTTAGGGACATCAAAGTAGACGTTGTTTTTCTTCCAAGCACATTTCCATGGGCTCGTTCCAGACGGCACACACATGCCCACGCACAAATGAATATGCACTAAACTGCTAAATGAGCACATGCACACACACACAAACCACATTCATGCACCCCCCACACACACTCTCTGAAGGAATTCCATGGGTTGTGTACATGTTAGGAATCTTAATCATCCAGAAAAATGAACTTAACATAATTAAACTTCAAGTAAATCAATGAAATTGGGGCTAAACGTATTAGATTAGCATGTGCCCTTTTTCCTGACATTGATTCAATATTCCATTCAATCAGATATCTCCACGTATCGCGGCAACTAAACCGTGATTTATGTCAGACATGTCCAAGCCCTTGTCATACACGTACATAATACCATTATACCTTTGACCCTCTGACTCCTCCCTCTGCAGGAATTCTCTCTGCTGCGATTGGACGACGTGCCCAGTGAGCGGGTGAACATTCTGGGCTTTTCCGTCTTCAACCGAACACATCCATTTTTCCAGGATTTCCTCCTCAGCCTCAACCGTTCCTGGCAGGAAAACTGTGACCACGCCCCCTTCGCCGGCACACCGGTGAGACCAGGGTTCAGATTTATGTAGAAAAGAGATGATTGTCGAGCAGCTAGACAATCATTTCCGATCTACAAAACATACTGTATTTCTATCTGAAGGTTCTGTAGTGTTGCAGGTAGAAATGTAACAAATAGACCTGACGATTCCTAATCGTACTGTAGCATGTACAATTCGAAATGCAGCTCTATTAGTTTCATTTCAATCTGCAACCAGACAGAGGGTTCAGATATGTATGCAGAACTGATATTATTATCTAGTACAGTGTTTCTTAATCCTGGTCCTGGGAACCCAAAAAGGTGCACATTTTTGTTTTTGCATTAAACACTACAAACCTGATTCCACGAATCACAATTTAATGATTTGATTCGTGGAATCAGGTGTGTCGTGGAATCAGGTGCCAGGACCAGGGTTAAGAAACACTGATGTAGCGTTCAGATTTGGGAAAAGGATCCTCTCCCTTTGCTAAATATCTATCTGCATACGTTTTATCCTCCTGAATACACCCCAACTCTTTTCCCATATTATACAGTATCCCTACACATGTGTCTGGGAACGTTAGCATGTTAAGGCTTGAAGTCTTTCTATGCCTTTAATACAGTTGTCTGTGTAGTCGTTCATTAGTCAAAAACTGTAATTGCCACATGGTTATTAAATGAATACGTGAATGGTAGTGTAGTACGAAACGTTAGCATAGCATTCTTCCATGCTGCGTTTGAACTATTTTGAACCCAATTCACCATACTTGTGTCAACGAGAAGTGTACAAGAGTATTTGTTTAATTTGACATCCAACAGACAGCAACGAGTAATTCATTAATTGGGTTTATTGAATTTCTGTTTCTCAATTAAGCCCTCAAGAAAGATTTTGAAAAATCAATGGCTGCTGTTTTTAGAAACCAGTAGTTTTTCTGTAGTTGTTTTCTCCCCCTCTTAATTGGGAGTTATCTTTAATTGATCACGGGATGTTTTGTAGTCTATCAGATAGAGCAGTGGAGGGATAACAGCTCTGAGCCCCTAGTAAAACGAGAGAGTGAGAGAGCTATGCCTTCTCTCCCTGCTATTCCTCTGCGGTGTTCCAGGGAGCTCTTTCATATCAGGTTTCATTTTTAAAGATCCCTCTCTCTCGGCTGTACAACGTCATGGAATGAGAGAGGTGGAGGGGTGGAAGAGAGGGAGGTGAGGAAGAATGGTAGACATTTTTTTTATTGAGATAGGTCCACACCCCAGGCCATTTGTTTTGTAGATCCAGTTATATGCCTCAATCCACAATATGGATCTACGCAACCGATGGCGTGAGATGTGGATTCATTTTGACATTAGACTACTTTTGAAATCTGGAAACAGCTGACCTACTTTGATTTCAAAGTGACATCTCCCTTGAAGGTCACATGGTGCATAATCTTGATTTATGATCAGGAAGTTGCTGTCATCAACTTTCCCTCCAGTTATCCAAATGACACTGAACCACTGTACACACTCGCTGTTGTGTACAGTATACCTTGTTGCCTATTGCGCAGTCCAATTCTTTGGCTTATGCAAGGAGGATATATATCATGGAAATTATAATTGCTATGGACCTTACTGTATATGGTGCTTATTGTTGTCCCATATCAATATGCACAACAGTTCAGGGCCATTAAGGCCTTAGTACTTTATTATACAGACATATAACGGTGAAATACTCCCTCTCTCCCATGTATAATCTATGACATCATGCATGTTAATTGTCTTTACATACGCAGATGGGGCCTGTATGTTTATATTATTTATTTATTTTATTTAACCTTTATTTAAGTAGGCAAGTCAATGAAGAACAAATTCTTATTTACAATGACGGCCTAGGAACAGGGGGTTTACTACCTTGTTCAGGGGCAGAACGACAGATTTTTACCTTGTCAGCTCGGCGGTTCGATCTAGCAACCTTTCGGTTACTGGCCCAACGCTCTAACCACTGGGCTACCTGTATGTAAGCAGTCTACAGGAAAGAAATCCCCCTTCCTGCGCTTACGCCTCCACTCTGACGAATGTGTGGTAATTGGAATGACCAGGGCTTGCCAGCTCCAGTAGGGGTGAAAGTGGAGGGGCTTTTTTTCAGTTTGTCAGCACATCAGAGGATCCTAATGATCTAATGTAATATTTGACTGCTGAATGGCATTCTGTTGCTCGCTTCCTTTAACCCCTCACTGACCGAGTAGAGCGGGCCCCAGGCGTCAGGGAGGATGGAAGAACGGTGTGTGTTTGTGACAGCATATCCCTCCGTTTTTTTCCTTCCCTCCCTCCCTTTTTTCTTCTCTCTCCCCCCTCTCTTTCTCTCTCTCTCTCCCTCAGCTCTCGTCGGCGCTGCTGTTTGACGCAGTGCACGCGGTGGTGGCGGCGGTCCAGGAGCTCAACCGTAGCCAGAACGTGGGCGCCACGCAGCTCTCCTGCAAGTCCTCCAAGATCTGGGAGCATGGCACCAGCCTCATGAACTACCTGAGGATGGTAAGGGCGCCCCACTCTGGATAGGAGAGGAATGGCATGCTGCCGTTTGTCTGTTTAAGATTAAGATTAGATTCATGTTTTGTGGAGCTTAATTAGATGGCAGTGCACACAGCGATATACAGTATGCTCCCAAGTCTGTTGGTTAACGTTATACTAAAAGCCATTGGATGTGCATTTTTGCAGTGGATATTCAGCCAGCAGATCCATATCCCCTAACCCTTACCTTACTGTTTGGTCTACCAGCTGAATATATTTACATTTCTTTATTTAGATTTAGATATAAATCCTCTAGCCCTTCTCTTACCACTGGTCACACAGTCAATCATATTGTCACATTAACTTGGGTCACTGCTAGCCTGGTCCCAGAACTGTATGTGCTGTCATTGATACACCTAAGACCATAGGAGATGGCAAGACTGTACAAACAGCTTTGGGATCAGGCCAGGTGACTGCCCCTGTTCCTTCCTTAGTAGCCTACAGCAGGGAGGAGGGAGTTAGAGACTGGTTGACTGGCTGTCATACTGTAATGTTCATAGTCCCTCATTAGGAACAAATGGCCTGTAAGTGAGCTATCAAGACACTAGAATGTGACATGTATTGAATTTCAGACAGTTCTTTTTCTTCAGTAAAAGCAAATGTGAAAATGAGTCATCTGTTGTCATTTAGATGTTGTACCACCATCATTCTGTTTGAGAGTCCCTCGTATCGATCATACTGCTGGTTTCTCAGTATCGGACGATGGGGTGGCTTGAGGTTTTGTCGCCGCATAATTGTCAGCCCGCTTCCCATTTGGATAATTGAATCGTAACTCCATCCATTGAATGATTTCAGTCCGTCATGCCTGTGACATTACTGACAGCCCTGGGTTCAAACAATATTTGTTTTCTTTCAAATACTTGGGAGCGTCGGATTGAGCCTTGCCTGCAGTGCCGGATCAACAGGGTTTGCAGTTTACCCTTTTGGGAACTCCTCCATTGGTTCTCTCGCGCAAGGCATGCTCAATCCAGAGCAACGGAAGGATTTCAAAGCCAACTAATACTATTTGAACCCAGATTTCTGACACCAAAAGTGAAGCAGACCAAGTGAAATGCCTTAATAACATGGGAGCTTTTCTCTCTTGTTCTCCCTCTCTCTGGGACAGGTAGAATTGGAAGGACTAACGGGCCACATTGAATTCAACAGCAAAGGCCAGCGGTCCAACTACGCCCTACGGATCATGCAGAACAGTAGAGACGGCCTAAGGCAGGTAAAGTAACTCTCCCGTTCATACAGTGTTACAGTACAAGGTCTCACCAAGTCGCAGGCCTATTCTTCGCAGGCCCACCACTACCCCAGCACTGCAACGGATGGGACGTCTGTGTGAAGCGCTCCCTTACGTAATAGAGCTCTACGGTGCAGCGGGGAGCCATGATAACGTATTCAATTGTCGTGTGGTCGTAGAAATATCCCCTTGACCCGCGTGATTTTAAGTGCCGAGGTGTCCAAAACCGCTCCAAGTGCACTATTAAATATTTAGAATGCAATTTGGACGGGAGCAGGAGATACGACTGAATTTGATGGAAATAAAAAGAAAAAAGGGGTTTTAAATCATGTTTTTCATTGACTGTTTTTGGTCTCCATTTCTGAGTGTCTTACTCTCTATCTACATCAGTATAGAGTTTTCAACAGTGGGGCTGAGTTTGGAAGAGTTAGTCAGGAAAATGTGATATTATAATGTATTGTTGCCTTCCCGGAATTCACAAACCTGCATAAATTAATTTCACAGTAGGACTTTGATGTTGATTCCGTGTTGAGACGTACATTGCTTAGCTACAGTATGCATTTGACTAGCCATCTTGTAATGACTGATTCTGGCCTGGCACTGTGCATGATCAAAGTCAAACATCTTTTGGCCTTGCCGCATCTCTTGAATCTGTAAATTTCACAATCGTTCCAGTGCTCTTACAATGGATATCGCCTACTAAACCACCCATTCCTTTAATTCATAGTGTTAAATAACACTAATATGTGAGAGCAATATTTTTGGGGGAACTAATGTTGCATTTTGGCGTTCTAATAAGGGTTGTAGCTACATGGAAAATTGCAATTGGTCGACAGTCTGCTGGGTGGGGCATTATTCGTTCCTTCATTCATTGGATTCCTATCAACTTTCTCAAATATATCTGGCCACGGCACCATGCACCATGCAATGCACCCTAGACTAAAGAGGCAGATAAAAATGTGCTAATCTGTTAAATTACACATTTCTCCAGGTAGGAATATCGCAAAAATATGATTAACTCCTCCCAAGTTATGACATCCGCCAGTATTAAAATCTGACATGTATCAAAAAATCGCGATCTGAAAGTCCTATTCCTATTCACTTCCAGGGTATTGAGAGCGACTTTATCACAGTGCTACGTCATACCTGCAGGATATCTGCCTGCTTGAACACCAATAACTCAGATAAATAAACATAAACATGACATGACCCCCAGGGAATCAATAGAAAATCACTCAGAGATGCAACAATATAACATTCAAAATGGGTGAACCTTTCCTTTTAATGCTTCTACTTTTGGCCCCAGATTCTGTTGGCTGCACATGAAGAGTTATTTTATCCCTGAGACGGCTGTCTTTGAGATAAACCCTGGCATTGATATTGTATCTGTGTGTTCTGTGATGTCCGGCCTTGCAGCGGAGGGAGATGTGGGCTGAGACACAGCTCTCGTATAGCAGGTAGTACTTTAGTCTCTACAAGTTCGCAGCATGTCCCGGAGCACCTGTCCTTGTATGACCTTTCCCCCCACAACTCCACTATTATCAATTGTCCATTGACTGCACCTATGGCACCTTACTCCACATAAATGAATAAAGCACTAGTACTAGCCTGATCCCAGATCTGTTAGTGCTGTATAGCCAACTCCTAATGTTGGTGTTATGCCAATTGGAAATGGCTATATGTTATGCAATAGGAGTTGGCTGTACAACATAAACAGATCTGGGACCAGGCTATGCTGTAGCAGCACCACCTCTCTCCCTCTATTACTGTCTATTCACCACTGGCTGTGGCACCTAAGAGACTTTACTCCACCGAATGTCCGAATGTAAAGCACTACTCACCCTCCTACTCCCTCTGCTTCACACGTAACAGTGTTTGTGGGTTACTGGTTGTCTCGGGAGTCGAGAGGGGGAACTTCTCTGAATGTTAGACATGAATGCTAGAGATACGGTAGCTGAATGTTGTCGACTTTATTGAATGTTGACTTCAACCTCGGTCTTACAGTATCTCTTCAAGGTCACGTATCTCGATATATCGTCTGTCTCTACTTGAAGTTTCTCGATACATAATAGTTCTCCTCAGAACTTAGAAAATTCCCATCACCCGCCGCTCAGAAATGTTCATGCGGCTCAGAAAATGATGACGATATACAGTATATGCTGGTGATTTACATCATTAACCGAAAGGTTGCTGGATCGAATCCCCGAGCTGACAAAGTAAAAATCTGTCGTTCTGCCCCTGAGCGAGGCAGTTAACCTGCTGTTCCCCGGGCGCCGTTTACGTAGTTGTCGATTAAGGCAGCCCCCTGCACCGCTCTGATTCAGAGGGGTTGGGTTAAAAGCGGAAGACTCATTTCAGTTGTAAAACAGACTAGTCATCCTCCTTTTTCTTTATTGAATATATTATTATTTGACACGTCTTATTTGTACCTCGCAGGAAAACGGAGCTCTATTCGCCCGTAATAACTGTCTATATGCAAGTTACTGGATTCCAAACTGTCTGGAATATAATACACATTATTTATATGCCTTTTCGCAGACACATTTATCCAATGGAACTTACTGTAGTGCGAACATACATTTTCCTATGTGGCCCCAGCAGGAATTGAACCCACAACCCTGGCGTTGCAAGCGCCATGCTCTACCAACTGATCCACACAGTAATCTACCTCCCACCAGTCATTCAGACAGATAACGATATCTAGTCTAATGTGATGATTTCAATCAGAGGTACACCACATGATATGTGGACGCCTGCTCGTCGAACATCTCATTCCAAAATCTTGGCATTAATATGGAGTTGGTCCTCACTTTGGTGCTGTAACAGCTTCCACTCTTCTGGGAAGGCTTTCCACTAGATGTTGGTACATTGCTGTGGGGACTTGCTTCCATTCAGTCACAAGATGTCAGTGAGGTCGGTCACTGATGTTGGGCGATTAGACCTGGCTCGCAGTCTGCGTTCCAATTCATCCTAAAGGTGTTCGATGGGGTTGAGGTCAGGGCTCTGCAGGCCAGTTAAGTCCTTCCACACCGATCTTTACAAACCATTTCTGTATGGACCTTGCTTTGTGCACAGGGGCATTGTCATGCTGAAACAGGAAAGGGCCTTCCCCAAACTCTTGCCACAAAGTTCGAAGCACATCATCTAGAATGTCATTGTATGCTTTAGAGTTAAGATTTCCCTTCACTGGAGTTAAGGGCCTAGCCCGAACCATGAAAAACAGCCCCAGACAATTACTCCTCATCCACCAAACTTTACAGATGGCACTATGCATTGGGGGCAGGTAGCATTCTCCTGGCATCCGCCAAACCAAGATTTTTCCGTCGGACTGCCAGATGGTGAAGCATGATTCATCACTCAAGAGAACGCATTTCCACTGCTCCAGAGTCCAATGGCAGTGAGCTTTACACCACTCCAGCCGCCTCTTGGCTTTGTGCATGGTGATCTTAGGCTTGTGTGCAGCTGCTCGGCTTTGGAGACCTATTTCATTAAGCTCCCGACGAACAGTGAGTGTTGCACCTGAGGACAGGCGATTTTTATGTGCTACGCGCTTCAGCACTCGGCGGTCCCGTTCTGTGAGCTTTTCAGCAGCAGGGATTGGGAGACTAGTCAGGTTTGAGGGAAATATGAACGGAGCAAAGTACAGAGAGATCCTTGATGAAAACCTGCTCAAGAGCGCTCAGGACCTCAGACTGGGGCGAAGGTTCACCTTCCAACAGGACATCGACCCTAAGCACACAGTCAAGACAACGCAGGAGTGACTTCAGGACACGTTTCTGAATGTCCAGAGCCCGGACTTGAACCCAATCGAACATCTCTGGAGAGACCTGAAAATAGCTGTGCAGTGAGGCTCCCCATCCAACCTGACAGAGCTTGAGAGGATCAGAATTTGAGAAACTCCCCAAATACATGTGTGCCAAGCTTGTAGCGTCATACCCGAGAAGAATCGAGGCAGTAATCGCTGCCAAAGGTACTTCAACAAATTACTGAGTAAAGAGTCTGAATAGTTATGTAAATGTGATATTTCAGTTGAATTAAAAAAAAAAAATTGCAAACATTTCTAGAAACCTGTTTTTGCTTTTTTCATTATGGGGTATTGTGTGTAGATTGGTGAAGGGATAAAAACAATTGAATCAATTTTAGAATAAGGCTGTAACGTAACAAAAGTGGAAAAGGTCAAGGGGTCTGAATACTTTCCGAATGCACTGTTTAATCGCTCCCTGCCAGTAATGGTCATTGGATGAGACAAGGCGTTCGATGCTTGTTAGAGGACTGGGGAGCGGGGTTGTTTGTTTAGTTCTAGAA